>NC_090267.1:519156650-519463057 GCF_040414725.1 Anabrus simplex
ATCATTCTTATAGGTGTGTCAAACAATAAACTATACTTGTAAAAATCACCAAATTTACGAACAATCCAGAAATACGGCCAAATTTAACGTATAAGGGAGAGAGATACGACAAAATGGCACAGGACCAAAGTTGTAGATCACACCGAATTGAAGCGACATTGTGCCATCCGTTTTGTGATACGACTTACCGTTTAGCCAAAAAATAGCTCAAAAGGAATGTCTGCACAGTCATTAAAATTGCCTCAATATTTCGATATCTTTGGGGGTAAAAAGTGAAAATTTTGAACATCTTGGAATTTTCCCGTCGGTTAGGGACCAAAAGCTATAATTTCACCAAATTTCAATTGTCTACCTCGTCTCGCAGGTTGTGCCGCCATCTTGATTTGGGGGGATGGGGGATAAAAATGAGGAAATTCCCGAAAATTTTTAAGCCCACGAAACCTATAGGTTATCGTTTTGGATATACTATACGACTGTGTTCTTATGCTGAGCCCAAAATTTGAGCCCCCCAGCGTGCCCCCTTCAAGGAATCTTGAGAATTTGCGATTTTTCTAGGGATCCTGGGGTCATCAGTTTCCCTCGTACCAAGTTTCAAAGTTCTGAGATTTCTGGAAGTGCCTCATTAATTCACGTCTTTTTTCATTTTTAAATATTTATATATACATCGCTCCAGCCCGACTTGCTTTTATATATATAGATGACGGATAAGCATGAGCACGTTGAAAAGTGCAGACTTTGTGCCATCCGTTTTGTGATACGACTTACCGTTTAGCCAAAAAATAGCTCAAAAGGAATGTCTGCACAGTCATTAAAATTGCCTCAATATTTCGATATCTTTGGGGGTAAAAAGTGAAAAATTTGAACATCTTGGAATTTTCCCGTCGGTTAGGGACCAAAAGCTATAATTTCACCAAATTTCAATTGTCTACCTCGTCTCGCAGGTTGTGCCGCCATCTTGATTTGGGGGGATGGGGGATAAAAATGAGGAAATTCCCGAACATTTTTAAGCCCACGAAACCTATAGGTTATCGTTTTGGATATACTATACGACTGTGTTCTTATGCTGAGCCCAAAATTTGAGCCCCCCAGCGTGCCCCCTTCAGGGAATTTTGAGAATTTGCGATTTTTCTAGGGATCCTGGGGTCATCAGTTTCCCTCGTACCAAGTTTCAAAGTTCTGAGATTTCTGGAAGTGCCTCATTAATTCACGTCTTTTTTCTTTTTTAAATATTTATATATACATCGCTCCAGCCCGACTTGCTTTTATATATATAGATGTCGGATAAGCATGAGCACGTTGAAAAGTGCAGACTTCCACTTCGAGATTCATATCTCCTAAACGGTTTATGATATTAGGAAACGGTTTGCGCCATCGGACGCCTCATTTATCGCTCTACATGTTTGTTTCTAGACCATTTCCCCATATCTCCCATATTAAGGGGGTAAATTGAGTTCAAAATTTGAATAGGGTGAAATTTGGGGGCATTTTTAACATTTTATATTACATTTTGCCTACTTATGTATAAGGTAGAATCATGAAATTTGGTACACATATGTCACTTAATCGTGCCAATGTGCGCACACAACGTGATGATCCTATCATTCTTATAGGTGTGTCAAACAATAAACTATACTTGTAAAAATCACCAAATTTACGAACAATCCAGAAATACGGCCAAATTTAACGTATAAGGGAGAGAGATACGACAAAATGGCACAGGACCAAAGTTGTAGATCACACCGAATTGAAGCGACATTGTGCCATCCGTTTTGTGATACGACTTACCGTTTAGCCAAAAAATAGCTCAAAAGGAATGTCTGCACAGTCATTAAAATTGCCTCAATATTTCGATATCTTTGGGGGTAAAAAGTGAAAATTTTGAACATCTTGGAATTTTCCCGTCGGTTAGGGACCAAAAGCTATAATTTCACCAAATTTCAATTGTCTACCTCGTCTCGCAGGTTGTGCCGCCATCTTGATTTGGGGGGATGGGGGATAAAAATGAGGAAATTCCCGAAAATTTTTAAGCCCACGAAACCTATAGGTTATCGTTTTGGATATACTATACGACTGTGTTCTTATGCTGAGCCCAAAATTTGAGCCCCCCAGCGTGCCCCCTTCAAGGAATCTTGAGAATTTGCGATTTTTCTAGGGATCCTGGGGTCATCAGTTTCCCTCGTACCAAGTTTCAAAGTTCTGAGATTTCTGGAAGTGCCTCATTAATTCACGTCTTTTTTCATTTTTAAATATTTATATATACATCGCCCCAGCCCGACTTGCTTTTATATATATAGATGACGGATAAGCATGAGCACGTTGAAAAGTGCAGAGTTTGTGCCATCCGTTTTGTGATACGACTTACCGTTTAGCCAAAAAATAGCTCAAAAGGAATGTCTGCACAGTCATTAAAATTGCCTCAATATTTCGATATCTTTGGGGGTAAAAAGTGAAAAATTTGAACATCTTGGAATTTTCCCGTCCGTTAGGGACCAAAAGCTATAATTTCACCAAATTTCAATTGTCTACCTCGTCTCGCAGGTTGTGCCGCCATCTTGATTTGGGGGGATGGGGGATAAAAATGAGGAAATTCCCGAAAATTTTTAAGCCCACGAAACCTATAGGTTATCGTTTTGGATATACTATACGACTGTGTTCTTATGCTGAGCCCAAAATTTGAGCCTCCAGCGTGCCCCCTTCAAGGAATTTTGAGAATTTGCGATTTTTCTAGGGATCCTGGGGTCATCAGTTTCCCTCATACCAAGTTTCAAAGTTCTGAGATTTCTGGAAGTGCCTCATTAATTCACGTCTTTTTTCATTTTTTAATATTTATATATACATCGCTCCAGCCCGACTTGCTTTTATATATATAGATGACGGATAAGCATGAGCACGTTGAAAAGTGCAGACTTCCACTTCGATTTTCATATCTCCTAAACGGTTTATGATATTAAGAAACGGTTTGCGCCATCAGACGCCTCATTTATCGCTCTACATATTTGTTTCTAAACCATTTCCCCATATCTCCCATGTTAAGGGGGTAAATTGAGTTCAAAATTTGAATAGGGTGAAATTTGGGTGCATTTTTAACATTTTACATTACATTTTGCCTACTTATGTATAAGCTAGAATCATGAAATTTGGTACACATATGTCCCTTGATCGTGCCAATGTGCGCACACAACGTGATGATCCTATCATTCTTATAAGTGTGTCAAACAATAAAATATACTTGTAAAAATCACCAAATTTACGAACAATCCAGAAATACGGCCAAATTTAACGTATAAGGGAGAGAGATACGACAAAATGTCACAGGACCAAAGTTGTAGATCACTCCGAATTGAATGGACATTGTGCCATCCGTTTTGTGATACGACTTACCGTTTAGCCAAAAAATAGCTCAAAAGGAATGTCTGCACAGTCATTAAAATTGCCTCAATATTTCGATATCTTTGGGGGTAAAAAGTGAAAAATTTGAACATCTTGGAATTTTCCCGTCGGTTAGGGACCAAAAGCTATAATTTCACCAAATTTCAATTGTCTACCTCGTCTCGCAGGTTGTGCCGCCATCTTGATTTGGGGGGATGGGGGATAAAAATGAGGAAATTCCCGAAAGTTTTTAAGCCCACGAAACCTATAGGTTATCGTTTTGGATATACTATACGACTGTGTTCTTATGCTGAGCCCAAAATTTGAGCCCCCCAGCGTGCCCCCTTCAAGGAATTTTGAGAATTTGCGATTTTTCTAGGGATCCTGGGGTCATCAGTTTCCCTCGTACCAAGTTTCAAAGTTCTGAGATTTCTGGAAGTGCCTCATTAATTCACGTCTTTTTTCATTTTTAAATATTTATATATACATCGCTCCAGCCCGACTTGCTTTTATATATATAGATGACGGATAAGCATGAGCACGTTGAAAAGTGCAGACTTCCACTTCGAGATTCATATCTGCTAAACGGTTTATGATATTAAGAAACGGTTTGCGTCATCGGACGCCTCATTTATCGCTCTATATGTTTGTTTCTAAACCGTTTCCCCATATCTCCCATATTAAGGGGGTAAATTGAGTTCAAAATTTGAATAGGGTGAAATTTGGGGGCTTTTTTAACATTTTACATTACATATTGCCTACTTATGTATAAGGTAGAATCATGAAATTTGGTACACATATGTCACTTAATCGTGCCAATGTGCGCACACAACGTGATGATCCTATCATTCTTATAGGTGTGTCAAACAATAAACTATACTTGTAAAAATCACCAAATTTACGAACAATCCAGAAATACGGCCAAATTTAACGTATAAGGGAGAGAGATACGACAAAATGTCACAGGACCAAAGTTGTAGATCACACCGAATTGAAGCGACGTTGTGCCATCCGTTTTGTGATACGACTTACCGTTTAGCCAAAAAATAGCTCAAAAGGAATGTCTGCACAGTCATTAAAATTGCCTCAATATTTCGATATCTTTGGGGGTAAAAAGTGAAAAATTTGAACATCTTGGAATTTTCCCGTCGGTTAGGGACCAAAAGCTATAATTTCACCAAATTTCAATTGTCTACCTCGTCTCGCAGGTTGTGCCGCCATCTTGATTTGGGGGGATGGGGGATAAAAATGAGGAAATTCCCGAACATTTTTAAGCCCACGAAACCTATAGGTTATCGTTTTGGATATACTATACGACTGTGTTCTTATGCTGAGCCCAAAATTTGAGCCCCCCAGCGTGCCCCCTTCAGGGAATTTTGAGAATTTGCGATTTTTCTAGGGATCCTGGGGTCATCAGTTTCCCTCGTACCAAGTTTCAAAGTTCTGAAATTTCTGGAAGTGCCTCATTAATTCACGTCTTTTTTCATTTTTAAATATTTATATATACATCGCTCCAGCCCGACTTGCTTTTATATATATAGATATATTTGGTATTATAAGTTCCAAATTTAGAGTACTCTTGAAACCTATTGCTCTTCACACTGATAAAGTGGAAGCAGTGGTTTTAACTAGCATTGACATACACAACTTTTTGAGAAGAAATTCTGAATCCAGAAGCTTTTATACTCCTCCAGGATCATTTGATCTGGAAGATGCACATGTTAATTTGGTACAGGGACAGTGGAGATCTGAATTAGAAAGTGCTTTAATAACTTTACAAAACATGCCTGCACTTGCACTCACACAAGTACATTACATTAGGGATGAGTTTAGAGATTATTTTATGTCTCCATAAAATTTGGCAAAACAATCTTTGAAAGCGCCGTTATGATATTGTAACGAGTTGGCGGGGTAGTAGGATCAATTAACACTAGACTGGTAGCTTCAATACTAAGATTTATTAGCTACACACTAAACTACACAAGACTACACACAACTTTTGCTCATAACACAAACTTACACATTTCGCGCGCTCTCTCTCCCTTCGTTTCTCACTTTTTCTCACACTACACAGTTTTACACTCACACACAAGGTCCCGCGTCGCACGGCATGGCGGACTCTATGACCATTACTATATTTACATTACATTTGTATAGAAATACAAATTCATTTTTATTCTTATTAAATTTGTATTTCAATTTTTCGAGCATTACCTATTTTGTAATAAGTGTTACATATGTAATTGTTTTAAGAAAATAAAATGTACTTACTTCATTACTTGTCAGACTTCACCCACCTTCATCGCCGTCAGTGCTTCTGCTTCTTCTCGATTCCATCCCTTGCAGTAAAAACATTAAAGGCTGGTAACCAAATCAGTTTAACTTCTTGGGGGAAGAGCCACTTTTTTGATTCCGTAAGTTTTTTGTGCTCTCGCCTAGATTATTATTTAATGTTGTGAATCTTTTTCTCCATCTCGTGAATGGACATAGTGAACTTTTTAGCCAGAGACTCCATTACTTCCCTCCTTTTGTCTTTGTTTTTATACTCGGTAGACATAACATGGCAAAGACAAGGGAGGGTGTGTAAATCCTCAATGATTTTTAGAGTAGTTTCCATCGCAAAACAATAGAACACGTAACACAACACCAACACTTGGCGGCTATCTCACACAGGCATCGGCGTGTCCGAGGACTTTGTCTCGCGAAACTCCCAGACTACATCATGTTGCGCAACATTTGTATCATGTATCCCATTTCGAATGGGAGACCTGCGACATGCAACTTTTGTATCGCGACAGTCCCAAATACGGAAAAAATGTCGCAGGACATCCCTGGGACTTGTCGCGATACACGTGTTCCGCAACGTTGTCGCTTGGTGTGTATAGTTGGAGACAAATCATGACGACCTCGCCTCACACCACTACTTTCAAGCGGCAGCTCAGTGTCTATTAGCAACTTATAGGATTTACTACCTCTACTGCAGCCAGAGTTGCCAAATCGGCTACTGCACTCTACACGAAGAAAGGGTAAATACTACAGAGAGTGAGGAAGAAAGTGGTTTGGCAGCCTCTCTAAAACAAACAAGGATCACTTAGAACTTGTTAACTCAGCAGGGTGCAGGGTGTGATTAACTACTGGCTTCCAGCTCGCTTCCAGGAACTGAGGCCGTCATGTTTTGTCCCCAACTATACTAGTCTTAATTCACCCGTCATTCTGGCGCACTCACATTACCACAGGCTTCAGGAGTACCTCTGGCTCAACCTCAAAGACATTACCGACCTACGGTCGTGCAAGTATACTTGCGCCCTGCAATACGTACCCATGGCCAGTAGGCAGTAATGTTCGGTCTTTGAATGTTAAAACCTTAGCGTGAAATCGTGAAAAATCGTATATATACCCTGTTATGGCAATTCACATCACATACGAGTGTTAAGCTATTAGCCCCAGTTAAGAATTGCTGGTAAATCTAAAACACTGAACGTAAGTTGAACATTGAAGCTTGAAATTTTCTTCACCAAACGAAAACGAAAAATAATTCATGCAGTAAAGGGTTAAGATGCGATAAGATTCGAAGTCTGTGTCATCTAGGGTTTGTTTATAATGTCGAAGTAACGAGTCACGGTGGGCCATCGTTCTCTTGGCTTCATCATCTAGCCATGGACAAGAAGGGCGAGAAATCTGTATTCGGCGCGCGCGCGTGTGTGTGTGTGTGTGTGTGTGTGTGTGTGTGTGTGTATTTCTTTGCCGCATTATTTGTATAAAATGTCACTTCTTTATTGAATATTGAATTTTCACGACCGCGTTGTAATCGAAACCGACTTTCAACCTATTAGGTCGTGTTACGTACATTTAGTACGTGCTGAAGAGATGTTAAGTACAGAACAAAAATGGCCAACCAGACACCAGTGGAATCCGATTTCGCGTTTGGACACCTATCAAAATAAAATTCTGGGTGAATGCCCCCCCCCCCCCAAACTGAAATCCTGGCTACGCTACTGACATACACAGGCACATTTACTGAGTGAGTGTATTATCCATTTATACAGGTGTAAAGTTGTATGTTGCCTGAGGGCAACAGTATGCAGTAAAGGGTTAAGAAATCGCACAAAGCAATTAATCAGAAATTTAAAAAAATATATATTTCTGGAACGTAGCTAACAACTTAAATTCTAATCGCGCATGGGACCAACTTAGAGCTCTAGGAATAGGAAAACAACACAGACAGACAACTCCTGACATTCCACTTGACGAACTGAACGATTACTTTAATGAAATGTAAATGAAATGTCGTATGGCTTTTAGTGCCGGGATATCCCAGGACGGGTTCGGCTTGCCAGGTGCAGGTCTTTCTATTTGACTTCCGTAGGCGACCTGCGCGTCGTGATGAGGATGAAATGATGATGAAGACAACACACACACCCAGCCCCCGTGCCATTGGAATTAACAAATTAAGGTTAAAATTCCCGACCCGGCCGGAAATCGAACTCGGGACCCTCAGAACCGAAGGCCAGTATGCTGACCGTTCAGCCAACGAGTCGGACGATTACTTTAATAGAATAAATATTCAACCTACCCCAATTAACTGCACCGACTCACCGCCCTCCCCTCCAGCCGATCCGCCATTCACATTTCACAGTGTCACAGAAAATCAGGTTAAAAAGGCTTTGTACTCGATTAAATCAGTAAATGTGCCTGTGTATGTCAGTAGCGTAGCCAGGATTTCAGTTTGGGGGGGGGGGGCATTCACCCAGAATTTTATTTTGATAGGTGTCCAAACGCGAAATCGGATTCCACTGGTGTCTGGTTGGCCATTTTTGTTCTGTACTTAACATCTCTTCAGCACGTACTAAATGTACGTAACACGACCTAATAGGTTGAAAGTCGGTTTCGATTACAACGCGGTCGTGAAAATTCAATATTCAATAAAGAAGTGACATTTTATACAAATAATGCGGCAAAGAAACACACACACACACACACACACACACACACACACACACACGTCGAATACAGATTTCTCGCCCTTCTTGTCCATGGCTAGATGATGAAGCCAAGAGAACGATGGCCCACCGTGACTCGTTACTTCGACATTATAAACAAACCCTAGATGACACAGACTTCGAATCTTATCGCATCTTAACCCTTTACTGCATGAATTATTTTTCGTTTTCGTTTGGTGAAGAAAATTTCAAGCTTCAATGTTCAACTTACGTTCAGTGTTTTAGATTTACCAGCAATTCTTAACTGGGGCTAATAGCTTAACACTCGTATGTGATGTGAATTGCCATAACAGGGTATATATACGATTTTTCACGATTTCTCAAGCTCTGTCAACAACACAGGAGGGCAAGAGGCGAGGAGATACACTACACAGCACGCATCGCTTCTTCGTCTCATCCTTTATTTTTGATCGGCCGAGGGGACGCCACATCTATACTTCGTCCTTCGCCGAGCCAATTAGCATATCGGCTGTCCCCAAGTTGGGTTGACGGCCATCCCCAGCCATGTATACTCTCCTAGTCAGTGATGTTGACCCAGCTCTATCGGTTGAAGACATTGCTAATGAACTTCGCCCGCTCGGTGTCTTCAGTGTCACTCGTCTTTATTACGGCTCTGTTCCCGCACCGGAGATACTTCTTCACTTCCACTCTGCCAGTACATGCAACTCTGTCCAAACTATCGGCGTGGTTATCCAGCGCAGACGTCATCGAGTATCGCCTACCCCAGCAAACATCAGCGCTCAAACACCTGCTCCGCCTGCCACTCGCTTGCCTCCTCCATATAATCCACCCCCACTTCCATCACCTTCTGGTTGCCTCACTACCATTTCTCCCAACATTTCGCCTACCGTACCGGTCCCTACCACGACAACTCCCACTATCACTGTTACTTCTACGCAACTTTATCCCATCATTTCTATTACTACTACTACCTCGTCCCATCCATCTCCTCTCCTGACCTCTCTTCCTCTCCCTCCCAACTCTGAGCAGACAAGTCACCAGGAAACGTCTCAACCACCATCTACCGAGGGAACTTCTACCGATCCTTCTGAAAATGCGGCACATCCATCTTCGCCATTACCGCCATCTGATCGCACCTCAACTTACAGCTGTGTTCTGCGCGGTATGGACCCTAACGTACCGCCTGCTGCCATCACACGTGCACTTCGCCAGGCAGGAGTACCTGTCAAGCAAGCATCCCGTATTTATAACTCCGACGGTCCCACATTTCTGGTGAGACTCCAGCTGCCGACGCACGCCGACGTTCAGCGCCTCATCGA
Source organism: Anabrus simplex (assembly GCF_040414725.1). NCBI lineage: Eukaryota > Metazoa > Arthropoda > Insecta > Orthoptera > Tettigoniidae > Anabrus > Anabrus simplex. Next base: position 519,166,300 of record NC_090267.1, read on the forward strand.
TCAAGGAATCCACATCTTTGGCCGCTATCATCGGGTTGAACCCTCCCATTCTTCTCCACTCCCATCGCACCGTATGCCCACGCCACGCGGCCGTCCCCGGCCCGTTCCATCACCCCAATCTCCTCGTCCTCATCTCACCACTCCACCACCTCTCAACTACTTTACGCCTCCCTTACCCAACCCGGACCTTTTCAACCTTATCCTCACTTCCCTTCTTAACTTCTCCTCTTTTTACAATCTTCTAGCCCTCCATCTTTTCCGTCACACCGTCATGTAAAGCTCTGTATCTAATATATTGTATCTTTGTCAATAAAGCACAGCAAATGCAAATCTGCCAATAAAGCGCTAGAGAACCTACACTTCCTTTATCCCATCTCCTTTACTTATTCAAACCACCTTTTCCCCATCTCCCTCTTTTTTCACTCCTTCTCAACCCCGTCATCTCTCCTGGCCAGAGAGAGGGCGACACCCTCTAGGTGGCCCGCCCCACCCCTTCAGGGTGGGGAATGAAAACATTGAAGCAGCAGCAGCACGATTTCACGCTAAGCTTTTAACATTCAAAGACCGAACATTACTGCCTACTGGCCATGGGTACGTATTGCAGGGCGCAAGTATACTTGCACGACCGTAGGTCGGTAATTAGTGATGTGCTTGAGCCCGGCTCGAGCTGCTCGAACAGATGACGTCAGAGCTCGAGCCTGTTCGAGCTTTGCTCGAGCTTTTGCGCGCGCCGCAACCTAGCGCCTTGCTGTTACTAACACCTAGCAAACTTGAGAAGGATATGTAAGAGTATTTATGCTGGACAGTACCCGTTCGTCCTCTTTACTGTTACTTCCGTGTATTTTGTACATAATATAATTTCGAGTCCGCCTCTGTGGTGTAGTGGTTAGCGTGATTAGCTGCCACCCCCGGAGGCCCGGGTTCGATTCCCGGCTCTGCCACGAAATTTGAAAAGTGGTACGAGGGCTGGAACGGGGTCCACTCAGCCTCGGGAGGTCAACTGAGTAGAGGTGGGTTCGATTCCCACCTCAGCCATCCTGGAAGTGGTTTTCCGTGGTTTCCCACTTCTCCTCCAGGCGAATGCCGGGATGGTACCTAACTTAAGGCCACGGCCGCTTCCTTCCCTCTTCCTTGTCTATCCCTTCCAATCTTCCCATCCCTCCACAAGGCCCCTGTTCAGCATAGCAGGTGAGGCTGCCTGGGTGAGGTACTGGTCATACTCCCCAGTTGTATCCCCGACCAAGAGTCTGAAGCTCCAGGACACTGCCCTTGAGGCGGTAGAGGTGGGATCCGTCGCTAAGTCCGAGGGAAAAACCGAACCTGGAGGGTAAACAGATGATGATGATGATGATGATGATGATGATATAATTTCGACCCATACCTATATATTGGAGACAGTCAAAATTTGTGTTTGTGCGATGATTCGTTACAAATGCCTCCATCCGAATAAACCAATTCTCTACTAAAATGTGTTGTTTGGGCCGTATAAAGACAGAAAAAGGAAACCTTTCACGTGTCGTAATAGTTACACATTTAAATGGTTATAAGACTAAAAATGTATATTTTATCTGCAGTTGTTGTTGACACATTTCTCGCTCGGGTGCACGGCTCAATGGTAAGCGTGTTGGCCTTTGGTTACAGGGGTCCCGGGTTCGATACCCGGTAGGATCAGGATTTTTAACACCATAAGATGATGTCTTGTTTTATTTGTTCCAGATGGGCTCGAAAACTACTGAACCGATTGATCTGAATTATTGTAAAGGATACAGCTTGAAATCGCGAGTCACGTTTGAGTTTCATATATATTTCACGCAATCAGACAGTAACATTGCTGCATCATAATACTTATACATGTATTTGTGTATACGATTGATGAGATGTCAATCCTTTCTTACTCAAAGTCTTTTATACGAGCAACAAGGGTAATTCTCTCCCAAGGAGTGGATTCAAACCCCCCAACATTGAGGACAGAAGGAGAACCTCGCCTGTGGCGCTGCCAGCTGTTTTAGCCGCCCAAAGCATCACATTGTAAGAATAATATTACCGTATTCATAATTTTGCACGGTCTAGAAAGCCAAGATTAACAGACGAGAGGATCTGTCGTGCTGACCACACGACACCTCGTAATCTGCAGACCTTCGGGCTGAGCAGCGGTCGCTTGGTAGGCCATGGCCCGTCGGGGCTGTTGCGTCATGGGGTTTGGTTTGGTTTTTTTATTCATAATGTTGCGTCCAACGTACAGTTGTTACAAGGCACACAAGTACTGCCTTGGGAGGAAATACTTCTGTTAATACGCGGGGAATATTACGGGTACATGCTTCGTCATTTTCATTGCATATTATCATAATCTAAGCCTTCTAATTTTATGGCCAATCTTTATTCCCCATAAGATATACGTCAATGACTGAATGTAGTAATATGTGAAAGCACGCACCTTCGTTACAAATATTATACACACACCTGTGTGAACGGTGCTTCACTTCATATGCTGTTTGCTAATCTGTACGTTCGCGCTGTAGCCCGCGTCAGACTCCGCCTTCGATCACGTGACTGCTCGAGCTTACTTCGAACCTCGGCGCGTATCGGGTCGGCTCGATCCCGCTCTCTACGCGTGTGATGGGCAAACGACACCCGTGTTCAAGCTGGATCGAGCCGACCCGTTACGGGCCGAGGTTCAAGCAAGCTCGAGCAGTCACGTGATCGAAGGCGGGTTCTGACTCGGGCTGCAGCTAGTGATAAGCAAACGATACCTGTGTTCTAGCGGGATCGAGCCGACCCGATACGCGCCGAGGTTCGAGCCTGTTCGAAGCAAGCTCGAGCTGTCACAAGACCGAAGGCGGATTCTGACTCGGGCTACAGCTAGGGATGTACAAACGATGCCTGTGTTCTAGCGGGATCGAGCCGACCCGATACGCGCCGAGGTTCGAGCCTGTTCGAAGCAAGCTCGAGCTGTCACAAGACCGAAGGCGGATTCTGACTCGGGCTACAGCTAGTGATGGACAAACGATACCTGTGTTCTAGCGGGATCGAGTCGACCCGATACGCGCCGAGGTTCGAGCCTGTTCGAAGCAAGCTCGAGCAGTCACATGACCGAAGGCGGATTCTGACTCGGGCTACAGCTAGTGATGGACAAACGATACCTGTGTTCTAGCGGGATCGAGCCGACCCGATACGCGCCGAGGTTCGAGCCTGTTCGAAGCAATCTCGAGCAGTCACATGACCGAAGGCGGATTCTGCCTCGGGCTACAGCTAGTGATGGACAAACGATACCTGTGTTCTAGCGGGATCGAGCCGACCCGATACGCGCCGAGGTTCGAGCCTGTTCGAAGCAAGCTCGAGCAGTCACATGACCGAAGGCGGATTCTGACTCGGGCTACAGCTAGTGATGGACAAACGATACCTGTGTTCTGGCGGGATCGAGCCGACCCGATACGCGCCGAGTTTCGAGCCTTTTCGAAGCAAGCTCGAGCAGTCACATGACCGAAGGCGGATTATGACTCGGGCTACAGCTCGTGATGGACAAACGATACCCGTTTTCGAGTGGGATCGAGCCGACCCGGTACGCGTCGAGGTTCGAACCTGTTCGAAGCAAGCTCGTGCAGTCACGTGACCGAAGGCGGAGTCTAACTCGGGCTACAGCTAGTGATGGGCGAACGATAGCCGTGGTCGAGCAGGATCGAGCCGACCCGATACGCGCCGAGGTTCGAGCCTGTTCGAAGCAGCTCGAGCAGTCACGTGGTATCGTTTGCCCATCACTAGCTCAAATACGTCAACCTCGTGTCGGTAGATTTAATGGCACGCAAAAGAACTCCTGCGGGACTAACTTCCGGCAACTTGGCGTGTCCGAAAACGGTAAAGGTTGTTAGTGGGACTTAAAGCCAATAAAATTATTATTCTTTCTTGGCCCGTATATTTTTCTAGCCCGATATCCCTAGCGCTTTAAAGCGAGGATGTAAGGGGTGTTTATTTCCTGTTTGGAGCCATAACCATAGAAGTAAAGAACCCCATTGTTCGTTATTGGCTTTACGACCCACTAGCTACATTTTCGATTTTCGGCATCGTTTCCTTTAATTGCCCATCTTCTTCTTCGTCTTAATCTGCTTACCCTCCAGGGTCGGTTTTTCCCTCGGACTCAGCGAGGGATCTTACCTCCACCGCCTAAAGGGCAGTGTCCTGGAGCTTCAGGCGCTGGGTCGGGGATACAACTGGGGAGGATGACCAGTACTTTGCCCACGCGGCCTCTCCTGATATGCTGAACAGGGGCCCTGCGGGAGGATGGGAAGATTGGAAGGGATCGACTAGGAAGAGGGAAGCGGCCGTGCCCGTAAGTTAGGTACCATCAAGGCAATAGCCTGGAGGAGAAGTGGGCAAACACGGAAAACCACTTCCAGGATGACTGAGGTGGGAATCCAACCCACCTCTACTCAGTTGACATCCAGAGGCTGAGTGGACCCCGTTCCAGCCCTCGCACCACTTTTCAAATTTCATGGCAGAGCCGGGAATCGAACCCGGACCTCCGGGTGTGGCAACTAATCACACTAACCACTACACAACAGAGGCGGACTAATTGCCATTCAATGAATAAATTGATGGTTTCATAACGTAATGCTTACGCACGTAAAATCAGTATAAACTGTATACCTCAACAGTAGAGTAACTATGTAGACGCTGTCTAGGCGGACATTCTGAGCCTTTCGCCAGTCTAATGCGAGCGGCCGTCCACTGTGCTATTCATGAAAAACAAAACGGAACCTATTAAGAATATTTTACCTGCATATGTCGACGTCGTTTATGTGGAGGTGTCTCCCCCCTCCTTTGGAATGGTGTCATTCGACGAAGGACGAAGATTATGAATTTTTAAGTATCTTATCATCGTCGATGTATTTTTACTATCGTTTTAATATTTTACCACATCGAGTGCATTTTACTCGTTTGTCTGGAAGCTCTTCAAAGTAGTTCCAAGTCCATGACATTTTTCTACCGGCCATTGTCTGCTCTGTCTGAAGTAATAATAAATTCGTCTATTATAATAACGTATTTTCTTTCTTTCTTAATCTGCATACCCTCCAGGGTCGGTTTTTCCCTCGAACTTAGCGAGGGATCCCACCTCTACCGCCTCAAGGGCAGTGTCCGGGAGCTTCAGACTCTGGGTTGGGTATACAACTGGGGAGGATGACCAGTACCTCGCCCAGGCGGCCTCACCTGCTATGCTTAACAAGGGCCTTGCGGGGGGATGGGAAAATTGGAAGGGATAGACAAGGAAGAGGGAAGGAAGCGGCCGTGGCCTTAAGTTAGGTACCATCCCGGCATTTGCCTGGAGAAGTGGGAAACCACGGAAAACCACTTCCAGGATGGCTGAGGTGGGAATGGAACCTACCTCTACTCAGTTGACCTCCCGAGGCTGAGTGGACCCTGGTCCAGCCCTCCTGCCACTTTTCAAATTTCGTGGCAGAGCCGGGAATCGAAGCCGGGCCTCCGGGGGTGGCAGCTAATCACACTAACGACTACACCACAGAGGCGGACATAATAATGTATTACTGGGAGGTAGTGGGCTCGAGCCCCACCGTCGGCAGCCCTGAAGATGGTTTTCCGTGGTTTCCCATTTTCACACCAGGCAAGTGCTAGGGCTGTACCTTAATTAATGCCACGACCGCTTCCTTCCCAGTCCTAGCCCTTTGCTGTTCCATCGTCGCCATAAGACCTATCTGTGTCGGTGCGACGTAAAGTCAATGACAAAAACAATGTATTACTAATTATTAATGAGAAAATAATAGCTCGTAGCATACGAAAAACATGTTAACTATCGGTACTTGAAAGTAATGATTAACAACATTAAGCCTGCAAAACACGACAAAGTTATACAGAAACGCATTTCTGGAGAGCGGACAAAATGTAAAATGAAAAGGTACATATTAACGAAATAAATATTACCAATCTGTTGTTCGTACTGCCAGAAAGACTTAAACAAATGATCTTTACGTTCACTGAGAACGTTGTGTTCACCATCCACCACACATAAATATACTGAGTGTACCTAGTAGTAATCTAATAGGACGAACTGTCCGTCCGCGCTCCGCTTAGTCGATGTGTGGTGTCGCCTGACAGTTCGAACAGGTTCGATACGGCATCGAGCCTACGTAGCGTATCGGGCCGACTCGAGCCTGCTCGAACTTCCGTATCATTCGCCCATCACTATCGGTAATGTCTTTGAGGTTGAGCCAGAGGTACTCCTGAAGCCTGTGGTAATGTGATGGGGAGGGCCCACGTAAAGTAAACGGTGGTTGGTACGCGTGGATGCTGACGGGGTGGAAGGAGTACCTTTGGTTGTAGGGCTGTTTTGTCTTATGTTATGTAAAAAAAAAAACAAGGCATCACTGGTATATGTCTTTAAATGACTGTACAGTTAAAGGTGTGCCTCTGTCCACAATCTGTATCCATTTATACAGGTGTAAAGTTGTATGTTGCCTGAGGGCAACAGTATGCAGTAAATCGCACAAAGCAATTAATCAGAAATTTAAAAAAATATATATTTCTGGAACGTAGCTAACAACTTAAATTCTAATCGCGCATGGGACCAACTTAGAGCTCTAGGAATAGGAAAACAACACAGACAGACAACTCCTGACATTCCACTTGACGAACTGAACGATTACTTTAATGAAATGTAAATGAAATGTCATATGGCTTTTAGTGCCGGGATATCCCAGGACGGGTTCGGCTTGCCAGGTGCAGGTCTTTCTATTTGACTTCCGTAGGCGACCTGCGCGTCGTGATGAGGATGAAATGATGATGAAGACAACACACACACCCAGCCCCCGTGCCATTGGAATTAACAAATTAAGGTTAAAATTCCCGACCCGGCCGGAAATCGAACTCGGGACCCTCAGAACCGAAGGCCAGTATGCTGACCGTTCAGCCAACGAGTCGGACGATTACTTTAATAGAATAAATATTCAACCTACCCCAATTAACTGCACCGACTCACCGCCCTCCCCTCCAGCCGATCCGCCATTCACATTTCACAGTGTCACAGAAAATCAGGTTAAAAAGGCTTTGTACTCGATTAAATCAAAGACTGCAGGTGTAGATGATATTCCTATTACTTTTATGTATAATATTATGGGTGCTGTCCTACCTATACCGATGCACATACTGAACTACTGTTTACTAAACGGAACTTTCCCTACTGTCTCGAAAACAGCCAATATTATACCAGTACCTAAGAGTTTAGACCCACAACCACCCTCTAACTATCATTCTGTGTCCATACTCGCTGCGCTTTCTAAAGCCTTTGAACGTTTAGTATACGAGCAAGTTCTGGAATACCTAAATAGAAATGCTCCTTTGGACCCTTTGCAATCAGGATTTAAGAAGGGTAACAGTACCGCGACAGCACTTTTGAAGGTTCCTGAAGACCTTAGAAATGCTATGGACGAACCACTGCTGATCAGTGGTGGCTGATGCAGAAAATCAGTTGTGTGCTGTAACCCATGCCCCCTCCAAATAATAAAGATATTTAGGTACATATGCGGTTTTTCAAGAGGCTCTCCACTGAGTTTTTTTTCCATACTGAACAAACACGCAAACAACCCCAACACATATACACATTCCTAAATGGTTAGCGTGCTGGCCTTTGGTCACAGGATTCCCGGGTTCAATTCCCGGCGGGCTCCGGAAATTAATTTCGCTGGCAGGGGGCTGGGTTTATTTGTCGTCTTCATCATCATTTCATCCTCATCACGAAGCGCAGGTCATCCACGGGAGTCAAATCAAAAACCTGCATCTGGTAAGCCGAACTTGTCCTCGGACACTCCCGGCACTAAAAGCCATACGCCATTCCATTTCATACAAAACTAATTATACATACAATAACACCTGCAATGACAAAACATTCACGAACTCAGAAACATTTGGTGTAAGCGCGCAAAAATAGAACTTCCCAATATTACCAAGATCACTGAGATAAAACCAGCAACATCGTAATGCAAAATCACGTGTTATGTTTTTATAGTGCAAATTATAAACTAGACATTTTGTAATTAAAGGAATCACTATATCCTGTCCTTATTTTGACAACGTAAGAAGTACAATTTGTATAGTGCATCGATTTGCATATGTTGCTATGGAATAGGCAAGTTGGGAGTATTATAGGACCTGACGGGAACAGGTCTACAGTATTTTTTTTTCCCGTTTGCTCTGAGCGATCCCAGAGGGTGCTACCTGCCACGTTCTCATTTCGGACGAAGTGCAACTGTGACCAGTGTAGAGATGGGACAGATTAAACGCAACAGCTATTTTGAAACTGTTTCGGTATTGAAACCGTTTCGAAATGTAGCTCTTTAACAAAACACCCTGTTACAACCACTGCTTCTGAAACTGTTCTGTTGCTACCTCGCTAATCGAACTATTCGTCGCTCGCTCTGCGTGACCCGGTACCGTTTCGGAATGTAGCTGTTTCACAAAACACTCTGTTACGACCACTGAATCTGAAACTGTTCTGTTCTCTGTTGCTACTTCGCTAATGGGTATAACTATTGGCCGGTATGCATGCCCAACGAGATCGTCAGTGCCATCTGGCAGAACACCAATGAAACATATGCACAAGCCCGGCGCCGAGAGCGATTTAAAAGGCTCACAATCCTTAAACCGCGAATTTTAAATACTCGAAGTTAATACGATTTAATTGACGCCTGAGCGTAGTAAAGAACAAAAAGGAAACAATCCACTGGCAATTATATACGCTTAATCGTTACCTTTGTTCTAGTATTAACGAATTCTGTATTGAAATGCAATAATAGAGAGAAATAATATTCTGTTACCTGATCATGTGGGAAATCGCCATATAGTTCAAAATTTGCTGAAATTGCAAATTCATGATATTGACTTCCCGCGAATTCTGTATGCAACACGTGCAGGTGTACGCTTCTGTAATTTTGTGTTATACAGAGTGAAAATCAGGATATGGCTGACTTGTGAGTGCAATGTAAATTTTAAGTGTGTTTTATTTTGGTTCATTAACTTATTCGTGAACGCATTTTGTTTAGCACTAATAAATTATAGTACCGGTATTTGAAAATGAATGTGGGGGCGAAGAGGAATAAAACCAGCCCATTATGGTCATTTTTTACAGAGGTAAGGGACAGTGACCATGTGGCACAATGTGATATCTGTAGCCAGAAGCTGTCGTATAAATCATCAATAACAAACTTAAAAACACATCTAAGGAGAAAACACCCTACAGTGATAATATCGAAATCAGGTGAAAATTTTTACAGTGAAATAGTCAATGTGGATACCTACTCCTCAAGTTTCTGCTCCCATTTCAAGAAAAAGTACTGCTTCAGGGCCACCTTCTCACTTACCTGACAATTCAGAAAATCAAAGCAATCCTCAGCAACCTCCTGTGTCTTCTTTCCTATCCCATAATCAAAATCTTCACATTACTTCAACTTCAGTACCCACTTCAAGTGTCAACTCTTCTTCAGGGCTTAATACTACAGCAACAAACACCAGCAGTTCATCCCACCAGTCACATATATCAAGTTTTTTGACAAAGAAAATCAGTCATTCTGTTCAGAAAAGGCTCAATCACCACTTAATGAAGCTGTTTGTGCTGGATTTTCAACCTTTCTCTATAGTGGAAGACCGTGGGTTTCGGGAATTTGTGAAGGCATTAAATTCTTCATATGAACTCCCCAACAGGAAACTCCTATCTTCTAGTTACCTACCAGCAGCGTATGAGCAATGTTTCAATGCTGTCTCACAACAGCTGTTATCTACTGAAAGTGTCTGCCTTACTACAGATTCTTGGACTTCTAAAAATAATGATTCTTACATAGCTGTCACTGCCCACTACTTGGATGAAAACTTCAAGTTTATTACAACATTACTGGACTGTACACCAGTAGATGGGCCACATACTAGCAGTAATTTGGCTACACATGTAAGAAACATAACAGATAAATTTAATTTATCTGAGAAAGTTCAATTGGTTGTCACAGATAATGCAAGTAACATAAAAAATGCTGTGAAGAATGACCTAGGGTGGAAGCATTTTGGTTGTTACGCACATACCCTGAACCTGGTTGTTCAGGAAGCTTTAGATAAAGTACAACCACTACAAGAAAAGGTCAAATCTATCGTTGCCTTCTTCAAAAGAAGTGCAACTGCAACAAGAAAGCTACTGGACTACCAGAAAGCTCACAGTGATGTTATCCCTAAAAAATTAATTCAGAGTGTACCAACTAGGTGGAACTCAACATTTTATATGCTGAGTCGCTTTGTAGAGCTCAAAGATGCAATATAGGTAACAACAGCATTGACCAGCAACACCTTACCTGTCTCTCTGAAGAAGAATGGGAAATTTGTAAAGATCTCTGCACAGTGCTGAAACCATTTGAAGAAATCACAAAGCAGCTTAGTGGAGAAAAGTATATCACAGGTAGCGATGCTATTCCACTGACACGTGTTTTATCATCAGTTTGCAAGTCTACGCTGAGACAAAAAATCTGTGCCCCCGTGAAGTCGGTACTGGAAATTTTAAACCAGGAAATTGCCACAAGATACCATAATATTGAGCATTCTGGAACTCTAGCTCTGTGTACATTATTGGATCCCAGATACAGGAAGCCTGGATTTGTAGATACAACTGCTGCAGAAGCAGCAAAGAAACATGCACTAGAACTGGCTACAAAAGTATTCAGACAAGAAAAACAGCCAGAAACACAGCCATCTACACCACAAGAAGCAATTTCCAACTGTGACTCGTCAGTCTGGGAGGAGTTTGACAGAATGATTGCCAACACTCAACCACAAGGTAAGGAAAAGGTTCAATAAACTAATGTGATGGTTATTAATTTACATTTCAAGAAAATTATTTTAAATATTTTTATTCCAGGAACAGGCACATCTGGGGCTATAGTAGAAGTACAACGGTTCCTGCAGGAGGCATACTATCCCAGGACTGCGGATCCTTTGTTGTGGTGGCAAAAACACAGTCATAATTATCCACTGCTGTCAAAAGTTGTGCGAGAGAGATTTGGCATGGTTGCATCATCAGTTCCTTGCGAATGTATATTCTCGAAGGCTGGAGCGTTTGTCAATGAGAAACGCACTAGACTAAGTCCACAACATGTGCGGCAGTTATTGTTCCTCAATGCCAATTATAGCCAGTGGACTGCATCATAGCTTCTGGGTATCATGTTACAGTATTAAAGGCAGTGTAACTGGAGTATGTAAGATACCGTACTGAAGACAGTGAAATACAGTGCAATTACTAAGCCTGTGATTTTAATTTGTATATAAAATATTACATGTAATGTTGCTGTAAGTTCATGTACATTCTTGGCATGCTTGTGTATATTTGTAAATATCTCCTCAGATTATCAACTTACAATTTAAGTTACTTATGTTCCACTCTAGTGAGGTTATCAATATTGTTTTTACATTAATTCAGTTTATTGTGTCTGTCAGATAAATCTATGTAGATCATTTAACAAGGATATCTTCTGTTCATACATACAGTTTTCTGGTAATTAGTTTTCTATTATTTAATTTTAATTTGTACATAAAATATTAGCTGCAATATTGCTGTAAGATAATAACCTTGCTCTTAAATTATGTACATCATTAGCATGCTTCTAAATATTTGTAAATATCTCCCCAGATCGACTTACAATTTATGTTACTTAAATTTCACTCTAGTGAGGCTATGTGAATATTGTTTTTATGTTAATTCAGTTTATTGTGTCTACCTGTTAAATCTATGTTGATCATTTAACAAGGATAGCTTCTATTCATACAATGAATCATATCAACTTAAGTCAAGTACTCCAGTGTTCTGGTAATTAGTTTTATATTATTTAATCTTAATATGAACATAAAATATTAGATGTAATGTTGCTTACTCTTTAAAAAAATTCTCATGTAGGCCTAACCTATATTTTCAGCATGCTCATATATATTTACAGTTATCTCTACAGATTATACAAGCAGAATTTAAGTTGGTTTAAATCTGTTACATATCTCCCCTTCTAGTGAGGCATTGTTAACATCATAGTTTTTTCTTTAATTCAGTTTATTGTGTGTCTGTCATTTAAGTCTGTGTACATCATTAAACTAGGATATCTTCCATTCATACACTGTATGTTCCCCAATTGTCTGATAATTAGTTTTCTATTATGAATGCTTATATTACTTTTGTAGGCATAATCCACCAATGTATCTAAATTTCGTCCTGTTATTAGTACTGGTACTCTTAATTCACTGAGCTCAATTTGTAAAGGCACACCCCAAAATTTTGTATACAGTTCTTCTGTACAAGTCTATGGCCTTTTGGTATTAATGGATATAATAAATGTTAGTAGCACTGGGAAAAGTTATTCTGTATAAACTGTAAAAACACAACCATGCTAATAACAAGTCATTGGACCCAGCCACAGGCACAGTGGTCCCAGTTACTCAGGTTCCCCTTGACAATATTATAACTTATGACCGGAAATTTTCTATTAGCGTTTGGAAAGGTATTTGTTTATGAGCAGTATTAGCATGTCTTTATACTGGCATCAAGGAGAAAAAGCCAAATTATAGTGTAAAAATCACCAGTATAATCTAACCTCAATGTTTACTTAATTGTGTAAAAGCATTAACGAGAGCATTTAAACAATATATTAAAAAGTAATCATGTTTAATTATTAGTTGTAGCTCTTGAAGCATCACTTCACTGGCAAAAACAGTTTAGTTTAATTTATTTTTATGTTAATTCTTTCTGTACAGCAGATTTTAAGTCGCTATTAGAATAGCAGTGTGCAACAACACTGTAGTAATCGTGCCATAACACTAGTATTTGGAAGAAGCAAAACTGCTATTCGAAACAGTTATTTTGAAACTGTTTCGAGCTCGAAACAGGAACAGTTGAAACTGTTTCACACAAATAGCAGTTTAGCCCACCTCTAGACCAGTGCTGCCTCTCTGTGGGCGAACGAATCGCTGCGAAGTGATGTCTTGGCTGTCGTTTCAACAGCACATCGGAAAAGTTAGGCACGCATGCGTGAAAGGCAGAATTCCTGCTTTCTGGAGAAAAGGTTAGAAACTCTCGCTGAGCTGTGAGCTGCATAGCACCCTGCGTGGAGCGCACGACTAGTTACCTGGTTGTGAGGGGAGTTGAATGATTTCCTGTTCTTTGGCTGACATCTTTTTGAATTCACTGTAGTTCATTGTAGATCCTTTTTTTTTTTTTTGCTTTACGTCGCACCGACACAGATAGGTCTTATGGCGACGATGGGATGTGAAAGGCCTAGGAGTTGGAAGGAAGCGGCCGTGGCCTTAATTAAGGTACAGCCCCAGCATTTGCCTGGTGTGAAAATGGGAAACCACGGAAAACCATTTTCAGGGCTGCCGACAGTGGGGCTCGAACCCACGATCTCCCGGATGCAAGCTCACAGCCGCGCGCCTCTACGCGCACGGCATTGTAGATCCTATTATTAAAGTAATTTATTTTTCAAATAGACAATGTGCTGCAGCACTTCAGCACATAAGGTCTCCTTATTTTAGAATTTGAATTAAGGCATCCTCCATTTGATTCCCAACACTGACAGAGTTAAGAAAGGCATGGGATGGGGAAGATACAGCCTTGTTTTTGAGTGCAGTAGAGTTGGCCTTGAGTCTCCCGTAATCGAAATATCTACGACCTGGAAGGTAGTCACCTTCACGGGGTGTAGTACCAAAGTGGTTCCTTTTTTAAAGAAGACAAATTAAATGAAGTTTCTACTTCCTCAAAAACGAAGAACGATATTATCAATTTTACGAACAGTTTCAATAATTCAGCCGGTTTATGTTAAGAGTAGAGAAGCTATGATTGTACGTGGTAACAATCAAAACCATCAATATCTACTGAAGATCCGTACCGCACTCGGTAGGACCAACTTTCTTTTCATATCCACCGGGCGAGTTGGCCGTGCGGTACGCGGCGCACAGCTGTGTGCTTGCATCCGGGGCATAATGGGTTCAAACCCCACTGTCGGCAGCCCTAAAGATGCTTTTCCGTGGTTTCCCATTTTCACACCAGGCAAATGCTGGGACTGTACGTTAATTAAGGCCACGACCGCTTCCTTCCCACTCTTAGCCCTTTCCTTTCCCAACGTCGCCATAAGACCTACGGTGCGACGTAAAGCAAATACAGAATACAAATTAAAATGTCTTTTCCCAACCCCTTCCAAGGAAAAGTTTTATCCACGCTACTGGTGTGGGTACGCCACTGCATCCACTCACCATTTAAGGTACAAGGTAAGCCCGAAGAGTGGCTGGATACTCAAAATACACCACCATAAATGATGCGGTTATGGCTCAAAAGTACTAAAGAAAGGTAAGGGACGGGATCTAGTGTTTTAAGTAGAATCCGTATCAATAGAATGTGACTTTCCATTTTAAAAATGTTTCATGCATCGATTGCGGTTCGAGCCTGGGCCGTCGTGATGAGAAGATATAACCATTGGAACTGACTTATCACGCCCGCCAATTACAATATAGTTTTGATGGTGCGATTTGAGGTTCCAATCAGTTCCCGGGCATTGGACAAAATATATAGGCGTACCTATCGAACTTAGGCACACATCCGCGATTGTCTTGCTACTTTTAGAATAAAAAAGAAACGTTTTCATAACTTACCGAGGATGCACATAGTTATGGTTTCTCAGTGGCAAAACGGTCCCTTTTCAAATAATAATAATAATAATAATAATAATAATAATAATAATAATAATAATAATAATAATAATAATAATAATAATAATAATAATAACTTGTATGGCACAAAATGAGGAACTAAGTGCAGCTCACAATCCTGTCACAGTCTTCCGAACGCTGCAACTTAAACACTGCACGTCTCTCAACCACGGTACAACCCGAGGATCCCTAGGACATTGTTGTTTCCGGGAACCGATGTGCAAAAGCTGACACGATGTTGTAAGCTTGCAACTGCTTCTGGCCGTGGCCCTTGTTATGTCGGTGGTCACGTTCCGGCCCCCTACTGAGTAATCCCTTGCTAATTGCCCTTTTCCTCATGTCTTGACATTTGTCAACACACGGTTACATTTCCAATACTGAGGCCTCTACAGGGAAATATCCCCGCGCATCACAATGCTAAGTGTCCGACTCGTTGGCTGAATGGTCAGCGTACTGGCCTTCGGTTCAGAGGGTCCCGGGTTCGATTCCCGGCCGGGTCGGGGATTTTAACCTTAATTGGTTAATTCCAGTGGCCCGGGGGCTGGGTGTTTGTGCTGTCCCCAACATCCCTGCAACTCACACACACCACACATAACACTACCCTCCACCACAATAACACGCAGTTACCTACACATGGCAAATGCCGCCCACCCTCATCGGAGGGTCTGCATTACAAGGGCTGCACTCGGCTAGAAATAGCCACACGAAATTATTATTACAATGCTAAGTGGTTTCCTTTCATTCAAGCAGTACAAATATGGAGAATTTTGTATGGCCCTATTGAGCCTTGCTAGTTGATTCTTTGTCGCTACGTTAATTTAACATTTCGGCGTAAGTTTTTTAAGTTGTTCGTGCCTTACGTAAAACAACGGTTGATCCTCGCTCTAGTTTCAGGAAACATTTTTTGGGGGTGGGGGGTGGGGAGGGTGGTTGGCCCAACCTTGGCTACGCCAGTGGTGTATGTTACTTTTTTACTGTGTAGCCACTATAAATGACATTTTAATTGTATAATCACGCCGAACTTATATATATAGTTATAATTCTATTGTCCCTTTGGTGAAAGTTTTATTGTATAGTAGTATTATTACCGCGCTAAATTTGCTAGACCCAACCTTTACGTCGCTGGAGAAATTCGCTGACAGCATTAACAACTGCCCATTTTGTAGCTTTTTTTTTTTTTCAATTTTTATGCCCCCATCCCTGCGGTAGCCCTTAAACTCAGAGGACACTCGGGGAATTAAATGCAATGTAGGCACTGCTGAGTTGAGAATACTTTATCCATAATAAGGCTGATTCTCCACGAGCAGGTAAAACGCCGCTGTTCGCCCGCCTGATCGCTCAAACTTTTTGCCTATTCTACACGAGCGGTTGAATTGACGCCTGTAAACAGCGCCAAAAACGCCGGCGGCACACCAGCGATAAACCTGCCACACTATAATGATGGATGTCGTACGAATAGGTTGTGTTGTCGGAGTTCAACTACAGGTATTAGCAATATTAAAAAATTAACCTGGTAAGAAAAGACGCTGGTGGACTCACCGTGCGTTATCGAATCGGTTCACCACTGGACAATTTAAGTTAGAGGCTCACTTAGTAGTAGTAGTAGTAGTAGTAGTAGTGGTATGACTTGGTCTTGGATTACAATTTGCTGGGGCTGTACTTTAATTAAGGACACGGTCGCTTCCTTCCCACTCCTAGCCCTTTCCTGTCCCATCGTCGCCATAAGACCTATCTGTGTCGGTGCGAAGTAAAGCAACTTGCAAAACAAAAACAAAAGCAAAGAATTACAGTTTAGGCCTACTCCAAATTATAGAACCACAATTCACTAAATAATTCAAAATTCAACCCTGAAAAGAGCCGTTTCGTAAGAAAAGCTTTCACTTTTATTAAATCTATATTCATTTTATTCCAAATTGGCAGTGAAGAGGGGCTTTCTCCCCTGGCTTTGAGGAAGAATTTGCCTCCAAGTCAGATAATTTCTTCCCCCGCCAGTGTAGTGAATTGAGATTTTCCGATTCATCGTGTATTCCTAGGAAACAGATTAGTAAAAGGGCATAGTTTTTGCCCTGGAACTCTCCACTATTCGACCCACCCACATCCCCGCCGAAAAAAGACGAAGAGTGTTCACGGACCACGGCTGTCTGCGGCTTGGTCATTCAGGCTCTGAAAATTTGGATTGTTAGATCGCAAGCGTGGTACTGTTCGTTAAAAAGTGAGAAAATGCGTGGTTTTTCATTTGATCGAGTATTTCATATGAAAACACTGCTTTTAATCGCGCTATTCCTACTGACATCATTGTAATGACCTATGTTCATTTCAGTTGGGAAAATGACTAATACAGTCTTCCTGAGGATGTAAAAAGGCAGTGTCTGCAATTATAATCTAAACTCCCCAACCTGATTGTGACTGATGGTAGACAAGCGGGCCTATCGTTACAATGAATATTCCCTAACCCAGTCTTCATATGAGAAAAGACGTTGGTGACTTTCCCGTCGCGTTTCTAGGGTAACGTTAGGAGCTATGGAATTTGATACAATCTTGCTCACAACGTGTACACTACCTAACCTATACTTCTGTATACAATGTAGAATTCCGTAGCGAAGCACGGGTACATCAGCTAGTAAAGAATATACTACACTTCAGGCAGTTCCTGTCGTGCGACAGAGGCGGGTGAACTGCTCACTGCCGCCACGTGGAGTATGATTCGCTGTTCTACCGCTAGCGGGAATGACGCCTCTGCTGGCGTTAGACCCGCCTTCCCGCTCATGGACGCGTCCACCCGCGGCGTGCAAACCGCCCGTGTAGACAGCTCTACAAATACCCCATAGTTCTGTTCCGCAAGCGGGTTTGTAGCGGGCGAACAGCGGCGTTTTACCTGCTCATGGAGAATCAGCCTAAGTCTACGCCGAGTTCTCCCACCGCCACTTCGCCAGAACCAAAGAGAATGAGTAAGAGATGACTCTCAACGTTATTTTTCACTTCTGTACGCAACGGTTGCGCAAACATCGCCAGGGATTGCACAATAGCGCCTCTAGTGAGCACAGGGCTAAACTAAAATTACCGGGCGGGCGATTTAAATCGTTTAGCGCGCGGAGGGTCCCCAGGTTCTCGCCCCCCCCCCCTCTTAAATATTATATTAAATATATTTTTGTTCTTTTTTTCCTCATATTTTTTCTTTAATTTCCTTTTCTTTCTTTCCTTCTTTGTTACCTTTTTCTGAAATACTGCATTCTGAACAATACACCTTTATTATTATTATTATTATTATTATTATTATTATTATTATTATTATTATTATTGTACCGGGCGGTACACCTCCACACCGCTAATTTAAAATGTGCGCCTATTGAAACTCCTCTGCTGGAGGAAGTCTGAACCTTATGGACAGTATTCATTTTCAAGTTTCTCAGAAGATGTCTCTACCTGTAAATTTTGGAGTTTTTGAACTGTGTCATTTTCGACGTATTTTTGTTTTGCTTGTAGTAAGAAGTGTGAACAGTCTCTTCTAGAGGACACTACTGAAGATCAACAATAGTGCACCCTAGTGCGGAATGAAAGAACTATTTTTTTGGAGAAGTTCTTATTTCAAAAGTTTGTTTCTTGTTAAATTTCTTTCTGTTATTGTTTAAGTTGGCTGTATACCCCTCTTTTTCCCCTTGTTTTAGATTTATCCAATCCCGAATTTCTTTGAGTTATTTCCGACCAATCCGATGTATCTTCCCCCAACTTGGATATGTTTCTGTACCCTAGCCAATAAAGAATTTGCGGGAGGGTGTTTTCATTCCCCTAACGCCTCGAACCTTCTGCGAGAGGATATAAACTGCTGATTTTAGGGTCTCCGGGCCACTTCTGTTCCATCTTTCAGTGTGTAAAGTACATAGCAGGGGGCGGGAAGCACCTCTTTCTTCTCCAGCTGTTCAACACCAGGTAATGGCCTCTTAATAACTTCTTTTCTTGCTAGGTTGGCAGTTTAACTCTCGGAGCGGGTTCGAAGCGTTTCCACCATGTAACCTTTTCCTAAAATGTAACCAATCTTTTCATCTATTCTCTTTTAAGCTGCATATTGGGATAGAGAGTGCTAACCCTCTCGAGCTCCCACTCACATTGTTTTGAGGTGAACTTATTTTCTCAACCTATTCTTCGTTAATGTAAAACCAATTGCTCTTTTCTAAAGTCACCTCTGTAGTATGGGATTAGCCCTTGCATTAGTGGCCTAGAGCCAGATTAGGTTTTAAAAACAAGTGTATTAGGAGTGTAAGATCGCCTCCTCTCAAATTGTTATTTTAGAGGTCATGTAATTGCCCCTTGTCATTTAATAGACCTCAGTAGGTTGGGTATTTTACCCCTGTGTCTATGTCCAGTGAGGACAACTTGAAGGTGGAGTTTGGTGGGGCCTGGAAGAGGCTTAAATTTTGAGAGCGAGTGGCTCTTTTGAAAATTGAGTGTTGTATGCCTCGTGGAGGCTTTTCTGTGTAATTTGGAGCAAGGGCTCCTAGGTATGAATGGGGTTTTCTGCCCCTCTGTTAAAACTCGTGTTTGGGGTAAAACTGAGCTGATTGCCCAAGCAGTGTAAAATCAGGGCGCGAAGCCCAATTCCTGTAAATATTGTAACTACCCTTTTGATTTGCTACTTTGTACCTGCCATGCTTGTTATTTCTTTGTTTTTGAAAAGAAAATATAACCTTGTTAAATTTTACATTAACTTTGATTCCGTAGTTTGAGACCCGTTCACGCCCGCACCTTCTTTCACCTCTACCTACCACTAAAACACGGTAACAAGTGGTAGCAGAGCGTGGTTGAATGGGTCTCAATTTAGCCCCTTTTGACGGCTAAACATTGTTTTGTTCCGAACTCTAACAATTTTCTCAGTTGCTGGAATTTTTTGACTTTTTCAAAATTGTTTTGTCATCATGCCCGGCCCTCGCGATGTTCTCCATCTTAACTATTTGCGCAAGGAGGAGTTGATCTACGAATTGACTATTAGAAATGTGCAATCTGGAGGCACGGTTGCAGTAGACACAAATAAGCTTAGAGAGTCCCTTGATTTGCCCATTTCCATCCCCACATTGGGAGAGAAAGATATTGACGACTCTCTTTCCACGATCGTCGAGAATATTACTGGGCTAGCTTCTGTAGTTAGTTTTTTTATGAAAATGATCCCTCTCCTAATCAAATTAAGCGTGTGCAAGCTAGGCTATATCACTTTTCGAATAGGGTTAACGATCTGTTGTCTCTAAAACTGAATGACGTTCAGAGGAAGGAAGCTAGTACGCTCCTGGAAAATATTTCCGAATTATCTAGTAAGGTCACTCAATTGTTAACTGGGGAAGTTCCTCCCAAATCTGATCAACCCACCATAGTGAATGTAGGTAGCGAGGAAGAACCTCCTAAGGGAGAAGTAAATAGGAAAACCATCGCTGCTCAAACTATCTCTGCCCCATTGGACAACGAGTCTGAACGCCGTGCATCGTTGAGTAACATCCGTTCTGAATTAACTTCCTTGCCATGGAAACCTTTACCTACTATGTCACCCGGGTTTAGCAGCTTGCCTCATCCATTGGCAATGTTGCTCAGAGGTATCTCTAAGTTTTCCGTTAATACCACCAGTGATGTAATTTCATTTTTAAGATTTCTAGTTGAATTTCAGGATCATGCCCTTGTGTTTTCTCTTTCTCCATGTCAAATTTTGCAAATTATCTATCCGTATGCTATTGGTATTCTCTCAGATAAAATCGTAAGAGCCATTGCCGAGCAATCATCTATTGAGGATTTCCATGCCCATTTGCTAGCTAACTTCATCCCGGCTAGGGCCAGGTCCTCCCTTATTCAGAAGTACTATTACCGTGTACAACGCTTGGATGAAAACTTGGCTGATTTCATACAGGACATTAAGTTTTATACTAGGGTGTTTGCTCTGCACTTCCCTGAGGACCAGATTGTACAAGCCATTGTAGAAGGCATTTCACCATCCTATAGGTCATATTTGTGTTTCGCGGCGTGCCCGCAAACTTTCTCTGAACTCGAAGCATTGGCCGTCTACGCGGAAGGAGTTAGATACGCCGATTCTTTGCGTGTCGCGAAAGAACCCCCGCCTTCCTTTAGTAATACTCGGCCTCCACCTCGCCGACCACTCAATCCCCGTAAATGTTATGCTTGCGGGTCGCCTGATCATCTGCGCAACAAGTGTCCACTGATCAAGTCAAGTGGGACAAGGAATGGAGCCGGGTCATTACAAGGCTCTTTTAAATGTGGGGCTTTCTCACATATTGCCAAGAATTGTCCCAATTCGAATAGCACCCCCTCCTGCTCAACTTCTGGTGCAAATTCCACCTATGCCAATAATAAAAAGTGACTAGTGGCTTCGGCTGAGTCGACTAATCCATCTTCCCGAGACTCAGCCCCTGGTAAACAGGTTGTAAATTCAGGGAACGAGCAATTTTCAAATTCATCTTTTGAAGGTCCCAAAGAGTGTCTTAGGATTGCGGCGGATTCCCCCGCACCGGTCCCCTTTCTCAAAATTGAGTTAAATAACGAGCCTATAACAGCTCTCTTGGATTCAGGTAGTGTTTGTTCTATTATTTCGGCTGATTGGTATTCAAAATTGAAATCTGTTTGTAAGCTTCCTAACTATTGTTTGTCGGCGATCCAATACGTTTCGGCTAATTCCTCTCCATTAGAAATTCTCGGTTCCTTATATGTCAAAATTCGTATTTTTAAATTCACATGGAAAGTTAAATTGTTTGTGGCCAAGCACTTGTCTTGCCCCATTATATTAGGAGCGGACTTTATTTCTCACACTGGTCTTGTGCTCGATCTTCAGAGTAGGTCTTGCACTTTCCAATTTGCCTCTAATTGTAATATCCCTCTATTAAAGTGTAATTCTGCATCATGTTCTTCTATTTCGCCTACCCAGGATGAGATGTTGTTAGACCTTAGACATCTACCTGAGGAGCAGGCTGATAGTATTCGCAAATTGTGTCAGTCGTTTCCCGAGGTGTTCACTGATACTCTTGGTGTTACTGACCTGATCGAATACAAAATTGAGGTCACGGATTCGATTCCTGTCCGTTTTCCACCGTATAGGCTATCTCCACCTAAAATGAAGGCTCTAAAAGAAATCATCGATCAGATGTTGAAGGACGGTATTATTAGGCCCTCTAAGTCAGCGTATTCTTCGCCTATTTTTTTAGTCCCGAAACCCCAAGGAGGCTTCAGGCCTGTCATTGATTATAGGGCTCTCAATCGGAAGGTGGTGTTGCAATCCGTGCCCCTTCCTGACCTTCATTCTTGTTTTTCATGGTTTCGTAAGGCCAAGTTCTTTACTATCTTGGACTTGAATCAGGCCTATAATCAAATTCCCCTTGCCGAAGAGTCTAAACACCTTACAGCGTTTGCCACGGACTGGAATTTATATGAATACAACCGCGTGCCTTTCGGGCTCCCCACGGGAGCAGCTGTACTCACTAGGCTGCTAGATAGGGTCTTCTCCGACATCAAATTTGAATACTTGTACCACTACTTGGATGATGTCGTCGTATTTTCGGAAACCTTCGAAGAACATCTAGATCATCTGCGAGAAGTTCTCAATCGCCTTCGTAAGGCTGGGTTAACTGTCAAGTTGTCCAAGGTTGCCTTTGCTAAGCCCTCTATGTCATTCCTAGGGCATATTGTGTCACCTGCTGGTGTAGCGGTCGATCATTCTAGAACACTCCGTGATTTTAAACCTCCCAAGGATATTAAAGGTATCGCCAGGTTCATTGGTATGGTGAATTTCTTCAGGAAGTTTATTCCTAACTTCGCTAATAGAGCGGCGCCCTTAAACCTTCTTCGTAGGAAAGGCATCAAATTCGAATGGGGACCTTCTCAACAAGCCGCTTTTGAAGACCTTAAATTAGCTCTTTGTAATGCCCCTGTACTTGCTATGCCTGATTTCTCGAAGAAATTCATTGTCCAAACCGACGCATCGTCGTCAGCAGTAGCGGCAGTCCTTCTTCAAGAGACTGAACTAGGGAGGCGACCCATCGCCTATGCGTCTAGGACATTGTCGGCTCAAGAAGCCAAGTATTCCATCTATGAGCTCGAAGGTTTGGCAGTCTTATTCGCCTTAGAGAATTTCCGTCTCTATCTAGAACATGTCAAATTCGACCTGGAGACGGATAATCAAGCCCTAAGCTGGGTCTTAGGTAGGCCGCGTCGTACTGGTCGTATAGCCCGCTGGGCCATTCGTATTTCTGCCTTCCAGTTTGATGTTAGACATATCAGAGGTACCGAAAATGTTGTTGCTGATGGACTCAGCCGTATGTTTTCTAACGACGTCGAGACCCACGAACCGGTCGACAGTTCATCACCTTCCGAGTCCATACTATCTGAGGTTAATGCCATCCTAACAGATGCTCCCATGCTCTTTAGGGATATCGAGAAATACCAACGTGAAGATCCGACGCTGGCTCCGATAACGGAATCCCTTTCTTCTGGGGAACATGTTGTCCCTTATGTTCTGAGGAATGGTGTTCTATGTTGCCCTTCGAGGCATGATAAGATGATGAAAGTTGTTGTTCCAGCGGTTCTTGTACCTATGATCTTCAAGTATTATCATGAGACCCCATTAGGAGGGCATCTTGGTATCTTTAAAACTCGTGAAAAGATTCGTGAAATGTTCATCTGGAAAGGTATGGACGGTGAAATCCGTGAACTAGTAAAGGCTTGTAAATCCTGTTTGCTTAGTAAACCGACCATGTCCACCAAGGTAGGCCTCTTGTCTTCTCAGCAAGCGTCGCGCCCCATGGAACGCCTGTATATTGATTATGTAGGACCCTTCCCCCAGTCAAAGGGAAATGCTAACAAGTTCATCTTTGTATGCGTAGATGGCTTTACTAGATTTTCCTGGTTATTTCCGACTAAGCTGGCTACCGCTCAGTCTACCATTACTTGCTTAAATTCTATTTTCGCTTCTTTTGGTCCGTGCCAATATATTGTATCTGATAATGCTAAGGCTTTTACATCTAATTTATTTCGTAAATTCTGTTTTGACTTATCCATCTCTCATGTAACTACTTCCGCTTATTACCCTCAACCATCTCTGGCTGAACGGGTTAATCGTAATCTCAGGTCCGCACTTATTGCCTATCATCATGAAGATCATTCCAGGTGGGACACGTCCCTGCATTGGTTAGCTTTTGCTTTGAATTCGGCGGTTCATGAATCACATAAATTTACTCCAGCTTCTTTGATGTTCAAGTTTGTTCCCAACACACCGCTCTCTAACCTCTGGTCTCTGAGTGACATTCTACCCGAGACAATAGATCCGGATAATATTAAAGATCTTTGGAAGAAGGCTAAAGCCAATCTTAAGGTGTCTCATGAAAAGGTTAGGGAAAGGTATGATCGTGGACGGAGACCCACCACTTTGAAGGTAGGTGACCAGGTGATGGTCAAGAACTTTGTTCCTGCGGGCAAGCTTGCCCCCAGATTTCATGGGCCATGCATTATTCTTGATTTCCTTACGCCGGTTACCTTATTGTTAAGTAATCCAGCCACCGAGAGGATATTTAGAGTTCACCTGTCCCAGTTGAAACCGGTGTAAATTTTGTGTCAACTTGCTTCATATAATTTGATAGGAATATGAAGGTTATATTTTTTTTGAGTTTCCACTCTTAAGGCATTCTGCTCCTTCTATTTTATTTTATATGTAAGCATTTGTGTGAAACCTCCCCCGATTTGTTAAACTGCCATCCTGTCCTTGCCACGGCCATTACCACGCTCCCGTCTCCTGCTCCACTACACACAGTGGCTGGCTTAAATGAAATGCCATGCATATCTGCACGCCGCTGGCCCCTCAATCTCTCTACAAGCCTGTGCCCTCAAAAAGAAACATGATGGTCCAACACAATTCTGCCGCCTAGCTTTAATGTTTCAGTGCCCCCGCAGCCGCGCGGCGCCGTGCAGCAACTGGGGCAGAGGACGGGCCCCCTCTTCTCCAGCGAGGACGTCAGGTGCACGGCGAGCCGGAGCTCTCCTCCCGGCCAAGGCTCATGCGCGGCGCACGACCTGCTACTTGCCCGCAGCCTGTATATGTTCACCGCGGGCGCGGCGTGTTTCAACACCTCTGCTCCCCTCATAGTGCGGGCGAGCGGTATCTCAGGGTACTTGAGGGGTCCGAGCGGCCTCCTTTGGACGCAAGCTGCAACGGCCGGTCTGGCCATCCAACTTCATTAACATCAACTACATGAACAGTTACTATAAGCAATGACTACACTTGGGAATTCAACAGCAATATTTGGTGGACATTGCAAAATTTTTCATCACTTTTGAGTATTAAAAGTTTATCTTCAGAATTCTACTTCTACAAACTTAAAGACTATACTTCACCTGCAACAACAAAATTTTGAAACTGAATCAAACCAAATTAAGAAAATCTTATAAATTTTTTTTGGCAATTAATCTCCATATCTACATCAAAACTTGGACCTTGTTTTCAAACAATTTCATGTGTCACCCTGGGAGGAACTTTTGGGGGGGGAGGTCTGTACCGGACGGTACACCTCCACACCGCTAATTTAAAATGTGCGCCTATTGAAACTCCTCTGCTGGAGGAAGTCTGAACCTTATGGACAGTATTAATTTTCAAGTTTCTCAGAAGATGTCTCTACCTGTAAATTTTGGAGTTTTTGAACTGTGTCATTTTCGACGTATTTTTGTTTTGCTTGTAGTAAGAAGTGTGAACAGTCTCTTCTAGAGGACACTACTGAAGATCAACAATAGTGCACCCTAGTGCGGAATGAAAGAACTATTTTTTTGGAGAAGTTCTTATTTCAAAAGTTTGTTTCTTGTTAAATTTCTTTCTGTTATTGTTTAAGTTGGCTGTATACCCCTCTTTTTCCCCTTGTTTTAGATTTATCCAATCCCGAATTTCTTTGAGTTATTTCCGACCAATCCGATGTAACTTCCCCCAACTTGGATATGTTTCTGTACCCTAGCCAATAAAGAATTTGCGGGAGGGTGTTTTCATTCCCCTAACGCCTCGAACCTTCTGCGAGAGGATATAAACTGCTGATTTTAGGGTCTCCGGGCCGCTTCTGTTCCATCTTTCAGTGTGTAAAGTACATAGCAGGGGGCGGGAAGCGCCTCTTTCTTCTCCAGCTGTTCAACACCAGGTAATGGCCTCTTAATAACTTCTTTTCTTGCTAGGTTGGCAGTTTAACTCTCGGAGCGGGTTCGAAGCGTTTCCACCATGTAACCTTTTCCTAAAATGTAACCAATCTTTTCATCTATTCTCTTTTAAGCTGCATATTGGGATAGAGAGTGCTAACCCTCTCGAGCTCCCACTCACATTGTTTTGAGGTGAACTTATTTTCTCAACCTATTCTTCGTTAATGTAAAACCAATTGCTCTTTTCTAAAGTCACCTCTGTAGTATGGGATTAGCCCTTGCATTAGTGGCCTAGAGCCAGATTAGGTTTTAAAAACAAGTGTATTAGGAGTGTAAGATCGCCTCTTCTCAAATTGTTATTTTAGAGGTCATGTAATTGCCCCTTTTCATTTAATAGACCTCAGTAGGTTGGGTATTTTACCCCTGTGTCTATGTCCAGTGAGGACAACTTGAAGGTGGAGTTTGGTGTGGCCTGGAAG
Organism: Anabrus simplex; assembly: GCF_040414725.1. NCBI lineage: Eukaryota > Metazoa > Arthropoda > Insecta > Orthoptera > Tettigoniidae > Anabrus > Anabrus simplex. The sequence continues at coordinate 519,192,648 of NC_090267.1, forward strand.
AGGCTTAAATTTTGAGAGCGAGTGGCTCTTTTGAAAATTGAGTGTTGTATGCCTCGTGGAGGCTTTTCTGTGTAATTTGGAGCAAGGGCTCCTAGGTATGAATGGGGTTTTCTGCCCCTCTGTTAAAACTCGTGTTTGGGGTAAAACTGAGCTGATTGCCCAAGCAGTGTAAAATCAGGGCGCGAAGCCCAATTCCTGTAAATATTGTAACTACCCTTTTGATTTGCTACTTTGTACCTGCCATGCTTGTTATTTCTTTGTTTTTGAAAAGAAAATATAACCTTGTTAAATTTTACATTAACTTTGATTCCGTAGTTTGAGACCCGTTCACGCCCGCACCTTCTTTCACCTCTACCTACCACTAAAACACGGTAACAATTATTATTAATAATTTTTTGCTGGAGAAAAGAAGCTTACCAGCTTGTGCTGCTTATTATAATTATTTCATTTATGGAGTTATATTTTACTTTAACTAATTCACAAAGCCACGAAGGATGGGAGTGACTGGCCTTGCCTGTGCTGCTTTTGTTTGTTTCTGCTGAGGAAAATGGAAGCTAACTCACAAAGGGAGGAAGGAAGTGACCAGAAGGTGAGTGGGATTGGCAATCCCTATCTCAGATTAAGACCTATGACAGAAATAGACACTAACATCCCCTCGTACATCAGTCCTCTTTAACACTACTTAAGCCAACCGTAACAGTCAATAGTATCAAGATATGCCACTTATGCAGGAAATAAAATATAAATACAATGTAAGAAAGAAAGCCATACACAGGAACCACAATGATGAAAGGAAACTCATATGATAAGGACGGAGTTTGTAGGATTCGAAGATAAATTGAAATGAAACATGATCTTTTGATTTGCACAAAAGTTTTAGTGATCATAGTATATCATAATCTCATGACATTACATTCAGCAGTGTTAATCATCAATTAATATTCATCAGCCAGAAAACTATGCAATACAACACAAATACAAAATCATTCATGTAGGAAAGAAAGACTGGAACTGACAAGTTACAACATAATACTTTTCTCTCTTATTGCAGTCTAACGTTGCACTGACTTTGCAAAAGTTTTCAGCAACACCATTTGTATTTTCCCAAGGAACTTACTATATGATACATCTTTCAGTCTGTCAAAAGAGGCACCTAGGGCCACACACTGAGAAATATTGAGATTTGTACTTCTTTTGCATCTACTAGAGGATGGCAAATCTCTGGCAGAGTAGTGTTTGAAGAAACCAAGACATGATAGCACATACTCTGTTCCTACATACTGCACCAAAACACAACATATCATTCAATCAGTCATCTGCATTTAGATGATAAACAATGTCAAGCTACAAAATTGTATGCATCCCGTGTATTCATTGATCTGCACTATTTACAATACTTAAAAATGTTCTATTTTATGTGACAGTAGGATATACCGTATCTAAATTTTTCTGCTACATGGAAAAAGATGGAATCATGAATATGTTTGTGGGTTTAAAAGACAAGAGAGCGCTTACAGATTCTGTGATTGTTCCCTCTTACAACATGCAGGAGGTACAAATAATGCTTCCTTTCAGTCCATCCGCAGGAGAGGAGTTCCAATAAATGGACAGAAATATGTAGCATCAGGATCTACGTACAATAATATGGCAGCTGATCCAGCACAAAACATTACCATGCCAAGTCACAACATAGCTCCGCCTATTAAGAGCTATGTCCAAGGAATTGTATGCTAATTTAGTACAGTATTATGAACAATATACTGCTACTTCCACAACATTATGGTGTGCAAGGGCCTTTGCTGTGATCTAGATGAAATGCCTGTTGAAGACAGTGGAAACTCACTTCAGACAGTGCCATTTGTACCTACTGTATATCGAAGGCAGAAATCTATGTTGGTGGTTGCAGAGTAGGCTGATCTGTGGTCTGACAGCATGCACTCCACCCGGCCAACCAAGTGGGGAGCCTGGCACAAGTAAGCGGAAACAATGCCAAAATTCAATGAAGGGCTGCGTGGTTGCCCACCCCCTACCCACAGGGGGACAATTATGATAAGGCTAGTTTCTTTACGTTGCACTGACACAGATAGGTCTTATGGCGACGATGGGACAGGAAAGGCCTAGGAATGGGAAGGAAGCAGCTGTGGCCTTAATTAAGGTACAGCCCCAGCATTTGCCTGGTGTGATAATTGGAAACCACAGAAAACCATTTTCAGGGCTGCCGACAGTGGGGTGCAAACCCACTATCTCCTGGATGCGAGCTCAGAGCTGTGCGCTCCTAACTGCACGGCCAACCTGCCCAGTACTATGATGAGGAAAGTTTGTAGAACTGTTACCATCACATCAAGTGAATGGGTTACCAACATCACAAAATTCACAAATATTAATTTAGTTACTTGGACATTGCATACATACCAGTACATACTTTTGTATAGGAGGATGTGCATACAAACTGCAAATAAGAGAGGAGAGAGCATAATATATTTCCTGTGTTCTGATGAGAAATGTTCTCCAAAATACAAGATTTTCAGTGAAACCTACTTTGGTAGAAATGGATGTCGTGCTGATAAAACCAGATGAGCTCTATAGGGAAACTGAAGTAATAGATGATATTAGTCATCATGAAGCTGTTTTTGTGGTAGTTAAAAATAAATGTGATAGAAAGGAAGGTCTTAAAAGTAGGACTGTTAGGCAGTACCACATGGCTGATAAAGCAGGCATGAGGCAGTTTCTAAAAAGTAGCTATGATCGGTGGAAAACTGTTAATATAAATGTAAACAGACTCTGGGATGGGTTTAAAGAAATTGTTGAGGAATGCGAAAACAGGTTTGTACCATTAAGGGTGGTAAGGAATGGTAAAGACCCACCTTATTATAATAGAGAAATAAAGAGACTAAGAAGGAGGTGCAGACTGGAAAGAAATAGAAATGGCTGTGGAAGTAAGGAGAAATTGAAGGAACTTACTAGAAAATTGAATCTAGCAAAGAAGGCAGCTAAGGATAATATGATGGCAAGCATAATTGGCAGTCGGACGAATTTTAGTGAAAAATGGAAGGGTATGTATAGGTATTTTAAGGCAGAAACAGGTTCCAAGAAGGACATTCCAGGAATAATTAATGAACAAGGGGAGTGTGTATGTGAGGATCTTCAAAAGGCAGAAGTATTCAGTCAGCAGTATGTAAAGATTGTTGGTTACAAGGATAATGTCGAGATAGAGGAGGAGACTAAGGCCAAAGAAGTAATAAAATTTACATATGATAACAATGACATTTGCAATAAGATACAAAAGTTAAAAACTAGAAAAGCGACTGGAATTGATCAGATTTCTGGGGATATACTAAAGACAATGGGTTGGGATATAGTACCATATCTGAAGTACTTATTTGATTATTGTTTGGTCGGAGGAGCTATACCAGATGAATGGAGAGTTGCTATAGTTGCCCCTGTGTATAAAGGAAAGGGTGATAGACATAAAGCTGAAAATTACAGGCCAGTAAGTTTGACATGCATTGTATGTAAGCTTTGGGAAGGCATTCTTTCTGATTATATTAGACATGTTTGTGAAATTAATAACTGGTTCGATAGAAGGCAATTCGGTTTTAGGAAAGGTTATTCCACTGAAGCTCAACTTGTAGGATTCCAGCAAGATATAGCAGATATCTTGGATTCAGGAGGTCAAATGGACTGTATCGCGATTGACCTGTCTAAAGCATTTGATAGGGTGGATCATGGGAGACTACTGGCAAAAATGAGTGCAATTGGACTAGACAAAAGAGTGACTGAATGGGTTGCTATATTTCTAGAAAATAGATCTCAGAGAATTAGAGTAGGTGAAGCTTTATCTGACCCTGTAATAATTAAGAGGGGAATTCCTCAAGGCAGTATTATCGGACCTTTATGTTTTCTTATATATATAAATGATATGAGTAAAGGAGTGGAATCGGAGGTAAGGCTTTTTGCGGATGATGTTATTCTCTATAGAGTGATAAATAAGTTACAAGATTGTGAGCAACTGCAACGTGACCTCAAAAATGTTGTGAGATGGACAGCAGGCAATGGTATGCAGATAAACGGGGTTAAAAGTCAGGTTGTGAGTTTTACAAGTAGGAAAAGTCCTCTCAGTTTTAATTACTGCGTTGATGGGGTGAAAGTTCCTTTTGGGGATCATTGTAAGTATCTAGGTGTTAATATAAGGAAATATCTTCATTGGGGTAATCACATAAATGGGATTGTAAATAAAGGGTACAGATCTCTGCACATGGTTATGAGGGTGTTTAGGGGTTGTAGTAAGGATGTAAAGGAGAGGGCATATAAGTCTCTGGTAAGACCCCAACTAGAGTATGGTTCCAGTGTATGGGACCCTCACCAGGATTACCTGATTCAAGAACTGGAAAAAATCCAAAGAAAAGCAGCTCGATTTGTTCTGGGCAATTTCCGACAAAAGAGTAGCGTTACAAAAATGTTGCAATGTTTGGGTTGGGAAGAATTGAGAGAAAGAAGAAGAGCTGCTCGACTAAGTGGTATGTTACATGTAAGTGGTATGTTCCGGGCTGTCAGCGGAGAGATGGCGTGGAATGACATTAGTAGACGAATAAGTTTGAATGGCGTTTATAAAAGTAGGAAAGATCACAATATGAAGATAAAGTTGGAATTCAAGAGGACAAACTAGGGCAAATATTCATTTATAGGAAGGGGAGTTAGGGATTGGAATAACTTACCAAGAGAGATGTTCAATAAATTTCCAATTTCTTTGAAATCATTTACGAAAAGGCTAGGAAAACAACAAATAGGGAATCTGCCACCTGGGCGACTGCCCTAAATGCAGATCAGTATTGATTGATTGATTGATTGATTGATTGATTGATTGATTGATTGATTGATTGATATTGATGCTTAACCAAAACTATGACTTCTTTACACAAATCATTCACACAATATCACACGACACTACCACTTCAGTATTTGAATATTATCATATAAATGATAATCTCATATAAAGGAACAGACTATGAGTTCAGTAAACCACATGTTTGAAAGGTTCATTGCTCTTGAAAATAACTCCACATTACAGTTTTTCACTTCCCATTTAGCAGATATGTTTCATGATGTACTTAATCTCCCTATAATAATATTAATAGTAATACTAATATTAATGATAATAATACATGTCCCATGAAGTTTAAATAAAGTGTTTGATTATATAACAACTGTAGGGCAGGAATTTATAAAAGTCATTATGAATGCAATTAAGACAAATGGGGGTCTGAAACATGCAGATGTATGGCATATTTTGAATTACAACACTGAACATGAACTTAACATTTTTCCACCTTTATGAACAATTATAATGATGTTCTGGGCTTCATAATGATCTCATTTTTTTGCCTATGAGGCTCATACACCGATTCATGGCAACGATGGAATGGGCCTCAGAAGGATGCAACTGTGGCCTTAATTACGGTATGGCCTTAGTATCTGCCTGCCTATTGCAAAGAAGGGAAACCATCTTCAGGGGTTCGAACCCACCACTGCCCAAGCGCAATTTCATAGATACATGACCACACTGCACAGCCTACTTGTTGGGTCTTTTGTAATACAAAATTAAATATATTGCTAAACAATCATTAGCATTCATAAACTGAAATTGCTTAATTTGAATGTAAAATTAACAATAATAACATTAGCACCAGTGTTCTCCCCAGAAATGTTTGTCAGGCGGGTGGCAAGAATGAGTAGCCGGGCGGGGAATACTACGTAAAACTTCAATATGAATATAAATTTCAATTCGTTCCCCTCAGGGCGTTAACAATAATATCAGACAGGTAAATATTAACTGCACAATTGAACTATTTGAATGTTATTATCATGAACAAGTTATAACAGAGTACGTTGAACGTCTAGTGTTCTATTGCTCCTTCCAAATCATGTAACACTGGACTTAGGCCTCCCACTCGGTTGCTGTGGACATGTGGACTGCCTTACAGGTTTGTGATGTCATACGGAATAGAGGGCTCGCATGCGATTCCACGCTAATCCAGACCCCTGCTCGCGACTACATAGTGGTCAAGCTAAACATTTGATCTCCGATGTAACTGATGCAATTATGGTAATGATTTATCATTTAAATTGGCAGATTTACAGTATTTATAGGTGAATTTGGAGCACCCAATGACTCAAATGTGTACCTATTAATAATATTATGTAATTAGCATATATCTAGGTTTAGTCAAGCGGTCTCTAAAACCGGCAGGGTGGTGCACCCATTAGAAAGGTCCTAGGGAGAACACTGAGCACATAAATACCAATTAGTGAAACAACAATTACAGTCCACAGGCTGAAGAGAATAAGAAATTACCTCAATAGTTCTTCATAATAACAACTCTTTACAATGAACAACATACACTCAGGAAGGGAAGATTTCTTTCTAAGGGTTATATATCACTGTCAGCACAGACGAGCGATGACTCATTAAAGGTTTATTCGTAGTAGCAGCAGGCGTGGAGATGGTGGTGGCAGCAACAGCACCGGTGATAGTAGTAGTAGTAGTAGTAGTAGTAGTAGTAGTAGTAGTAGTAGCAGCAGCAGCAGAGGCAGTAGGAGTGCAGGTGGTGGGGGCAGCAGTCATAGCAGCCGAATGCCTTGGCCGAGGACCAGACTCGTGTTCAGGCACACCTACATGCACAAGAAAAAACAATAAGAATGGTACCATTTTTTCCTCCTCTACTACAGTGAATGCAGGGTATTGATTTTCAAATCTCATAATGTCATTCATTCATAAACATGTATTATGGTTCTTATGGTCCCTCTATGGTTCTTACAGTAGGCAAAACAGCAATAAAATTACATTGAGCATATGATATTGTCCACCTAAATATTAAGCACTTGAATACATTAACAGTAACTGTATTGAGAGATGTCATACACCTGTTTTTGCTCCATTCATGTTCAATTGAACTTAAGGAAGAAAACCTAATTGTACTTGCACATTTTATATTCACTGAGTCCAGAAAAGATCCCCTACATGCTGAGAGGATGTTGGAAATAAATTCAAAATGGTACATTCAAATGTTAGAAATTCCCTATCCCCTCCCCCCATGGGCCTGGTTCACCTCTGCTTAGCCAACCCAGTCACTCCAAGCACCCCCAGGGTCACCTGTGCAGACACCAAGTCAACGTAGATCACTGACCAGAACTCCTGACCTCAAACCATCCTCTAAATGAAGAGTGGACACTGCAGTTCAGCACATAATGAAAGCCATCAAAATAGTGAAAAATAAAGAGCCTGTAGTTCTGGGAGGTGACCTAAGTTGTAGAGTTAATACACCATATCAAAAGACAATGATTATACTATAATTAATAAATGATGAAGGATACAAAGTAATCGACAACTCAATGGAAAAGATATATATAACCCTAAACAGTACAGTACCACTGACTTAGTTTTTGTGAAAGGCGCCATTGTATGAATTCTAGTGCAACAGATTATGTACACAGATCCAGGAAACATGATGGTAACAAGCAGGTAAATACTAAACAATGTCTTGTCACAAAATAAAGTAGGAATTCATGATGGCAAAACAACTTCAGATACTATTAAACAGTGGGGTGGAGTATTACAGGGTGATCTATCAGTCCGCTTCTATTAAATATCGCCACAGCAGACGTTACAGAAATAATTCATAACGCAACCAAATTGTTCTTATACGCTGATGACCTAGATATAGGTTCTAACAACAAAGATTATCTTCAAGCAACTATGGTCAGCCTTGAAAAATATTCTGAAGACAACAAACTTAAAATTAACCTGGACAAAACGGTACAAATGGTTTTCGGATAAAGAGGCAGTTAGGATAGTGAGCTCATTTAAATACCTCACCTTCACAATACAGGCAACGTAAAGCCATTGATGGATTATAACAAGGAATAACATTTGCACATGTGTGCACTATTTTGTTAATAATAAATGTTAGGTATTTCAGCTACACTCTGCCTCAAAGAAATGTACACATTTCAACTTACAGGTAAGGCAAGCTCAGGTATGACAGGCATTATAGTAAATTTCATTATGAGAAGCGAGGTTCCCCCTCATCTGGCACTGATGAATTTATGATCATTACCTCTGGAGAGCAATTGAAATGAATCACAGGAAAATGTGATAGGTCACAGTACCGGTACTGTGAACAACAATAATAACAACTACTTACTTCTTTCCGGGACAGCATCTTTGATAGGGGTCCTGGATAGCTGGAGTGACGAAAGTGGCTCGAACACACAGTGCGGTTCCTCAGCTGCTTCGGGGGAAGCTGCCGCAACCGTTCGACCCCCACAACGTCCAACCACTCTCTGCAAATGTTAGGTCTAGCAACAGGGAAATGATGAAATAAGATGCCCTGTTGCTGGCCTTCTTCGCTATCTGTGTACATTCCACAGATCTGACACTTTTTGTGCATTGTCTGAGACATGAAAAGAAATAGAAGAAAATAATTAAGGACACTGTAATCAGCTTATATTTTTACTGCTAATATCAATACTATCAAAACGATAGTGGCTTATCAGACATAATATAACATTACATCAACTGAATTTTAAGGTGTCTATTTCAAGTAGGCTTATGTAACTATCATATCAACCACCATGCAAAAAGGTAATAAAAAGGTGACAGTCAAAAATAATCAAAATACATTTTTGGGAACAGAAGCAACTATCAATCATCAACTTATTAACTTACTTAAGGATGCTTACCTCAAATATCTTGTACGTTTTCTTCAAACACGCAAACGAAGATAACAGATATACGCATCCAAATCAAAATGAAGCAAAATGTCACAAACGTCTTGTCTTGTCTTGTCTTGCGGATATTTATTTGGGACTCAAAAGACTTTTTCCCAGTCACAAGATCATTAATATATTACACTTATATCACAAAAACACACGTTTACAGCACTAATGCCCGATTTTAGCATGGTCGCACGTAAATAGAAGAAAATTTATATCGGGTATGAGGAGGTTCATGGAGGTATTACATTCGATATTGAGCAAGGACACAAAGAACTTAGTAAGCTGGTATAGGAGTAACGTGTTACACTGTACAAGATCGGAAAGTAATAAGAACTTTGAGAAAATATCTACTCACCAGGGACATTGCGAAGTGCCACCTCACAAACATATCGGAGCAAAAACAATTGCAAAACGAAATCATAATTACAATTTGATGTGAGTGTCATCAAGGTACTCGTTTAAAATAGTAATGATCGTAGGCGAAGGTTGGTGCAACAAAACGGAAAGTCGTGTAGGGAAAGGTACTTGAACTTTGAGTAATTTCTGCATTAAAATGGTCTGGTGATATGCATATTGGGGGCAATGAAAAAACAGGTGGTCACTATCACCCTCAGATTCTCCACAAGAACAAGTTGGGTCGTTCGTAATGTGAAATCGAGTCAAATATACTGGGGTTAAGGCATGATTAAAACGTAATCGGATGATGTTAGTAATGTGTCGTCGTGTATACGTACCATTTGCAAATCACGGCAGTGTAGGAACACTCGGTTGAAGTTGATAGTAATATTGACCTTTCGTACGAGCAGATAATCGCCATTGTGTGCACCATGTGTGTTGAGCTGCAGTTTTGATATGTGGAAAGAAGTCGGGAATCGGAATTTTAATTTGTAATATATTCGCGGTATCTGCACTGGCGTCTTTCGCTGCTAAATCGGCCATATCGTTGCCTACGTGCCGATTATGCCCTTTAATCCATATTAGCGTTATAACAAAACCGGATGTTTGAAGTCGAAATAGCAGAGACTTGACTTCGTAGACATATGTATTTGTATGAGGGGCGAGTGAATGCAGGGCTTGTAAAACACTTTGGGAATCGCTAAATATATTTATTTTTTTGGATTGCAACTGTTGAGCATATACAAGGGCTTGGTATATGGCATATAATTCTGCTGTAAAAATAGTTAAATTATTAGGTAACGGATATTTAAAGCTAATGAGTAGTTGGGGGTCGTAAAATGCTGCTCCGACTCCAGTATTGGATTTTGACCCATCGGTAAATAGGTGGTAATCTGGTGTAGTTATGGGACGTTTAAATTTCTTATGAACATTTAATGGGGGATAAGGTGCAGAGATAGATTGGATTGATGCATCAGAAGGGGCAATGATAATAGAAGGACGGAATGTTTGAATATCATAGTGGTATGAATACGTATTAATACGTGGTGTACGAAATATAGTCTCAGTAAGATGGTGGATTTCAGCATAAGCCATATATATGGCAGGATACCGATGATTGGGAGGAGGACGCTGTTGATAATATTCATATAATAATTGTAATTTAGGGACAAGAAAGGAGTTCGTTCTACTAATATGTTTAAGTAGGAATTTTTTTGCAAAGTTTTATCCTGCGGATGTACAGTGGTTCTTCCGTAGTTTCGACTAATAAAGCGTTAGTTGGTGTTGTGCGGAGGGCACCCACACTGATACGTAGTGCTGAAAATTGGAGACGATCCAACGCTAATAAACTATGTTTAGAGGTTAAATCAATAATATGGGCGCTATAATCAAGTATGGACCGAATGGTTGCATGATATAGCTGTAGTGCTGACAAAGGGTCAGCACCCCATGCACGTTTCGTTACCGTTCGTCAAATGGTGATATAACGATCAGATTTCCTAATCAGGTGTCGTATATGAGGTTGCCATGTAAGTTTTTGATCGATATATATTCCTAAATATAAGTGTTGTGAAACCAAAGGAATGCTATAGGTGTCAAAGTTAATAGGGCTTTTATCAAAGGTCCGTTTATGTGTAAAGATCATTGCTGCACATTTAGGTATAGAAAGGGAAAGTCCATGGGCCGTGAGCCACTGAAAGACTAAACTTAGAACCTGAGATATTTTGTCTCTACAAAGGTCAATGTGGGAGTTAGCACAATAAATAACATAATCATCCGCGTAAGCTAGAATACGGGCGTGTGGTAGCACAAGAGATTCGAGCTCTTTCATGTAAAGGGCAAACAAAATTCCACTGAGTATTGATCCCTGTGGTAAACCTTGTGATGTGTAACGGCTATCAATTGTGTGTTGATGAGATTTAATAGTTAACCGGCAGTTAGTAAATAGTTGGTTTAAAATAGAAATGAATTGGAAGGGGATTCCAGCACTAAATAATTTCTCCCAGAGGATATGCAGTAATACAGCATCATAGGCACCTTGAATATCCAAAAACACTGCTACGATAGATTGTTTCCGCCATTTTGCTAGTAAGATGTCGAGTAAGAAAATAATGATAGCGTCTTGTGTACTAATACCCCATCTAAAGGCAAACTGGTACTTGGGTAATAACGAGTGATGTTCCAATACCCATGCCATGCATTTCATAAGGATTTTACAAAAAACTTTGCGTATACACGATCCCAGAACTATGCCTCGGAAATTATCAGGTTCAGTAGGCCGTTTTGTTGGTTTCAGGATGGGTGTGATGAAAAATTCGTTCCATGATGCTGGTACATGTAATGTCTCGAAAATACTATTATAATATTTGAGTAAATAAATTTGGACATGGGGGGGGGGGTAAGGCCTTGAGCATTTGATAAGTAATTGCATCAGGTCCTGGTGATGAGCTATTGACGGTACATAATACAGAGTGTAATTCATTATATGTAATTGGATTCAAAAGGGAAATAAAAGAACAAGAGTTATTCCGTGAGGTGGGTAGAAAGAGTGGAGGTACGGTAACAGGGGCAAGGGTGTATAAAAAATCTTCTAGAACTTGTCGCGGATAAGCAGAAGAAGTTTGGTATTGGAAAGTTCTCGTGATCATGCGGATCGCGTTCCAAATTTCGTTGCTGGAAGCTGTGGAGTTAATTGAGAAATAAAAGATTGCCAAGCTTTTCGCTTTTTTGCATTAAAGACGAGTTTTGTTTTCGCGATATGGTTTCGCAATTGAAAATAATGCTGCTGCGTCATCGATTGGCGATATTGTTTGAATAATTGTTTGCGCTTATGAATAAGATCGTGACATCATTGTCCCACCATTTTAGTTCGTATTGCTGTGGAGGGGTCGTCACTTTTAATGGTCGGCACGGATGAAACATGTTTAAATATTGGGTTAAATAAGGGAGTAAAAGGGAAAAGGAAAGAGGGGACTTATGTTTCTGCTGCAAGATATAATTGAGGTATGATTGGTAATTAGAAACATTGAAGTTTTTATAAGATCGGACGTTACTTATACAGGAGGGTGCCTGAAACTGGGAATGTGGTGGGTGAATACCATATGTGATGAGAATGGGGAAATGGTCACTAGTGTGCGTATCAGATAATGTATGCCAGGTGGTGACAGGGGCCATAGTGATGCGGCAGAAAGTAAGGTCTACTGCGCTGGGTGGAGATCCAGGCGGAGTTAAACGGGTCGGGGAGCCGTCATTTAAAAGAAACAAATTCTGATGAGTTGAAACAGTAAGTAAGTTGGAACCTTTAATTGTATCTACCATACATCCCCATTCAGTGTGGTGGCAATTAAAATCACCGAGAAGAAAAAGATGTGGAAATGTGTCAAATTGTTGGATAAAATGCATCCATTGGTTCTGAGTAATGTAAATGTGGGGAGGGCAATAGATGTTGATGAAACAGGTGTTATGGTGTACTATTCCTACAGCATAAGTGTGCGGGATGATATATTGTAAAGAGAAATGTGTAACTGATAAGGAAGTATGTACACATGTGGCAACTCCATCAAAGCCGTTACCATCATGTCGGAAAACTTGATAACCTCGTAAACGAAAAATGATATGCGGTTGAAACCACGTTTCTTGTAAACAGATAAAATGAACTCGTGTTTCATTCAGCAAAATTTGTAACTCATGTCTTTTAGAGGCGGCACTTCGACAATTCCATTGAAGTAAAGTAATCATGCTAGTATGTTCATGATAGAGTCTCGTAGCTTATATAAGACATGGTGAAGTTGAGGCTCGTGACCCATACTTTGAATTAACATTACCAGCAATTGCTGGATTTCTTGTTGTAAGCGTTCCTTGGAAGGAGGATAATGTATATCTTGAGGGGTTGCAGAGGGTGGCTGCCTAGAAGATGTGGGCGCACTTGAGGGATATGCTATTGACAGAGGTTGTTGCATGGCACTCGTTGATGGAATCGAATGTACTGGAACTGACGGTTCGTTTCGCAGAATGGCCATGTATCCTTGACGGTCGAAACCGGGTTCGGGTGTAGGAGGGGGAGATTGCATGATTACTTGGGTGAACTTGCGCTTACGCGGATTGGGAGTCGAAGGGGATGGGGGATTTGACGATAGAGGAGGGAACTGAAGGTCTTGTTGCTCAGAATGATAAATGGGGAGGGCGATTCGGGCTTTGGCTTCGGGAAAGGATATGTGTTCAGTACTCATTAATTTTTTAATGGTGACCTGATATTTATGTTCTGGACAAATTGATGAACCTGTGACATGGTTTTTTTTACAGTACGCACATTGCGTAAATTGCTCCGTACATGCTTGGGTTTCATGTTGTTGAGCACATTTCCCACAACGAGCATTTTTCGCTTGACATTGTCGAATGGTGTGGCCATATCGCTGGCATTTGCGGCAGCGAATGGGTGAAAAGATGTAGGGTTCCACTTCCATGTACACCTTATATAAGGCGACATGGGAGGGTAATGTTTGTGATCTGAAAACAATTTTTACGGAACCCGTAGGCAGGTATTGGGTTTCCCCATCTTGGACGGCACGGCGATTAAGTCGTTGCACACTTTTCACTGGTGCCTCTGATTCCAGGTACTGTAATATGTCATCATTCGATAAACCCTTTTCAACTCCGCGAATAATGCCAACTCTTAACACTTGTGAGGATGGGATGTACGCTTTAATTTTGAGGGTTTCAAGCATGGGATTACTCAGAAGCCGTATGAAAGGTAACTTGTAGTTGATTACGTCCTTTACGTTGAATCGTTTCATAAAAGTGGCGACCAAGTGCCATAGGATGCAAATTGCCGATGTTTTGCTCGTTTATGGATTCAACAAAGACAAAGAAAGGTCCGTGATGAAATCGATTATAATATTCCGGTGTAGGAGCCACTTGGGGCATCTCGGATTGATTGTTAGATTGTTCAGAATTAGAACGGTCAACCACTTCGGTATTACTTCTCTGTACGTCAGACTCAGTGGACTGAGAATCTTGCTGTCGTGTCGTATTACTGGATGAATTGGTTATGGGTTCTTCTTCCATAGGTACTACGATTTCACGCTCCACTCGTAAGGAATTCCCAGTTACCGCCGACGTTCCTCCACTGTCGGTCTCCATTGCTTGGCACTCCCGCACCACACGCGAACGAAAACACAAGTAGTTACCACTACCGCGCACCTCTAACTCGCACAAGTAGAGTAGTGTACCGTACCACTGTCTCTGCGTGACTGTCGATGTCACAAAAGTCAAAAACGTGGTCGTCCCACGTGGTCCAAGGTGTCAAACTCAAATCAACCAATAGCAATCGGAAGATGTTTCTACCAATAGGAGCTGCCGTATTCGTCACGTGGGCTATGGGTGAGTGACGTGATGTACAACAGCGCGCTCACAAGAGTGGAGGGCGAAAGTATTCAGTCTGAGCCGAGCCCTCGGAAGGGTAGGACCTATGCCGCTGTCAAACCCTTGGCCAGAACTCCCAGCGTGACGTCATGCGCAAGACACAATTGGGCTGCTTGCGATAATTTACAGGTCACTCACTAGATCGCAGTAGCAGGAACAGCGGAAACCGCTAGCGCCTCGAACGGTGTGATTTCAGGGTTGAGTTTTAGGTGCCACCGGTCGCACCATGTGAGGAAGGAGTTGAGGTAAGGTTGGGCTGTGCGGTTTATAGCTTGGACTGAGTGTAGGGGGGCTAGGATGGCGGTGTCATCTGCAAACTGTAGGAGTTGGATGGGGGGGGGGAGGTTGAGGGATGTCAGCCACAAATAGGATAAATAGTAGTGGGGAGAGGGGTGAGCCTTGCGGGACGCCTAGTGTGAGGGGAAACGTGGGTGAGAGTTGGTTCCTGATGGAGATTTGGGTTGAGCGGTTTGTGAGGTAGGAGGAGATGAATCGGACATAAGAGGTGGGGATGGCGAAGTATCTGAGTTTAAAAAGGAGGGCGGGGTGCCAGACGGAGTCGAAAGCGAGCTGGAAGTCGAAAGTGATTAATAGGGTGGGGCCTGCTCGGTTGAAGTTGTTGGCAGTTGTTTGGACAAGTCTGAGGAGTTGGTCTTCGGTAGATAGTTTTGGGCGGAATCCGAATTGGGATGTGGGTAGGAGGTGGTGGGATTGTAGATGAGGGTGGAGGCGGCGGACTAGGATTTTGTCTAGGATTTTTGCTAAAACTGTGATAAGGATGATGGGGTGGTAGGAGCCTAGATCGGAGGGTGGTTTGCCTGGTTTGGGAAAAAGGAGCATTGTGGTGTGTTTCCAGGGTGTGGGGTAGAACCCAGTGCGGAGGATATAGGTGTATAGGTTAGCCAGTAGGGATAGTAGGTTATGGGGTGCGTGACGGATATGAAGGTACCGGGTTTTGTCTGGTCCTGGAGCGGTGTTCCGGGATTTGGAGAGGACCGATTGAATTTCTGCCGGGGAGATAGGTACGTCTAGGGCGTGGTTCGAGAGGGTGTGGTTGTTGGAAGGTGTGAGTTGTGGGGAGGAGGCGTGGTTAAGGTATAGATCGGTGTTGGTTCTATCGAAGTGGGGGTCTCCGTGGGTGTTGAAGCGTTGGTGGAAGTATTGAGCAAAGGCTTCCAGTTTTTCCTCGGTGTTTGCTGGAGCTATGCCTCTGTGGATGATGGGGTATCTGGGTGTGGGTTTGGTACCGAGGAGGTTGTTAAGTTTGGCCCAGAATTTAGCAGGTTGGGTTTTTAGGGAGTCTAGTTTGGTGCAGGGTTGTGCCCAGGAGCGGCGGGTATGGGCTGTTAGGTAATTGCGGATAGTTCGAAGGATTTGGCGATGGAGGCGTAGGAAGTAGGGGTCTCGGGACCGCATGTATTCTCGGACGAGAGGTATAACCCAACAAATATGTGAAGATTGTACAACAACAATATACAACAGCAGAACAACAATAACTGTAAAATGACACCAAACAACTGCAATTAACACATTATAAAACCCACAATAATCAGTTGTACATAATGTAAAGAAGCAGATACTGTAAAAACCACAATAACCAGTTGTAATAATGTAAACAACATAATACTGCAAATAATTCTGTGTAGATAATATATCCAGAGCATGTAAATAATTGTAAAAACCTCAATAATTCTGTGTAGATAATGTATCCAGAACATGCAAATAATTGTAAATAATTGTAAATAGTCATATATTATAAAATCCATGTACAGAATGAACAAGTTAGGAACACATTGTAAATATCCTTATAACCCCCCCCCCCCCAAAAAAAAAAAAAAAACGGGGGTTAAGGATATCCTTCAGAACACAACATACAATCAGACAGGAAAGAAGAAGAAGAAGACAAGAACAAACACCATTGTATAAACCAAAGTAAAAACCAAATGTAAATACTCCAAATTGTAAAATATTGTAAAATACTGTATATACACTGAAGATCAATAAATACTTAGCTGAGAGGTCGAGACCCCCTCCCAACTCCTTCACCAAATACAAAGCTCCGTCCCTCTTTTCCAACTCCAGCAATCCCCCAAACCCGCCGAATCTCCTGGCCAGAGAGAAGGCGTTACCTTCTAGGTGGCCCGCCCCTTCCCTTCGGGAAGGGGAATGAAAACATCCCCCTTGGTCCTTGGTCCCAATCTTTTTTTCTCGGCCGGGTGGCCCACATCTCTAATCGCAGCCCAGCCGAGCTCAAAAAAGCACAAATAGGCAGACGCCTAGTTGGCAGTCGCCTCCCCAATACCATGCCCTATGTACTCCTCCCCTGGGTAGATCTCTCTATCCCAGAGACAGAAATACAGCAAGCACTACAAACACAGTATGCCCAAGTTATAAAATCCTTTCGTGTAATAGATGGCAGAACGAAGAGACCTTCAGAGCACATCTTGCTACAAGTCATGACCGACCAAGAAGTGCACCGCCTAATACTGCAGGGAGTTAACCTCAGGAACTACAACTACGTGGTAATAACACCGCCACAGAACATCCTCGACCAACTTCAAGCCAAACCTGAATTAATTCCCATCCTCCATGAGCCTCCAATAAAGACAAAACCATTGCCACTCTCCCTCCCTATCACAACCACTACCACAACCATCATAACCACTACCAGCACCCACGCCACAACCATAACCACCACCAGCACACCCTGCCACTCCTTCCCGGTCATGACATCAACCCTCCCCCCCCCTCCCATCTACCAACCCCCCAGTCCACAGCAAACAACGTCCGACATAACTCTGCAGGACTACACCGCTGACCAGGTTACACCATCCGAACAAGAGTACTACACCGACCGAGCAACGCCAACCGAGCAACGCCGACCGAGCAGCCACCATCTTCCATGTCCATCCACAGCTGTGTACTGCGTGGCATCAACCCGGACATCCCTACAAGAGCCATCATTCAGGAACTCCGCACTGCAGGCATCCCAGTGAAGAAGGCCATAAGGATCCGAAACATCCACGGCCCTACCTATATGGTCCGCCTGCAATTACCATCGGAACGAGATGTACAACAACTCATCAACAACGGAGCACAAATCTACGGAGAACATCACCGAGTGGAACCCTCCTTTTCACCACCCCCATCCACCCGCCAACCATCAGCCACTATGCATCCCCGCCCCCGGCCACCCCCCACACAAATTCCACCATATCACCAAGCTCTCCCACCTCTCCCCCACTCTAGCCCCTACCAGCCGCCCATACCCTCAATGGATCTCCTCCACTACCTCATCCTGTCTCTTCACAACTGTACCACCACTCTTCATCTCCTAACCTCACACCTGCTCCCAACCATGGTCATCCCACCATACCCACAGTCAAACCTAATCCCAAATCACATATACTAAAATTGTAACCCCTAGTATAACATCAAATGTAAATATGAAACACCATTGTATCTATGTACAACCACTGTATCTCCAAATGTAAATATGAAACACTATTGTAACACCATTGTATCTAACCCAATAAAAAGCACAAGAGCAAATACTGCACACTTAGCCAAGAGGCCAAACTCCTTCACATCTCTAAATCCCAAAGCTACTTCCCTCTTAACTTCAAACCCCATCAAATCCCCAAACCCCGCCAAATCTCCTGGCCAGAGAGAAGGCGTAACCTTCTAGGTGGCCCGCCCCTCCCCTTCGGGGAGGGGAATGAAAACATCCCCCTTGGTGGATATACCTCCATCTCCTCTCCATACTCGAGATGAACCTATACACCTGTATTTTTTCGGCTGGGGTGCTCTCAACTCTAAATCGCAACTCAGTCGGCCCACACAAGCACAAATAGGCAGACTCCTAGTTGGTTGTCGCCTCCCCATAAAAACATGTATTATCTCTCCCTCATCACAGGTGTAGAAACCAGCCTATCAGAACATGTCATCCGGACCCAGCTACGAAAAGCCGGCCTCCGAGTCTACGATGTCCGCAGACTCCTGGACCGCGCAACTTCTCAACCATCTACGCAAGTTTTGGTCTACCTTAGAAACGACGTCGACGCATCAGTCCTGGAAGTAGATGGAGCAAAAATAAACAACAGGATATATACAGTGGTACCAACCCCAGACTATATAATGCAGCAACTGGATGAAAACCCCAACACTCTTCCCACTGTCATGGAAAATCAACCCGCAACCCAGGAACCCCCACCACCTCCCTCCGCCATTTCGTCCATATCAATAACTACTACCACTACTACCATCACTACCTCGGCCATCACTCCTACCTACACCTCTATCATTACTACCACCACTTCTACGCACCCCTCTCCCATAATGTCAATACCCATCACCCCCCTCAGCCCCTCACAACCCAGTACCCAGCAATCCCCTGTCAACAGAGCAGACGCAACCATCACAGCCCAGCCAGTCACTCAAGAAGAAGCAACTGCCAACCGAGTAGAAGAAACCAGCACAACTCAGCCAGCCACACAAGAAGAAGCAACTGTCATATCACCAGCACCCCAGCAGCCACCAGCACCGAGTTGTGTCATACGGGGTATTGACCCAACAATGACCACAAGTGACATACTCGAACAACTCAATACAGCAGGCATCCCAGCCCTCAGAGCATACAGAATATTCAACAGGAACGGTCCGACATTCATGGTCCGCATCCAACTCCCATCGGAAGAAGACGTACACCACCTCATCACCACCGGCGTCCGAATCCACTCTCAGCACCATCGAGTAGAGCAATCCCGCTCCACACCTCCAACCAGACGTATACCTCCTACCAGCTCCCACCGCCGCCCACGCCCACCCCCACCCCCAACACCTCCACCAGTCATCCATCCACCCATTCCTCAAATCAATTACCTGATACCACCCCCTCCAATACTAGACCTCCTCCGACTATTAGCCACTTCCATCACAAACATCACAACAACCCTCCACTTCCTAACATCCCAACTCTACCTCAGCACCTCGTCCAACCCACAACAATACCATCACTTTATGTAAAACCGTATTGTAATCTCTATATATGTACTTGTAATCTCATTCTATATATGTACTTGTAATCTTATATGTATTGTAACTCAATGTATCTCTAGCAAAACTCAATAAAAAGCACAAGAGCAGGTACTGCACCCTCAGCCAAGAGGCCAAACACCACCACTTCACAAAAACCCCACACTCCCCCTTTCTAACATCAAACCACTCCAAATCCCCGAACCCCGCCAAATCTCCTGGCCAGAGAGAAGGCGTTACCTTCTAGGTGGCCCGCCCCTCCCCTTCGGGGAGGGGAATGAAAACATCCCCCTTGGTCCTTGGATATACCTCACACATTCTGCTTTTTGATTCGGAAGAGACAAGACGTTCATTGATCTACGGTGCCGCAGAGGGCCTTGTATCCGTCATCCTACCAGAAGATCCTCGGCTATCCCTGCCTCCCTTGCGGATAGCACATCCTGACTCCTGATTGGTCGTTGTCATCAGCGGTTATCCAATCACAACCATCCCCTTCTCATCGGTGTGCAAGGCTATAATTTGTGCTTCTTGCCGGGGAGACACCCCATTAAAAACTGTTGCCTGAAGCAATTTATAGTTTTGCACGCTTCCTTTCCCTTTTCTATCTGGTCTACCTTTATGGTAATTGACCTCCTCCTTCATCTAGCCCAATGTCTTCTAAAAAGAACAGAAATCTGAAGCCTACAACTCCTTATTCTTCATTCTCTTCCTTTCCTTCTAATCTATCTCTCTCTTCTCCGTCCCAGCCTACTCATGTTAGTCATCCAACTGAACAGTTAGGTAGTTTACTACCTAACCCTCACCAGAACAACACTATCCCTTGTCCTGCCGGGGCGAATCGAGTAACTTCGACAGGCGAGGGCTCTAGTGATAATACACAATCCCCTACTTCACATTTGCAATATAAATTGCAGGTCTACGAGAAAATAAAAGGTCATCATCATCCTGACGCTCCTCAACCAACCAAATCTATTGCTGTACAACCAGCAAAACGCCGTCAACCTAATAAAGGTATAAATCTAACTCCAGCTAAGGCTGAGCTCTACTGCATCACGCAAGTCGAAGAAATCAATGCGAAGCTCCGGCCTAAAGCTACTGATAGTAATGATTTTCAATTTCCCTCGCCTAAAAGAGTTGTTAAAAAACCAGTAGACTCCAGTCAACTTCCTCCTCTACCGACTACCAACAGTTTCTCCTCCTTAGATTCCATGGATGTTGAAAATAATACTGATATTGAAACTAGTAATCCTCCTGAAGCCGTGAATAGTTCCAGCTCATCTTTGAAGAAAATACCACCAATTACCATCAGAAATGATCCTCTCCCATATCAGAAAAGAAGAGAATATGTTGCTAACCTTCTTAAAGGAAAGTTCTTTGCCAAAATGATTAGAAATCATGTTATTCAATTCCATGTTGAAAATGTAGAAGATCATAAAACATTAACTGCAGCCTTAAAAGCCAGCAATGTAGAATATTTTACTCAATCAATTGAAAAAAGTGGAATCCTTACAGTTATTCTGCGACAGTTACCACTGGATACTGATACCAATGAAATTCGTTCAGCCCTTCTTGAACAAGGATACCCCGTATTAAAAATTCTACAACTCACCAAATCCTATAAAACTACTAGGACTTCCGCTAATGGTGTACAGGAAGAAATCTTTGAAAGAAGAAAGATCCCTCTTTTTGCAGTAACACTCACCAATTGCTCTATAGCTCATAATATCTTCAAGAAAGAATTGATTCTTTTTGACCTCCACATCAAGGTAGAGCGTCCCAGAAAATCTCTCACTGCTCCACAGTGTAAAAGATGCCAGCGCACAGGCCATTCCGCAAAAAATTGCAATTTAACACCAAGATGTGTGAAGTGTCCTGGACCGCACGCAACTTCGGAATGCACCATAGTCGAAACTGCTAAGTTTATCTGTGTAAATTGTAGCCAAAACCACACGGCAAACTATAAAGGATGCCCGATGATTAAGAAAAGCAAACGACCTGCTCGACCCAAAGAAGTACTTCCTACCGATATCTCTCAACTAAAAACTTTTCTGGATAAAGAATTTCCTCCTTTACCCACATCTAAAACAATACCTTCCTTCACTCCTGCACCTCAACAAGCAGCAAACTTGAACACTACCCCTACTGTTCAGAACAGAACAGCTAACACTAATACCACATCTAAAACCACTGCACAACTCTTCCAGGCAACTAAACCTAGTCAAACTAAAAATATTCCTCCTTCTTCTAACACTAGCCTTCCTGCCACTAGAGAGGGGGCTACTGCATATCTTTCTACATTCCATCCTTTCCAGCAATACCAAGTCTTATTAACACATATACAGTCTACCTCTATTCTTGACCGCATTATTAATATGCTTCTGGACCTCATTTATCCTCCTGTTTCCTTAGAATCTGTTGTTTACCAACATTTATTTCAAATTAAAATCTAAGTCTCTATCATTTCTTCTCATTCATGTAGATTCTCTCATCCAATCAAAATCATCTACCCCCTTAGTGATAGACTACCTGCATCCAGTTGCCTATCTTTCCCCCTGTATACTGCTTCTATCCCTTCGAGATAGGCCAACTGCATCCAGGTTGCCTATCTACGCCTGCATAGTTGCATCTCCCCCTTTGAGTTAGGCAAACTGCATCCAGGTTGCCTACCTACCCCTGCTTACTAAATTTAATTCTTCCTATTGATTCAGTCGTTATTATTTAAATACTGCATGTCTCCTTCCCTTTCCTTCCAATCTTTATTGATTCTAACTCTTTACCTACCTATCTAATACAAGATATATAATCTTTCTTCCCTTATCACTGTTGTATGCTTCAGAGGCCTCAAACAGTCTACATAAGATTAAGAGACCTGAGTACGGTCGGACAATCTTACTTCATTGCGCTGCTTCTCTAAGGGGAAACAGCGGTCGCAATTCAGCTTGCTTGCTTGCTATACCTCACACAACACATTCTATGCATGAACCGTGAGCAGGACAGACGTGTTTCTGAGCCGTGCGAACTTTCATGATATATTCTCACTTCCTTTTGCTGCCTGGAAGCCCTGCATTAGAACCTGAGTGTTCGCCCGCACTGCTGGGTCACTGGGAGAGGAGACTAGACCCTGAGAGGTCGCTTGCCTCTTCTTTTACATGCAATTTGGCTTTTGGAACCAGTCCTTCTAACCGTTGCCCCTGCAAGACCCGCTACCAGCACCAACAACTCTGCATTGTTGGCAGAGACTGCGCTTCCCGTATTGTCACGGGAGGATCCACCTCACTCCTGGCTCTGAGGAAATCATCAACTTCTCAAATTCTATCACCCACGCGGTGCGCTGTTTCGGGCTTTGTCGTGGGGACACCACTTATAAAAACGATACCTGGCCCGACACAGCGCGCAGCTCGTGGCTTAGGGCCACCTGAGGCGCGGCGGCGCTGCCGTTGTTGTATTACAGGCTAATTCAATCTACACATTACTGATAATAAATCACACAACATGGCTAAATGCGGCAATCAAGCCCCAACAGGAAAAATCCCACCAATCCAGATCAGATCAGATAAAAGGTGGAGGGACCTAAGCTCCTTCATCCAAAAAAATGTCACCAACCAAAATTACGAAATTTCCCCCACTAGAGAAGGTGCTCATGTAGTACTAAAAACACTAGAAGACCATAGTAAGCCCACAGCCGCTCTAGATGCACACAACATAAATTACTTCACCTATGCCACCAAGAAACGCATTGCTCACAAGCAAAGGGTCATTAGGGGATTACCCATGGATATGACCCCTGAAGAGATCATTGAAGATCTCAAGGATAAGGGCTTCACACCTACACACGTTGCACAAATGCACAAGATAACCCCCCAAAGCGAGGGCAAACCAAAGAAAGTGCTCATGCCACTATTCATTGTCACTTACCCAGACACTCAAGACAACACTGACCTACCAAACTTATCACACATACTGAAAATTCCCGTACGCACTGCAGAAAGGCTCCCCCCTACAGAGGCCAACAGGGTTGTTCAATGTTACAATTGTCAGGGGTTTGGCCACTCACGAACAGGGTGTCACATGACCCCGAAATGCGTGAAGTGCGCCGGCCCCCACAAACCTAAGGACTGCACAATAAGCAAACCAGAAGAATTATTGTGCGCCAACTGCGGGGGAAAGGGCCACCCTGCCTCACACAGACAGTGCCCTGAATACATCAAGTATGTCAGCAAACGATTCCCTGCCAAACCCCAGAATACTGAGAAATTTGAAACCGACACCCAGGACACTCAAACAGATACTCCGCACTTGAAACTGATGACAATACCTGCTCAGAGGAGCCTATTAACACAAACTGTAAAAACATGCACTTTGGAGAACAAGACTTCCCGGCACTCCCCGGTCAATCCAACACCACATCTCAGGCCAATACCACGTCTCTAAATTTCAGCAAAGTACTCAACCAGCCCACTAAACGAGACAAACGAACAAAGTCCCAACCTAACACCAGTAGCAAACAAGACAAACCTTCTCACACCGACCCTCCCACCATTACTACCATCACACATACAGACAATAATGCACAAACCACCTCACCAGCCCCCAAACGCACACCTAACGCCACGCCAACTACACCTGCCCACTCAGCTGCTCCAACTATCACAAACCAATTTACAAAACTAAAATTGCCCCTTAACACCCCTGAAGACATCAGATACTTTATAGAAGAAGCTCAAGCGCACATGAACATACTAATCTCCACCACAGTAACAGCCATACAGTCCATACTCAATACACTCTTACAGCTCTCAAACACAATTATAAACAAGCTCCATGGCTAGACTACATGGAATGCTAACGGCCTGAATAACCCTGCAAAGAAGGCCGAACTCAAACACGACATAGACATACTACTAATACAAGAGACAAACTATTCTCCATTCCACAATACATTACATACCGAACAGACAGAGATGGAGATGGCGGTGGCACTTTAATTGCGATTAAAAGGCGCATCGCCCACAACCATATCTATCTCCCCACCACACACACACTAGAAGCCACAGCGATACAGCTAGACGACAGACACCAACTCATTACAATAATATCACCTTACTTACCCCCAGACAAACGCCTTCACACCACAGATTTCGACTTACTCTTAGACTACGAACATGTTATACTGGCTGGCGACCTTAACAGCAAACACACAGACTGGAACAGTAAAACAATAAACCCTCATGGTATCAAACTACGAGAACACAGTATACTTAACAATTACTTCATAACCGCACCACTCGAACCCACATTCTACTGGACCCGCAATGGCATACTCCACTCAGACACCAATGACATCGCACTCCTCAAAAACATCCCCTACAATGCAAAAATAGACACCATGCAACAATTACACTGAGACCACCGACCAGTACTACTTGAACTAGGCATCAAAAAATACCAATGCAATACACGCAAAGTAATCAACACTAACTACATAAACTGGGACACCTACACCTCTCAATTAGAACACCTCCTAAAACTCAACCCCGTAACCCCCCCTCACAACTACCGACGACATTGACACAGCTGTCACCTTATTCACTAACATCTTACTTACAGCAGCAAAAGCCAGCTACACCCCACAGCACACCAAACCCTACACGTTACCGCCACACCTAACACAATTAATACAAGAGAAAAACAGAGCCCGCACCACATTTCAAAGAACACGAACACTACAAAATAAAATTCACTACAACTGCCTACACGCTAAGACTAAAAAAGAATTAACTAAACATATTAATGATACCTGGAACAAAAAACTCTCCGAAATAACCACTAATAATAATAATAATAATAATAATAATAATAATAATAATAATAATAATAATAATAATTACATAAACAACCTCTGGAAAACTACAAAAATATTCACCAGATCTGACCAACCTACCCCCCCACTAACTAAACCAGACGGCACCAAAACAATTTCCGACCTTGAAAAATCTGAACTATTAGCAGACACTTTAAAAGAAAACTTCAAACCCAACACCAATAGAACGAACCCTCAACACGATAACATAGTAACCAACATCATAAACAACTTTCTACATACTCCAAACCACTCACCTGTCCCCCCCTTCAAACCAATTGAAATCAAAAACACAATCAAGAAACTATCAGACAAAAAAGCTCCTGGACAGGACGAGATCCCCGCACCCCTGCTCAAGCACCTCAACTCCGACATGATAAAATTCTTAACACATATTTTCAATGCCATCCTCAATCTCGAATACTTCCCACAACAATGGAAAACAGCCAAAATTATATGCTTCCCTAAGCCAAACAAAGACCCCAAAAACCCAGCCAATTGCAGACCAATCAGCCTACTCAGCATCATCTCTAAAGTATTCGAGAAACTAATCTACTCACGCATCAGAAATACAATATACAACAACCTAATACACGAGCAATTTGGATTCCGACAGAAACACTCCACAACACAACAACTACTACGCGTCACAGAACACATTACACAAGGCTTCCAACACAACCAAGGAACAATAGCAGTATATTTAGACTATAAACAAGCCTTTGACAGAGTACATCACCCCAGCCTCATTTACAAACTAATCAGACCACATCTGCACCCCACTTACACTAAACTTATACAGAATTACCTACTAAATCGCACCTTTTACATCTCAATAAACAACAAAAACTCAACACCAAGAAACATACACGCTGGCGTGCCCCAAGGCAGTATTTTAGGACCAATTCTCTTTCTCCAATACATCAATGATATCCCCCGTACAGATAAAACACTAACAGCTATTTTTGCCGATGACACAGCCATTATGGCCAGAAGCTGGAACCCAGACATTGCCACCCAACGAATACAACAACATCTAAACGAACTCGAACCCTGGCTCACCAAATGGAAAATTGAAGTCAACTTACAAAAAACTAAAGTAGTACACTACACTCGCCGACGCAAACAACCGCAACAACAACTACAACTGTACAACCAAGCCATACAACAAGTCAGCAGCCACAAATACTTAGGGGTCACACTAGACTCACGACTCAACCTACAAGAACACATCACGAACATAATACAACGCGCCAAACGAAACACTCTAATGCTCTACCCACTCATCCACAGGAAAATTGCTCTCCCTCAGAAAAACATCAAACTCATATACACCACATTTATACGCCCCGTCCTTACATACGCATATCCAGCCATTGGCTTTCTACCCATATCCAGCATTAAACGCCTACAGAGAATACAAAACTGGCTTTTACACTTAGCAGTTAAAGACTACACCATACCTACAGTACAACTACACGAGATAACTAAAGTCCCGTACATCCTGGATTACGTACACTCACTAACTACAAACTTCTATAACTCCACACAACAACACGAAAATCCACTAATAAACACACTTGGACAGTATGATCCACAAAGAGCCGACACTATCTACCGACGACCAAAATACATTCTAATAATTAAAGACATACTTACCAACCCTGACTAAACTTTAACAAGTAATAATAATACTCACAAATAACACTATACACAGCAACTAACACACTTACGTTCTAAATACACACAAGATAAGGACTGTTCTTGCAACCTCTGCTCCCACAACGCCCCCACATACCTGCAGCTAGGTCACCTGGGAATGGACCCTGGTCAGCGTAACAACAACATTGCCCCATGTGAAGCCCTTCTAAATAAACTGTCATGCCGCCATTGCTGTTAACTACCATAATTCCACCCGCCAAACACTTATTAACCAGCAACAATGATTAATAAGTAAGCGAACTCATACACGATGCAGCGTTGCAAACCTCCTAACGCAACATCAGCTAGGATTGGATCTCATGGGAAACCAAGCTCCAATCCACATCGTACACTGAACTCACTGTGTCAGCCATTCAAAATTATGTAATTTTTCCCTGGACACTCATACACATACCAATAATTAAACTAATAAGAAGAAACTACACAACTCAGAAATAAACACACTCAACTACATATAAACCAACTTCACATTGCCATACATTAACACTACTCCAATTATTAAACGAGAATAAAACCACACAACGAAATAAATTTCCACAAAACAAGAAACCAGGATAAGGCCACCGAAAGTGTGACCTTATTCTAAAACACAAATCAATACACCTACCAAAGACCGACAGAGGAGCTCCGAAGGAGCACCGGCATCGGTACCTCTCACACCAACTGTCCCTATGAGACAGGTGAACCATACAGAATATACCTCACAGCCACATATTCAGCTCATTCCATGCCTATGCTCTGAGCTGCTAACATCGCCAGAGAGCCCCGTCACCGAGCGTGCACCCCGTCAACCGCTAGGTCCCCCACGTCTCCGGTCAACTTGCTGTTTCTGCGGTACCCTAGTACCGCAACCCTGCCGCCAGGAGCGCTTCACCGGACTGCCTCCCAGCACGAGCCCCGGCTCGCTCGCCGCCAGCTTCACTGAGAGTCGCCCGGCAACGGCCGCCATCTTGGGATTCACAGCGCGGTCCGACTTCTTGGATACCGTCTGGGAGCCGACGTTCTGCGGTCTCCCCTACAGCCATTCACACAGCCATTCAGCCATTCGCATTCGAGATTGATGCTCTGAGCAGTCAAGATTGCCAGAGAAACCAGTACTGAGGAGGCACCCTGTTAGCCGCCAAACCACAGTCGTCTCCCGTCATATGCTTACTCTCGGTACTGCCTAGTACCGCCCTCAGCCGCTTGGAGCGCTTCTCCGTACGCTCTGCCTATGTGAGCCCCTGCTCCCCAGCCGCCAACTGTCCACCGAGTCGCCCGGCAAAGGCCGCCATATTGAAATTTTCAGCGCGGTCCGACTCTCCGGATACTGTCTCGAGGCCACCATTCCGCGGTCTCGCATATCCTCACCAGTCACTCCAGTGAACCAGACCAAGCCAGCTGCGACCAAGAGCCTGCTTTGTGCGGGCAAACGAGCAATTGTCAGAGCCCTTAGTGTGGTCACTGGTTCGAGACTTGTCTCGTTGTGACACGACAAAACTAAACCTGTCTCAACCGTGCCCACTAAGTGAGCGCTAATACGCTGGTTCTCCTCGTGAGTTTGACCACTCCAGTGTTTTAAATAACACCCCTGACTACCCCTAACCTTGTCGGGACCACCCTGGTGGACTGAGTAGCCAGGACACCGACATCCCAATCACATCCCAGTCACACCATCATGGCCCAGAAACCAACCTACCATAAACCACTCCTTATCCGCTCAGATATACCCCATTCACCATATCACCCCATAGTCATCCCCTGCCCGATGTTAGACCACCTACCCCCTGAAGAACAAGTCAACTTCCGTCTTGGCCACCGTAAACTCATCTCCAAAGCCATCCTCAAAGTCACCCCTCACATACAGTACCTACTTGAACTCGACAATGGCTTCACCATCATCTTCTTCAGCAGTCAAGAGGGGTATAAGGCACTATGCGAAAAACTACTATACCATGATATTGACTACAAAGTACTAACTGATCCCACGTTCCCCGAAGACAAGGAAACCCAAACCAAACCCCTCATCAGAAACAAATGCATCCAAACTAACCCTCCCCCACGCACTTACACCAAATACTCTCAAACACGTCTACACTCACCAGACGCCATTCACCAACCTGCACAAACAGACATCTCACTCCCCCCTGACACTGACACTTCACCCACTTCACCTCTTTCCCCCCCACCATCTCCCGAGCCTGAAACTGAGACCGCCTTAATCTCACACTCGGGCACGGACACTCAACACAAGTACACTCAAACTAGGAGGAGGCGTGCCAAGCCTGCTCCTAGGCCAAAAATGACACCAACACACGACACCCACAAAACATCTACTCATGGTTACCATCCCTCACTCATCATACAATGCTTTAATTGCCTCAAGCTGAGCTATCCTGCAGCCTCATGCTCTGATGCCACCCGCTGCAATCGGTGCGGTGGTCCCCACCGCCACACCGTCTGCACGGTGCCTAGGGACCAGGCGAGGTGCGCGAACTGCGAAGGCAGTCACGCTGCCTCATATCCTCGCTGCCCCTACCTAAAGAAGGCAATTAAGGCACATTACAAGAAAGCACAACACCTACATGCACACTCCACTACACCACACCATCCCAGTACCCCGTCCCCCAAACCACCACTTCCTACAATCCCCAGCTATAACCTTACCAACCAGACCGTCCAGGACACCTCCAACCTATTGAGCTTACTACTCCTCAAGCTAATCACAGCCCCGAACCAGCATCCCCCCATGACCATGCCAAGTAATCAGCTAATCATCAGCTAAACCCTGGTCCCCCCCCCAACCAAGAACAACCTCCTGACAACTTACATCTCCCTCGGCTCTCCTTAAAGCACTGGAATCTCAGCGTACCTACCACCGACAGTTAAGCAACATCAGGAGTGGTCACCCAATGGCTGGCTGACCGCCACACTCCATGCTGCCTAACCTCGAGGAACTTAGTACGACCACGGCCACGGACGCAATGCAACACCAGGCGCTCATGCGCCAGGCCACACTCTGGCCAATTATGACTGAGGAATAGTAACTAACCCGATGAATAACACAGTTATCTGCAGGGAACCACCATTCTGACAGGGCATTCAAGACCTTTTAGAGGTCGACAAGCCATAAATTTCACGGTCACTGGGGCTCTGTCCCAGTACCGACGAAAGACGGGTTCGTCGTCGTCGTCGTCGTCGTCGTCGTCATCTGCGGTCTCCCATATTCATTCCAGCTACTCGGCCGCTCGGAAGTCCAGCCGACCCACAGCTAGCCCACAGGGCTGTGGCAAGGATTTGACAGCGGCATAGGTCCTACCCTTCCGAGGGCTAGGCTCAGACTGAATACTTTCGCCCTCCACTCTTGTGAGCGCGCTGTTGTACATCACGTCACTCACCCATAGCCCATGTGACGAATACGGCAGCTCCTATTGGTAGAAACATCTTCCGATTGCTATTGGTCGATTTGAGTTTGACACCTTGAACCACGTGGGACGACCACGTTTTTGACGTTTGTGACATTTTGCTTCACTTTGATTTGGATGCGTATATCTGTTATCTTCGTTTGCGTGTTTGAAGAAAACGTACAAGATATTTGAGGTAAGCATCCTTAAGTAAGTTAATAAGTTGATGATTGATAGTTGCTTCTGTTCCCAAAAATGTATTTTTATTATTTTTGACTGTCACCTTTTTATTACCTTTTTGCATGGTGGTTGATATGATAGTTACATAAGCCTACTTGAAACAGACACCTTAAAATTCAGTTGATGTAATGTTATATTATGTCTGATAAGCCACTATCGTTTTGATAGTATTGATATTAGCAGTAAAAATATAAGCTGATTACAGTGTCCTTAATTATTTTCTTCTATTTCTTTTCATGTCTCAGACCATGCACGAAAAGTGTCAGATCTGTGGAATGTACACAGATAGCGAAGAAAGCCGGCAACAGGGAATCTTGTTTCATCATTTCCCTGTTGCTAGACCTAACATTTGCAGAGAGTGGTTGGACGTTGTGGAGGTCGAACGGTTGTGGCAGCTTCCCATGAAGCAGCTGAGGAACCGCACTGTGTGTTTGGGGCACTTTCGTCACTCCAGCTATCCAGGACCCCTATCAAAGATGCTGTCCCGGAAAGAAGTAAGTAGTTGTTATTATTGTTGTTCACAGTACCGGTACTGTGACCTATCACATTTTCCTGTGATTCATTTCAATTGCTCTCCAGAGGTAATGATCATAAATTCATCAGTGCCAGATGAGGGGGAACCTCGCTTCTCATAATGAAATTTACTATAATGCCTGTCATACCTGAGCTTGCCTTACCTGTAAATTGAAATGTGTACATTTCTTTGAGGCAGAATGTAGCTGAAATACCTAACATTTATTATTAACAAAATAGTGCACACATGTGCAAATGTTATTCCTTGTTATAATCCATCAATGGCTTTACGTTGCCTGTATTGTGAAGGCGAGGTATTTAAATGAGCTCACTATCCTAACTGCCTCTTTATCCGAAAACCATTTGTACCGTTTTGTCCAGGTTAATTTTAAGTTTGTTGTCTTCAGAATATTTTTCAAGGCTGACCATAGTTGCTTGAAGATAATCTTTGTTGTTAGAACCTATATCTAGGTCATCAGCGTATAAGTACAATTTGGTTGCATTAAGAATTATTTCTGTAACGTCTGTTGTGGCGATATTTAATAGAAGCGGACTGATAGATCACCCTGTAATACTCCACCCCACTGTTTAATAGTATCTGAAGTTGTTTTGCCATCATGAATTCCTACTTTATTTTGTGACAAGACATTGTTTAGTATTTACCTGCTTGTTACCATCATGTTTCCTGGATCTGTGTACATAATCTGTTGCACTAGAATTCATACAATGGCGCCTTTCACAAAAACTAAGTCAGTGGTACTGTACTGTTTAGGGTTATATATATCTTTTCCATTGAGTTGTTGATTACTTTGTATCCTTCATCATTTATTAATTATAGTATAATCATTGTCTTTTGATATGGTGTATTAACTCTACAACTTAGGTCACCTCCCAGAACTACAGGCTCTTTATTTTTCACTATTTTGATGGCTTTCATTATGTGCTGAACTGCAGTGTCCACTCTTCATTTAGAGGATGGTTTGAGGTCAGGAGTTCTGGTCAGTGATCTACGTTGACTTGGTGTCTGCACAGGTGACCCTGGGGGTGCTTGGAGTGACTGGGTTGGCTAAGCAGAGGTGAACCAGGCCCATGGGGAGAGGGGATGGGGAATTTCTAACATTTGAATGTACCATTTTGAATTTATTTCCAACATCCTCTCAGCATGTAGGGGATCTTTTCTGGACTCAGTGAATATAAAATGTGCAAGTACAATTAGGTTTTCTTCCTTAAGTTCAACTGAACATGAATGGAGCAAAAACAGTTGTATGACATCTCTCAATACAGTTACTGTTAATGTATTCAAGTGCTTAATATTTAGGTGGACAATATCATATGCTCAATGTAATTTTATTGCTGTTTTGCCTACTGTAAGAACCATAGAGGGACCATAAGAACCATAATACATGTTTATGAATGAATGACATTATGAGATTTGAAAATCAATACCCTGCATTCACTGTAGTAGAGGAGGAAAAAATGGTACCATTCTTATTGTTTTTCCTTGTGCATGTAGGTGTGCCTGAACACGAGTCTGGTCCTCGGCCAAGGCATTCGGCTGCTGTGACTGCTGCCCCCACCACCTGCACTCCTCCTGCCTCTGCTACTACTACTACTACTACTACTATCACCGGTGCTGTTGCTGCCACCACCATCTCCACGCCTGCTGCTACTACGAATAAACCTTTAATGAGTCATCGCTCGTCTGTGCTGACAGTGATATATAACCCTTAGAAAGATATCTTCCCTTCCTGAGTGGATGTCGTTCATTGTAAAGAGTTGTTATTATGAAGAACTATTGAGGTAATTTCTTATTCTCTTCAGCCTGTGGACTGTAATTGTTGTTTCACTAATTGGTATTTATGTGCTCAGTGTTCTCCCTAGGACCTTTCTAATGGGTGCACCACCCTGCCGGTTTTAGAGACCGCTTGACTAAACCTAGATATATGCTAATTACATAATATTATTAATAGGTACACATTTGAGTCATTGGGTACTCCAAATTCACCTATAAATACTGTAAATCTGCCAATTTAAATGATAAATCATTACCATAATTGCATCAGTTACATCAGAGATCAAACGTTTAGCTTGACTACTATGTAGTCGCGAGCAGGGGTCTGGATTAGCGTGGAATCGCATGCGAGCCCTCTATTCCGTATGACATCACAAACCTGTAAGGCAGTCCACATGTCCACAGCAACCAAGTGGGAGGCCTAAGTCCAGTGTTACATGATTTGGAAGGAGCAATAGAACACTAGACGTTCAACGTACTCTGTTATAACTTGTTCATGATAATAACATTCAAATAGTTCAATTGTGCAGTTAATATTTACCTGTCTAATATTATTGTTAACGCCCTGAGGGGAACGAATTGAAATTTATATTCATATTG
Source organism: Anabrus simplex (assembly GCF_040414725.1). NCBI lineage: Eukaryota > Metazoa > Arthropoda > Insecta > Orthoptera > Tettigoniidae > Anabrus > Anabrus simplex. The sequence goes on from NC_090267.1 coordinate 519,226,384, forward strand.
AAGTTTTACGTAGTATTCCCCGCCCGGCTACTCATTCTTGCCACCCGCCTGACAAACATTTCTGGGGAGAACACTGGTGCTAATGTTATTATTGTTAATTTTACATTCAAATTAAGCAATTTCAGTTTATGAATGCTAATGATTGTTTAGCAATATATTTAATTTTGTATTACAAAAGACCCAACAAGTAGGCTGTGCAGTGTGGTCATGTATCTATGAAATTGCGCTTGGGCAGTGGTGGGTTCGAACCCCTGAAGATGGTTTCCCTTCTTTGCAATAGGCAGGCAGATACTAAGGCCATACCGTAATTAAGGCCACAGTTGCATCCTTCTGAGGCCCATTCCATCGTTGCCATGAATCGGTGTATGAGCCTCATAGGCAAAAAAATGAGATCATTATGAAGCCCAGAACATCATTATAATTGTTCATAAAGGTGGAAAAATGTTAAGTTCATGTTCAGTGTTGTAATTCAAAATATGCCATACATCTGCATGTTTCAGACCCCCATTTGTCTTAATTGCATTCATAATGACTTTTATAAATTCCTGCCCTACATTTGTTATATAATCAAACACTTTATTTAAACTTCATGGGACATGTATTATTATCATTAATATTAGTATTACTATTAATATTATTATAGGGAGATTAAGTACATCATGAAACATATCTGCTAAATGGGAAGTGAAAAACTGTAATGTGGAGTTATTTTCAAGAGCAATGAACCTTTCAAACATGTGGTTTACTGAACTCATAGTCTGTTCCTTTATATGAGATTATCATTTGTATGATAATATTCAAATACTGAAGTGGTAGTGTCGTGTGATATTGTGTGAATGATTTGTGTAAAGAAGTCATAGTTTTGGTTAAGCATCCATTCCTACCAAAGGAGGTTTCACTGAAAATCTTGTATTTTGGAGAACATTTCTCATCAGAACACAGGAAATATATTATGCTCTCTCCTCTCTTATTTGCAGTTTGTATGCACATCCTCCTATACAAAAGTATGTACTGGTATGTATGCAATGTCCAAGTAACTAAATTAATATTTGTGAATTTTGTGATGTTGGTAACCCATTCACTTGATGTGATGGTAACAGTTCTACAAACTTTCCTTATCATAGTATTGGGCAAGTTGGCCGTGCGGTTAGGAGTGCACAGCTGTGAGCTCGCATCCAGGAGATAGTGGGTTCGAACCCCACTGTCGGCAGCCCTGAAAATGGTTTTCTGTGGTTTCCAATTTTCACACCAGGCAAATGCTGGGGCTGTACCTTAATTAAGGCCACAGCTGCTTCCTTCCCATTCCTAGGCCTATCCTGTCTCATCGTCGCCATAAGACCTATCTGTGTCAGTGCAACGTAAAGAAACTAGCCTTATCATAATTGTCCCCCTGTGGGTAGGGGGTGGGCAACCACGCAGCCCTTCATTGAATTTTGGCATTGTTTCCGCTTACTTGTGCCAGGCTCCCCATTTGGTTGGCCGGGTGGAGTGCATGCTGTCAGACCACAGATCAGCCTACTCTGCAACCACCAACATAGATTTCCGCCTTCGATATACAGTAGGTACAAATGGCACTGTCTGAAGTGAGTTTCCACTGTCTTCAACAGGCATTTCGTCTAGATCACAGCAAAGGCCCTTGCACACCATAATGTTGTGGAAGTAGCAGTATATTGTTCATAATACTGTACTAAATTAGCATACAATTCCTTGGACATAGCTCTTAATAGGCGGAGCTATGTTGTGACTTGGCATGGTAATGTTTTGTGCTGGATCAGCTGCCATATTATTGTACGTAGATCCTGATGCTACATATTTCTGTCCATTTATTGGAACTCCTCTCCTGCGGATGGACTGAAAGGAAGCATTATTTGTACCTCCTGCATGTTGTAAGAGGGAACAATCACAGAATCTGTAAGCGCTCTCTTGTCTTTTAAACCCACAAACATATTCATGATTCCATCTTTTTCCATGTAGCAGAAAAATTTAGATACGGTATATCCTACTGTCACATAAAATAGAACATTTTTAAGTATTGTAAATAGTGCAGATCAATGAATACACGGGATGCATACAATTTTGTAGCTTGACATTGTTTATCATCTAAATGCAGATGACTGATTGAATGATATGTTGTGTTTTGGTGCAGTATGTAGAAACAGAGTTTGTGCTATCATGTCTTGGTTTCTTCAAACACTACTCTGCCAGAGATTTGCCATCCTCTAGTAGATGCAAAAGAAGTACAAATCTCAATATTTCTCAGTGTGTGGCCCTAGGTGCCTCTTTTGACAGACTGAAAGATGTATCATATAGTAAGTTCCTTGGGAAAATACAAATGGTGTTGCTGAAAACTTTTGCAATGTCAGTGCAACGTTAGACTGCAATAAGAGAGAAAAGTATTATGTTGTAACTTGTCAGTTCCAGTCTTTCTTTCCTACATGAATGATTTTGTATTTGTGTTGTATTGCATAGTTTTCTGGCTGATGAATATTAATTGATGATTAACACTGCTGAATGTAATGTCATGAGATTATGATATACTATGATCACTAAAACTTTTGTGCAAATTTCTACACAATTTTATACCTGTAACACTGTGGATATTAGGTAGAATATAGCTCCATAAACCAACAGATCATGTTTCATTTCAATTTATCTTTGAATCCTACAAACTCCGTCCTTATCATATGAGTTTCCTTTCATCATTGTGGTTCCTGTGTATGGTTTTCTTTCTTACATTGTATTTATATTTTATTTCCTGCATAAGTGGCATATCTTGATACTATTGACTGTTACGGTTGGCTTAAGTAGTGTTAAAGAGGACTGATGTACGAGGGGATGTTAGTGTCTATTTCTGTCATAGGTCTTAATCTGAGATAGGGATTGCCAATCCCACTCACCTTCTGGTCACTTCCTTCCTCCCTTTGTGAGTTAGCTTCCATTTTCCTCAGCAGAAACAAACAAAAACAGCACAGGCAAGGCCAGTCACTCCCATCCTTCGTGGCTTTGTGAATTAGTTAAAGTAAAATATAACTCCATAAATGAAATAATTATAATAAGCAGCACAAGCTGGTAAGCTTCTTTTCTCCAGCAAAAAATTATTAATAATAATAATAATAATAATAATAATAATAATAAAGGTGTATTGTTCAGAATGCAGTATTTCAGAAAAAGGTAACAAAGAAGGAAAGAAAGAAAAGGAAATTAAAGAAAAAATATAAGGAAAAAAAAAGAACAAAAATATATTTAATATAATATTTAAGAGTGGGGGGGTGGTGGGGGGCGAGAACCTGGGGACCCTCCGCGCGCTAAACGATTTAAATCGCCTGCCCGGTAATTTTAGTCCAGCCCTGTGCTCACTAGAGCCGCCAATGTGCAATTCCTGGCGATCTTTGCGCAGCCGTTGCGTACAGAAGTGAAAAATAACGTTGAGAGTCATCTCTTACTCATTCTCTTTGGGCTGTGGAATTCGGAAGAGCAGTTTGTCTACGAAAGAGCTATTTGTCTTACGCTCGGTGCGTGCCTGTTCGCGACTTGCCCTGGCGCAACCCGGTTAATAACTACACCTGGCGCGACTGGCACCCCCCGAGTGTACCCAGCCCTGGTCCTCTCCGGAGTTTGACCGCTAGTGCTAGCTCCTGCTCCCTCCCCTCCCAACAAACCCAGTCTTTCTTCTAAATTCTCCTTCCTTCTGCCTCTCACCTCATCAAATATGGACTCCCCCGGTGGACCGAGTAGCTGGGGCCCATATACAGATTTCAATCTCCCCCTTAATGTTCATTTTCTTGATACCCCTCCCTCCTCTTCTGATAACTACCTGGTGATCCACCCCCCTACAGCTCCGCCACAAACTGAGTTGAAGTGGTTCAGGCAGCGCATAGTCGCCGCCCTTCGCTCCTCCACCCAGAAAATCCATTGTACTAATGAGAATGACTTTTCCCACCTAATATTCATTCTCCCCAGAAGCCAAGAATCTCTACCCTTTCTCTCTAATCTTCTCGCAAAAAAAGGCATCCCCTTCACCCCCTCCAATCAAGTCTATGAACAAGAGCTACTGGAAGCCCTCGCAGACTCCGAAGAAGAAGAAGAAGAAGAAGAAGAAGAAGAAGAAGAAGAAGAAGCCCTCGTAGCTGAAGACCCACCCCCCTACGAGCAACCCTTCCATTACACCCGGAAGAACACTTCCTATCCTCTGAGTCCCAAGAGCAGCTTCCTCATCTTACCTCTGACAAATCCAGGCCCTGTCCCCCTCCTCAGAAAAACCATTATTGAAGCCGTAGAACCCATTCTCAGCAGTCATATAGCAGTCATCGAGGAAACTCACAATAGCCATCTTCTTATCACCCCTCTCAGCAATAAGCTCATACCGGCCATCCTAAACAGACTCAAACACTCCAGTATTCCCTCTCCAATTCTAGTAAATCCAATCACCATGTCAGCGCAACCCGTCATCCCAGATTCGAACACCCAACCACCCACTACCATAGACTCTGAAATGCAAACTGATCCCCCTTCAAGTAATCAGAACCTCATCACTGAAACCAAAGAAAGTCAAACCGACCAACTTATCTGCAGCACTCCGGACTCTCAAACACTCCTCACCCCTCCACCGTCACCTAAGACACTCGAACCCAGTCCTCTCTCAGACCAAACCACCCAGACGCCGCCAAGAAGAAGGAGACGACGAAGAAGACGCCGGACACCCGCTCCCACGCCTACTTCGAACCCAGAACCCCCCCCCCCGCAGCCCAACAACCCCTCCTCTACTCGCCCCTCCCTGGTAGTACAGTGTTTCAACTGTCTTCAGTTGCATCACACCGCAGCCACGTGTTCACATCCCACCAGGTGTAACAGGTGTGGCGGCCCCCACCGCCATACAGACTGCGAAGTACCACGGAAGGAAGCAAAGTGTGCCAACTGCGAGGGACAGCATGCGGCGTCGTTCCCTGGGTGCCCCTTCATCAAGAGGGCCATCAGGTCCCATTATAGGCACTCTAGGCATCTCCATCAGCCAAGACATCCACCACCACATTTCAATCACTCCACCCCCATGCCTTTTGCACCATCTCCTCCTCAAGCCAGCCAAGACACTTCTGCCCTACTCCTACTTCTACTAAACCTAATTTCACGCCAGCCCTCACTGCAAATTCCAGCCATGCCCTCCCGACAAATCCTGGTCCCCTAATCAAGTTACAAGTAATCCTGACACTTCCTTCCTCTGACACCGCACTTGCACTCTCTTCTTGTCTCCGACAAACCTACACCAATGTCACCACCTTGCCCACTAGCACTAGCAAATTTTATAACTAACAGCGAAGCGAAGAGGGGGTTTCAGCTCTGACATGGCGGACCTGCTCCGTCATCGACAGATTGTTTCTCCCCCACTAGTGTACGTGAAGGTGCAGATGCGAATTTTCGCAATTCTCCGCTACAGAAGAGTAGAGTGGCCTTGTGTTCACCACGGGACTCGCTCTAAGAGCTATCAACACAAAAAAAAAAAAGATATACCTCATGTGCCTCTCAATGGGGTGTAAAATAATCACATTATTTTTGGAAAGACTTGAGGTGAAAACCTTGAGTCTCTATAATTAAGAGAAAAATAATATTTCGTTGTGTAATCCTTATCGCCGTGGCTCAACCTCTAACCGCTGGGAACTGTGGTTAAAATCCCGGTTGCTCCATTTTCATTCATCTCCAAACTCTGAAAGTGGACTGAATAGCCCTAAAACAGCCCCAAACATTTTTCTTCGGCCGGGTGGCGCCACACATCTAATTACGCGCCCAGCAGACCCAAAAAAGCAAAATTGGCCAGACACCAAGAGGAGTCCCCCCCCCCCATAATTTACTATACTTGCATTGCCCACGATATTGACCCAGCAATTCCAGCAGATGACATCCTTATGGAACTTCGCCCCACAGGCGTCTACGCCGCCGCTAGACTTTATCAACTCCACAAACCCTCAAGAGAAGTACTATTATATTATGTAGTGCTAGAGGACGTCTACAACGCTCTAGACAATGGGGTATATATCCAAGGACAACTACATCGAGTGCAAGATACCCCAGGGAAATTACTCGACCGGCTAATGAAGGAATACACCGCCGCCACAGCCACCCCCACTACTGGCACATCACACCAACAGCAGTCGCCCTCTCCTTACACCTCCCAGACCACCACCACTACTTCCACCTCCTCTCATTTTACCTCCAACACCCCTACCACCACCACAACTACTACCCACCCCTCTCCCATAATGGCATATCACCCCACACCCTCCCACGCTCAGGGCCAGCAGGCAGAAGTAACAACGCCGCCAAATGAAGCAATAGCAATTCAAGCAGACAATACACAACCACCAACACCAGATAATGTACGACCGCAAACTTCACCGCTCAGCCAGAACAACCTATACAGCTGTGTTGCCTGTGGCGTGGAACCTAACCTACCACCAATAGCAATTCTCCAGGAACTCCAAAAAGCAGGAATCCCAGTGAAGAAAGCCATTAGGATCCACAACGATGATGGCCCTACATAATTAGTACGCCTGCAACTACCAACGCCCGAAGACGTCCAGCGCCTCATCATCCAAGGGATATACCTCAACGGCCGACATCTCAGGATAGAACCGTCCCGCTCTCCGCCCCCACCTCCTAACCAACATAAATCACCCCGCCACCGCACATGCCCCCGGCCTGCACCCCCTCAGCAACCTCCCAGTCCACACTACCGCTTTCCACCATTTTCACCCAGCAATTATCCACCACTCCCACCTGCAATCTTCCCACTACCCCCTCCTCCATCTAACCTCTTAAGTCTCCTACTCACCTCCCTGGTAAATTTCTCATCCCTGTATCACATCCTAGCACTTCACATCCTCCCTCCACCTCACGAAAACCTTCACTTCATCACATCACCATACGCAACTTGGTTGTAAAATCGCTCATGTAACTATCACACACCTCCATAAATTTCTGTATATATGTATGTATCTTTGTCAACACAGCACAGAAAATGTAAATCTGTCAATAAAGCGCTAGAGAACCTACACTTCCTTTATCCCATCTCCTTTACTTATTCAAACCACCTTTTCCCCATCTCCCTCTTTTTTCACTCCTTCTCAACTCCGTCATCTCTCCTGGCCAGAGAGAGGGCGACACCCTCTAGGTGGCCCGCCCCACCCCATCAGGGTGGGGAATAAAAACTTGCAAAGTAAGTATTTTCATTTCATAGCATTTATCAGTCATTAATAAATCACCTTGGGTGAGGGGACCCCATTGTAATAATAGCCTATATATGGTTCGCTCATTACATCCCTGACCCGGTCAAAGACTGGAAAACAGGTTGTAGGTTTTCTTTTTCATATCGTGGAGAAATTTGTCCACTCAAAGCGATGGGGTAAAATAGGTCGTCTAACCTGTTATTTTATCCCAGTAACGTGTGCAAAAACTAATAAAGCATTGCAACTGAACGGAGTTTTTGCTAAGGCGCTAGATATCTTGATGGGTGAGTCAAACCTCTATGTTTGTCAAAGGGGTGTGGTTCCAAAGTATGGAACACTCACCAGAATTACTTGATTCATGAACTGGAAAAGATCCAAAGAAAAGCAGCTCGATTTGTTCTGGGTGATTTCCTACAAAAGAGCACCGTTACAAAAATGTTGCAAAGTTTGAGTTGGGAAGACTTGGGAGAAAGAAGACGAGCTGCTCGACTAAGTGGTATGTTCCAAGCGGAGAGATGGCGTGGAATGACGTTACGAATACCAATAAGTTTGAGTGGGGTCTTTGAAAGTAGGAAATATCACAAAATATGAAGTCCGGCTAAATGGTTAGCTTGATGGCCTTTGGCCACAGGGGTCCCGGGCTCGATTTCCGGCAGGGTCGGGTATTTTAACCATGATTGGTTAACTTCGCTGGCATGGGGGCTGGGTATATGTGTCGTCTTCATCATTATTTCATCCTCATCATGACGCACAGGTCGCCTACGGGTGTCAAATTAAAAGACCTGCACCTGGCGAGCCGAACACGTCCTTGGACACTCCCGGGACTAAAAGCCATACGCCATTTCATTTCATTTCATCACAATATGAAAATAAAGTTGAAATTTAAGAGGACCAATAGGGGCAAATATTTGTTTATAGGAAGGGGAGTTACGGGTTGGAATAACTTACCAAGGGAGATGTTCAATACATTTCCAATTTCTTTGAAATCATTTAAGAGAAGGCTAGGAAGACAACAGATAGGGAATCTGCCACCAGGCGACTGCCCTAAATGCACATCAGTAGGCCCTATTGATTGAATGATTGATGGAATTGAAGCAGATACATTTTTAAAAGCGATCGTAAGTACCGAAACTGAACGTGTGAAATCATTCATGTATGAATTAATACAAAGTAAGATTTTGCTTAAGCCTACTGTAAGTTAATTTACTGTTGAACACATTCAGTAGGCGTACCATAGACCAGTTTTGTTGAAATGTTTTCATTCCCCACCATGAAGGGGTGGGGCGGGCCACCTAAAGGGTAACGCCCTCTCTCTAGCCAGGAGATTAGACGGTGTTGGAAAGAAGATAAAAAATTAGGGAGACGGGTAAAAGGCAATTTAATTAAGGAGAGGAGATGTAAAAGAAAGGGTGTCTTGGCTAAGGGTGGTGTAGTGATATATAGTGCTTTATTGACAGAATTACAAATACAAATGATTTATAACTGAGATGAAGGGAAGGTTTAAGCTAGGTTGTAAGGGATAAGATGAAGGGCAAGGGTGTGATAGACGGCAGAGAAGTTGACAAGTGAAGTGAGGAGAAGGCGAAGGATGTCAAAGGTAGATGATGGTGGTGAAAAGTAACTGGGTTGGGGTGGATAAGGTTGTAGATGTGGACTAGGTGGTTGGGGAGGTGGGGCAGGCCGGGGTCGACGATGAGGTGTGGCAGGGTTGGTCGAAGGTTGAGGAGGAGAACGTGACTGTTCAACCTGGTGCTGGCAGCCGTAGAGCTGTATCCTGTGGTTGATAAGTTGTTGAACATCTTTGAGTGTAGGAAGGTGGAGTCTTATGAGATACGTGGGTCCATCTTCATTGAAAATCTGGAATGCTCGGCGTATGGGTAATCCTGCTTGGCGAAGTTCATGGACTATGGCTGCAGGTGATATGTTAGGGTCCACACCACGAATGATGCAGCTGTAAGAGTAGAGCGGTCGGACGAGAGCGATGACGATGGGGGATGTTCCGTATCTGCAGACGTATCATTGGCAGGTCCCTCGGCAGGTGGCTAAAGTAATGTGGTCGAGGGACGTAGTTGATCAGGGGTGGGAGGGATGGCATGATTAGACGTCATGATGGGGAGAGGATGGGACATAACTGAAGTGGTTATGGGAATGTTGGGGTAGGTGTGAGTAGAAGTGGTGGTGGTGATAACAGGGGTGGTGTAACTAGAGGAGAAAGGATGGGATAGTGTTGGAGGGGGCGTGGTTGCTGCAGGCGATTCGGCGGTAACAGGCGTATTGGGTGTGTTGAGAAGTAGTTGAGCCATGATGTTTGGAGGAGTAGTTTCGACGCGATGGGGGCGGCGGTGGATACACGCCCCATTATCTAGAAGGTCGAAGTAGGCATCTGAAGAAGAAGTAGGGAGATACAGAAGAACATCAGGCGATGGTGTCGGGCAGGCATAGAGTCTGGAAGCAGAATGGATTCCTGCCGGGCAAAGTTCCGTGAGGATGTGTTCATTGATGATAGCAAGGTTAACATCACGAACCAGGAGGGTGTACATGTTAGGGAGGCTGACTTCCAGTTTGGTGTCTGGCCAGTATGCTTGATTAAGGTTGGCTAGGTGTGAATTAAAGGTGCGCGTCACCCAGCTGAAAAAAAAAAAGCTTTGCTTGGGAGCAGTGTATAGTCCTCTGCAGGGATGTGTGATGTGACCAGAGCTGTATGTAGACCAGTTGGTTGGTTGCAGCCATTGTTTTAGTGCTGGCGCAAACAAACTGCAATTATGTTTAGTCCGTTTATTTTGTACAGCTGTTGCAACGTTAGGGTACAGAAAACACATGCTGAAAAAACATACCTTGTTTTCTTCCTGTTAGTCGTGTGCAGCATGTATAACCTTGAACGACCGCTGTTTATTTTTAGAACGAATGGCTTCTGGGGGACGAAATTCTGGCACCTCGATTCATTTAGGCAATCGCCAATAGGCCTATCAATAAGAAACTGGAATGTGTTTTCCTTGTCATGAAGGTAGGTCATCTGATTTACTAGCACTTTATTATTACCGTATACAAAATCGAAATACAATTTAAAATTCTAAGATGCAGTCAAAGTCTTTCATTAGGTAGGCCTATGTTTAAGTTTATAGAACTGCTAGTTCAGTTTTCTAACATGTGCTCCAAGAGCATTTAAATTGCTGGCCTGTGGGTTTAAATACCCCTCTGAGTGGCTGGTATTGAGTGTGTTAATAAGAACATGAAATTTTCATACATTTTTCAAACTTATCTTTTCGGCTTGTATAGTTTAGATTACTGTACATATTCTACATAATCAATGTAATGTTATTTGTCATAAAATATGTACCACACAACTTTTTGAACATTCTGAGGAAGAAATATTTAAAAAAATATATTAATTTGTTGCAGGAGTTGGAGATATTACTTATCAGAGCAAAGTACTTATATTTCAGAAAGAAAGGGTGGAAGGAATTAAGAGCAAACTTTCAGGACAGCAATTGGTGGTGTATTGTAATGAAACCACAAACAAATGCAAAAAATGTATTTTTATTGTCATATTTAAAGCAATAAAGTCTTCAGTTTCCAGGTACATGGCCCTTGTGTTGGATTCAGCATGTTATATGGTAAAATGTTTTGACATACTGGGGAATATTCTAAGTGATGATGTTGTGATTGTGCCAAATTTAGTGTTCAATGTGTTATGTAAGCACTTGCAAGATTTGTTGGGTAAAGTCTGCATTTTTGAATATGTAGAAACGAAAGCATCTCTTCAGGAAGTTTCTGGACGCTAAATACCCACCAAGATGAATTAATTCCTGATGAAGTAGAGTCATGGGAAGTGGGTATGGCATTTTTCTATCCTACCGTCCCATGTTTGGAGGGCTGCGTATAACAATCATGGTTGCTGCATCTGATTATCACAGTGACAAAGTAAAGGATACTGCAAGCTGGCCTTGAAACATGACGGCACACAAGCATTTTGTACAATTAAAAACAAAACAGTGTCACATCCACAGTTCACAGATGGCACTTTGATCCTCCGCCCCACTCTGGACATTTTGAATTCCTCTTGTGGAGGCTCCACAGGGGGTGATGTGGTGACCCCATCTTCAGGCTGCTTCGATTCCTCCGGTGTAGTGCTCACCTTCAACCGCTAACTGTCTGATACATTCCCCTTCACTTTGGCCACCCTCCAGATCCCATCTTCCCCTGTAAACATCTCCAAGTGGCTAGTTTATACGTTCTTCAGAGTACCACCCTATTAGCACAACATCTCTCACCTTAACACTGTTGACTTTTCTCTGCCTGTGGTGAACCAGTGATGCCAAATATTCATTCCTGAATCTTTGCCACAGATCCTTGCATAGTTTCTGCACGTACCTACAATGCTTCACAAGTCAATCTGGCCTATCAATCAATCACTGCTGATCTGCATTTAGGGCAGTCGCCCAGGTGGCAGATTCCCTATCTGTTGTTTTCCTAGCCTTTTCTTAAATGATCACAAAGAAACTGGAAAATTATTGAACATTTCCCTTGGTAAGTTATTCCAATCCCTAACTCCCCTTCCTATAAACGAATATTTGCCCCAATTTGTCCTCTTGAATTCCAACTTTATCTTCATATTGTGATCTTTTCTACTTTTAAAGACACCACTCAAACTTATTCGTCTACTGATGTCCTCCCACGCCATCTCTCCACTGACAGCTCGGAACATACCACTTAAATGAGCAGTTCGTCTCCTTTCTCCCAAGTCTTCCCAGCCCAAACTTTGCAACATTTTTGTAACGCTACTCTTTTGTCGAAAATCACCCAGAACAAATCGAGCTGCTTTTCTTTGGATTTTTTCCTGTTCTTGAATCAAGTAATCCTGATAAGGGTCCCATACACTGGAACCATACTCTAGTTGGGGTCTTACCAGAGACTTATATGCCCTCTCCTTTCCATCCTTACTACAACCCCTAAATACCCTCATAACCATGTGCAGAGATCTGTACCCTTTATTAACAAATCTGGAATCCCGCTGCAAGAAATTCCTTGTAGGAAGATTGTTGGTGTCAAGGGCCTCAATTCATCTAAACTGTTAGCGATGTGGGTCTCAAGCTAATTGCCATCTCACAATCACACAGTACAGTGTACACAGAAGCTCGTCCTAAGGTTCGCTTCAACAGTTCCTTAACAGTTCTGACCAGCCGCCCCACGAAGCTGCTGTAATCCTTTATACAAATAAGTCACAGTCCAATGTCATCAAGATATTATTGAGCCTTTGGTTCCAGTGTCAGAGTAGAGTACAGACATGCTCCCTTGCCTGGCAAAGGTGAAATGAAGGCATGTGTTGTTAATGATTGCACATGTTCCATATATATTCCTTGCTACACCGCACAGGTAAACAATACAACCCAAGTCTTCATTGGTCCACCATAGTCTGCTCCTGATACTTCGAATGCTGGGGAGATTCCTACTCTATCCCTGGTTAAAGGAGGGAAAGCTGTCTCTGTTGAAGTAACTATGTATTTTGCATTTGACATGTCTTACAATAATTTGTTTGGTAAAAATATATACATGTATCCCAAGCTTTGTAGCATTATTATGAAGTAGAATTTATGCAAATCTTACTTGGGATTCCTTTTAGAGGAAAGATGTGTTCATTGTGACGTTTTATGTACATTTACTTTTGTAACCGCCAGGCTGAGTGGCTCAGACGGTTGAGGTGCTGACCTTCTGACCCCAACTTGGCAGGTTTGATCCTGGCTCAGTCCGGTGGTATTTGAAGGTGCTCAAAAATGTCAGCCTCGTGTCGGTAGATTTACTGGCACATGAAAGAACTCCTGCAGGACTAAATTGCGGCACCTCGGTGTCTCCGAAAACCATAAAAGTAGTTAGTGGGACGTAAAGCAAATAACATGATTATTACTTTTATAACCTCGCCAATGTCCATTGCTGAAGCAGGTCCTTGCATTCCTATTGGCTAACGTAAAGTTGGATGTGACATAATTCCCATAAATCATAATAATTAGATTGTATTATCAACCCAGGCAGAATAAAAGCACAAAAAATAGAACATGTTGAGGAAACAATGTCAAATACAGGATGAAACTTACCTTAATGTAGTGGAGGGTCCAGCGCTGCAGCATCGTAATGAATTCGTGCACCGTCACGTCTAAGGGGAAGGAGCTCTTAAACAGGGGCAAAGGGTGTTTGTGATTCAGCTTTCCACCACTAGCTCAAATAGAATGTGCTGCTAATGCTCTAACCCTAGCCTAATTTTGCACAGGGGAAACTAGAAGCCTAAGGCCAGTTTGCAGCTCTAATCTCGGGACTTACGCTCCTAGATCCCCTTTGCTTGTCCCTACATCCCTGATCTTGTCCAGGCCCTACCCTGACCAATCCAGACCAACGTTCTTATCCAGGCCCTACCCTAACCAGTCCAGACCGATGGTGTTTACACATGAAACTAGAGGCTTAAAGCTAACCTGCTTGTCCACTTTACTTGTCTCCATATCAATGGTCTTGTCCAGGCCATACGCTAACCTATGCCATATTAATGAAACTTCCATTCTTTCCTCTCCTGCTGTCCTGCTATGGACTTACACACCCAGCCTCATCATATTTGCCCCTCGCTAGAGCCTTGTCGACCACCTGACCACATGTGATACAAATTCTTATTATTTTGTTGAATACCACCTACTCAACAAAATTATAAGAATTTGTATCACAAGTAGATCTTCAATACAGACAAAAATGAAATTTATAACCTGCACCTGACCACATCCTTGGCGAGAAGGCCGTGAGAAGTTAACAAAAGACAGTCATTCCACATGTTGATGTTAGTGACCTGAGGCACTAATGTTGGGCTACATGGTGAAGTGAATGAAAAACTACAACCTGTCTTCCAGTCAATGACCGGGTCAGGGACGGAATGAATGAAGCCCCCATCTTGTGCCAGCTGCCGAAGCCTGTTGCACTCCTCTGGGGCAATGATTAATGACTGACAGATGAAATGAAATGATAGTGGGGAGTGTTGCTGGAATGAAAGATGACAGAGAAAACCGGAGTACCCGGAAAAAACCTGTCCCGCCTCCGCTTTGTCCAGCACAAATCTCACATGGAGTGACCAGGATTTGGACCACAGAACCCAGAGGTGAGAGGCTGATGCACTGCCATCTGAGCCACGGGGGCTTTGGGCTACATGGTATAAAGTATAAATATTTGTTTCACAGCCCTCCTAACTCCAAGAATCCAGTATTTTTGTTTGAGTCTAGCAAACAAAGTCAGCATGCTGTGACAGGTTCTACTGAAATCAGTCTGGTTAATATTACATGTTTTGATGACTACAATATGGCTTTCTGGAATTTTTCATTTTCATCACCTAACGTCAGCTTTGTTTCAGCCCTCAAAACTTCTTCATCATCTTCAAAGACCTTGACTTTCGAGTTGTTGTTCAACAGCTGTAAAAGGTCTTGGCCTGCCAAGCGACCGCTGCTCAGCCAGAAGGCCTTGGTTGTATGGCACAGTAGTCGCATAAGGTGGCAAAAGGCCGTACCATCATTTAAATTCTACCACAACAACATCATCAGTGTCCTTTTCAAATTACACTAGCTGTTACAAAGGAACGAAGGATCTTCCCCCTACTCCTCGGCAAACTGCCTTAACATCGGCACTTGAACAAGATTGTCAGTTTTGACACACGTATTTCTTTTTCATTCGATGATTCAACTATGAATAAATGAAATTTTTTTACTTATGTTTTTATATCCAGAGCAACATCATAAGAACCTTATAACATTCTCAACTTCAAGTTTTTACATAATGTTTTAAAACTTTGCTCAACATTGTGCATTCGTGCCCCAATTATTTTTGACTTAGACCATAAGGAAGTTCTTTAAAT
This sequence comes from Anabrus simplex, assembly GCF_040414725.1. Taxonomy (NCBI): domain Eukaryota; kingdom Metazoa; phylum Arthropoda; class Insecta; order Orthoptera; family Tettigoniidae; genus Anabrus; species Anabrus simplex. The sequence continues at coordinate 519,241,477 of NC_090267.1, forward strand.
TTTAACGTGTTTTTATGGCACATATAACACATGTCAACCATTTGAAGTGTATTTTAAGGCAAATTTTGTGTTAAATGTGTGTAAATCCAGATGCCCTTTTGATTTATTTATTTGCTTTGAACTGATGATTATTCCAAGTGAATCAAAAGCGATCTTCATTTACTAAATGTTACATCCCTCGACTGTTTCCTATTATATAACTCTAACGCTAACACAAAAATGAAAGTTATGATGTAAGGTGTCAACTTGAAAGACCTGCACCACTCGTCTCTTTGGAGGCCACTCACTAAATGTCGAGTCAACTTGGTCTCCCTCTACCTCTCTTACCCTCAATGGTTTAGTTCATTATTGTCCTAGTTAACCCTCCTTTCTCTATTCACCTCACACGACCACGTACAGCTTCGTCCATTGAGTTCATTTTCAACTCAGCCTTTATCTACTGTCAATTTTCCCACCTGTTTATACCTGAAATAATTCTTACTATTTCATGACGATTACTTCTATCTTATGAGTAAGATATCCTGAGTCCACTCAACTTTCACGACAAAGTTGGTCTGAAAAGAGATTGTCAGGAATGTCATCCACCAGTAAAACAGGACCAATATAGTAGCAAAAACAGCAGAAGAAGACATCACAATTTTGCTGCAACTCTTCTGCCATCCAGGGAGAATACACATACCTGTTCCAGTTTTGTATTCCCAACACTTCACTACTGACATCACTTCACTCTTGGAATACTACCTTTCCTACCATACTCACTGCACCTTTTTTCCAACCTCTGAGCTATTATAATTAAAGAAAACCTATTCTGTGTATGACTCTCTGTATGTGCTATCAGCTTTTTCTTAGATAAGCTTCTCACAATCCCAGAAGTGTTGTGGCTCATCTCTTTATCTTCCTCATCTGTTGATAACAGTTGATAACAGCAGCTTGACAGTTCATTGTCTGACTTCCAGTGAAGGAAAGTAACTTGTGGAATAAGGTATGTACCATAACATTTCTTAGCAGGTGTAGTTTTCTCGAGATGGATTTATTGTTTGGAAATGAGCAAAGAATCAGTTTACTGGATTGTTATTTTTGGGAATTGGTAGGTTTGGGAGTTGTTATTAAAGAATAGCTTTTATGTTTGAACATTTCTTTCAATATAATTCCAATATAATTGCTCCATTGTTGGAAATGATAAATTTCGAGCCAACTCATTTATTGTTACTACAAGAGGGACGGCTCAACCTTACTTCATCTCATCTCCATGAATTTTGGAATAATTACTGATAGTATAAAGAGACAGCTCATGAAATATAATTAATATTTTGAACAGTGCTCGTATGAAGAAAGCAACAATTTTTCTAGAATGTGATTTGACGAAATGCAGACCTTGAATTAGATGTTGGTGCAGCAAATCAGCGGGAAGAAAAGTGAGAGAACACGTCAGTTGTGAAAGATTTGTTTATCCATGAAACATGCCCTTTTAACTACCAATGTGGGATATTTACATCATTTTTGCCTTGTAAACCTTCCAGGGAATCCAAAATTCATTTTTAAAATTAAAAAAATCATGTGTTAATTAGACACAGTCTGTTACAAGGTAATTCTGTTTTAAATATCTGCACAAATGACTGATATTGTACTATTTTTGTGAAAAGGATTTTATTAAAACTCGCACCTAATCAACACCATAAGTAAGACATAATCTACGTTATTAGAAGTAGTACTAGTTTTGGTCAATATCTGACCATCCTCAGCTACATGTAAAGAAAGTTAAGAATTAAAAAAAACCACATTACACATAAGCAGATGATATGGCCTTGTTTCCTGAAACAATGGAGGAAGTAAGAGAGCAAATCCTTGAACTAGAGAAATAGGTCTTCATATCTCCTTCGAAAAAACCAAAATCATGACAAAAAACAAACACTCATGTAAATCCCTCAAAGTCCAAGAACAAAAGACTGAAATAGTGAAAGAATTCAAATATCACAGAGAATGGATTAGTTGAATTCTGTGGAATGCAAAGCAATGGAATCCAGAAAAAATAAACTTGAACTGGGCTTACAACTAACAAAAAATACACACAACCAGAAATCCCTTTCATGGGGATCCAACATTAAACATTATAAAACAGCGATTAAACCAGAAGCACTAAACATGAATTTCAAAGCCAGATGGAGAAACTCAAGCTAAGAAAAAGGAATTTTTTTAGAAAGATCATAGGACCAAAATTTCTGGACAATAAGATAACATACATCAATAATGCAAGGCTCTACAAGAAAACTGAAAAACTCTGAGACACTATGTGGAAAAAAGAATGATACATTTTTATGGTCATCTTCTCAGAATGAACTCTAATAGATTAACCAAACAAATCTTTGACTTCTTCCATAACTGCAAAACAAAACACAACTAGTTTAAAGAAACTGAAAAACACCTAGCAGAATTAAAAATTACAGAAAATTTGCTATATGATTGAACAGCTAAAGTAATAACTAAAGACAAAAATATAAGGTTCCAAGACAAACATACAATAAAAGATAAACCTATTATGTTGGAAGATGAGAGGAAACAAAGATCAGAAAGAATGAAGAAATACACGGCACTAAGAAAGAAGAGATTGATTCAACGTACCCCAAAGAGGGCGAAACGAAAGAAGAAATAATGATGGGGCAAGCAATATCAAGATTACATTAGATTGCTTTTCACATCATTGTTTACATGTAATGTGTTTTTTAATTAAGTTTCTTTACATGTAGCTGAGGATGGTCAGATATTGACCAAAACTAGTACTACTTCTAATGATGTAGATTATGTCTTACTTATGGTGTTGATTAGGCAGGAGTTTTATAAAAAGGGTCCTTTTTTCACATGAAACAGGGAAATTGACATAGATAATGAAAATTATAAACTATGATATCCACTACATTTCTCTGTGTTGGGAGGTGTGAGAGACCAAAGTCACTAAAGTAATATTGTAAGGCATTTGCTGTCATGGGATGTTGGCGTGTGACGTGCACATGAGGAACATGCAACGAGAAATAAAGTAACAAAGATGTACATTTGAGACTACCATTAACAGTTCTGTGTAGATGGCAGTGATATGTGGACTGCAGACAGTTCAAGATGTTAAAGTATGACAGGATTTGTGTCTCAGGTTTGTGTTACAGGCTTTTACAATTTACACACAGAATTAGAATATGCAGTTAATTTTATTGACATTTGTGGGGACAGCTAATGACCAAATATGGGATGAAAAATCAACCAATCAGTTTTACATTTGATAGGGTAGATCGTGCGAGACTACTGGTAAAAATGAGTGTAATTGGACTAGACAAAAGAGTAACTGTTTGGTTGGCTATTTTTCTAGAAAATGTAATAATTAAGAGGGGAATTCCTCAAGGAAGTATTATCGGACCTTTATGTTTTCTTATATATATAAATGATATGAGTAAAGAAGTGCAATCAGAGATAAGATTTTTCGCAGATGATGTTATTCTGTACAGAGTAATAAATAAGTTACAAGATTGTGAGCAACTGCAAAATGACCGCGATAATGTTGTGAGATGGACAGCTGGCAATGCTATGATGATAAACGAGGTTAAAAGTCAGGTTGTGAGTTTCACAAAAGGAAAAGTCCTCTCAGTTTCAATTACTGCATTGACAGGGTGAAAGTTCCCTTTGAGGATCATTGTAAGTACCTAGGTCTTAATATAAGGAAAGATCTTCATTGGGGTAATCACATAAATATGATTCTAAATGAAGGGTACAGATCTCTGCACATGGTTATGAGGGTAATTAGGGGCTGTAGTAAGGATGTAAAGGAGAGGGTATATAAGTCTCTGGTAATACCCCCAACTAGAGTATGGTTCCAGTGTATGGGACCCTCACCAGGCTTACTTGATTCAAGAAGTGGAAAAAATCCAAAGAAAAGCAGCTTGATTTGTTCTGGGTGATTTCAGACAACAGAGTAGCATTACAGAAATGTTGCAAAGATTGTGCTGCGAAGACTTGGGAGAAAGGAGAGGAGCTACTCGACTAAGTGGTATGTTACATGTGTGTGTCTTTTACCATATGTTAATTTTAGTTCAGGTCTCTCCAAGGCTTTTTAAAAATTAGTTTTACTTTATTTATATGTAAATCAGGTGCCTGATTTTATTTCAAGGTTAAGGCAATGGCTGATGATGCCTATATACAAGGCGGAACATGTACCATTTTAGTTAACATGTCAACGTAAATCAACAAAGACAAGACTTATTGTATTGATTAGGTGCTCAAATTAGTAAATTAACTTGTTGTTATTATTCCATTTAAGTGGTATGTTACAAGTAACTTTTTAATATGCAGTTCTGAGTTGTCAGTGGAGAGATGGTGTGGAATGATATTAGTAGAAAAATAAGTTTCAGTGGTTTTTGAAAAGTGGGAAAGATCATAATATGAAGATAAAGTTGGAATTCAAGAGGAAAAATTGGGGCAAGTATTTTTTTTTACGAAGGGAGATGTTCAATAAATTTCCAATTTCTTTGCAGTCATTTAAGAAAATGCTAGGGAAAGAACAGATAGGGAATTTGCCACCTGGATGAGTGCTCTAAATGCAGATGAATAGTGATTGATTGATTACAAGGTTTCAAATGGACTAACATTAACTTTTATCTGTATATTGCCAGTCAATGTAGAGAAACAGGAACCATAATAGGATCGATAATCACAATGACGGGAAGAACAAGGATAGCACGAAAACACAAAAGGATAAGGACAATAAGAAGAATGATACTACAGTACGTTGATAATCAAACCAACTGATGCCAAGGAAGGTGTTCCACCACTTTGTCCTGAGTGTCTGATCTAAGACAATGTAACACTAAGTATTTCTGTACCAAGTATTCCAGGCTAAAACTAAACACATATTGTTGTCATCCTTGATGACTGACATACAACTGTTGATGGTCACACTAACCCGCCTGGTGGCCAAGTTTGACACTGTGGTTCAAGTCCCGTTTGTGAAAAATATTTTCACCATAGAATGTTCGCCGCCAGGGTAGGAGAGGTGGTGGTATGCAATTTCTAATTACTACATTGCATGCCAAAACCTGTGTTCAATTCCAAACCTTTCCTCAATCATCATATGGAGTGAGGCCATATGAGACTGTTGTTGGCCAATGGATGGAGACGTAAAGCTGTGAGCAGACCCCTTGGTGTTATTTGACAGGAGTAGTCTATGTGCCAACACCGGCCTTTACCCTCTCCCTTCATCTTCATCTTCATCATCACCATCATCATCATCATCTGACATCCAGAAACGCAGGTCGCCCATGGATGTCAAATAGGAAGTCTTGCACCAGGTGATCCAAAAATATCCTCGGACACTCCCGGCTCTAAAAGCCATACCATACATAAATAAACACTGTCACACCTAGAAAATGGAGATAAGGAAGATAAAGGTCATATCTACTGTCACCAGCTTAGCATTGCTTCAGACCTACAAGGTAGGTTACTACTGTACCTGAAAATAATATAAATTAGTTTCCAGGAAAAGAAAATAGATTTACAATCATATGTACTGTACATAATAATAATACTTTACTAATGGTAATACCATTTTTAAACACAACAAGAAAACATAAGGTAAAAAGAAAGGGAAGAATCAACAGAGCATAAGATAAATAAAACTTACAAAAGTCACTTTCTGAAAATAGACAATGAGCAACTAAATAAAGTGGAACTTCCCTTAACAGATACTTTTGAATAGCAGACTCTTCTTAGAGTGGACATTATTCAAATCCCTGGCAGGATAACCTGGACTCTTCTGGTAAAATGAGTTCTTAACACCGGACATTCCTAAAAACTGACATGGACACTTCCCAACAGACAACAACAGCTCTAAAAGAGTCCAGCTCCATGGCTAAATGGTTAGCATGCTGGCCTTTGGTCACAAGGGTCCCTGGTCAAATCAAAAGACCTGCACCTGGCGAGCCGAACATGCCCTCGGACACTCCCGGCACTTAAAGCCATACGCCATTCCATTTTAGCTCTAAAAGAGTGCAGACTATGCTTAAAAGCATAAAACAGCAAGGCAAATAAGTTGTAAGCCCTAGCTGACAGAGAACTGGACTACAATCTGCTAGACAGCCCTCCGAGTGTGCGCTGTAAGTAAAGACATGGCTGCCCGGCCTTCCTCAGCCCGCTAGGCAGGCAGAATTTCTTATTGTTACTCTATTAGCGGGAGAGTGTGGCCCTTACCGTAAATTGCAAGAGATGTCTCAAAAAAGCAAGCACCTCACTCTCCAGGATAAAGTGGAGGTAATAAAGGTCCATGAAAAAGAAAAATTATGTATCGTAATTGTTTTGCATACTTTTAATGACTTGGCAATTTTAAATTACATGATATAGATGTTGATTCCTATAGGGAATCTGAAATATTTGTCCCCAGTATAGTTGGTCCGTTATTGGATATTATAAATATTTCAGCTAACTCATTCCTGGTTGCCAGCGTTTTGCCTCATAGTGCGTTGGCACTGCCAGTAGCTCCAAGTAGCCTACGCGTTATTCACTAGTGATGCGTCTTCATGGGCATGCTATTTACTAACTGATGAGCACAACGAAAATGCTGACAACCAGGAATGAGTTAGCTGAAAAATTTATAATGTCCAATAACGGACCAACTATATTCATATTATTTAAATTACATGGCTGAAGACGAGTCTATGCGAGGTTCCAAACTGGTCCCATACATATATGAAATGGTGTAATTTTTAGTTATTCCATTTAATTCTGTGTTGAAAGGTGGATAATTCCTCTTGAATTTTCCTGGAAAATTATGTGTTCATGACCAAGTTCGATGTGGGGAAAAGTCAAATCAGGGACATTATTAAAAGTAAGAAGGCATCAAGGGTTGGACATGCAACTGCTGAAGTTCCGGTACTAAACACGTGTTTCCAGCAGTGGAAGGCCTTGCTGTGGATAGTCTACATACGATTGCTTTTGTCGTGCTAGGGCCAACAACATTCCATTGACTGCGCTTCTAATACTGGAGAAGGCACTAGAAATGCTAATGGTGAGGTGTAACTAACTGTAAAGGTTCTGTGGAGTGGTCAGACACAGGATTTCACAGAAAAGTGTTTGTGGCAAATCTGGTGCCCTAGACAAAGTGGAGAGCAAAACCAAAAGACATGTGTGAAGACTATCCTGAAAGAGTCGCTTTTCAGTTGTGACAAGACGAGACAAGGTTCTTCAGTCCATGGAAACTAATTTATAAACTACCTGAAAAAAGAAACAACAAATATTTTTGAAACATCATCAAAATGAGTTCCAAGTTTGAAATATTTAAACCTGGAGTGGTCTCTTGGCATTTCTTTCATTTCAAGGAAACTACCAAAGTCAATGACTGGAAATTCTATCTACCTTTCAAGTAACTATTCACAACCAACATAATGAAGCATCAGTGTGCCAGTGTTGGTCTAACTCGTGTGGTGGTGAGTCATTGTTAGACAAGTGTCCACGGCCACGCAAACTTCACCACTACAAAGTAATTTATAAGCTACCGGTATAAATTTCATTTTTATTCCGTACTGAAGAGCAATTGAATTTTCAATACAATATATCAAGTAAATAATATTACGTTAGTCTTGGGACTAGTTTCAGCCACTTGGTGGCCATCTTCAGCCAAACAGATCATGTGATAACTAAAACATATGTATACCAGACAAAGACAATGTTGCAGGAGTAATTGAGGACTTGGGTGCAATAACAGCGTAAGTAGATTTACGCTATTTTAAGAAACCGGCATGTAAAGTTTCAATTTGTTGTACCTGAAGAATAAATCAGTAAATGAGGTTAAATGTTCTTTCAATTGCTATTCAAATGTAAGATACAACATTTCTAGAAAATCTGATAAAATATGGTGATTTTCTAGGACTTTATAATGAATTTAAATTCTTAAATATACACTGTTATTGCATAAAATATGGGAAAAATGTATAAATATATAGTTTCAGTTAAATATGAAGAAAATTAGGATCTGCTATGTGAAGGAAATAGGTCAGGAAGGCAGATTAAATTAATGACTCACTACAGAATTTCTATAAATGTATTTGTCACATATACTGGTACAGTGTGGCACAAAACTTTCAATAATCAGCGAACACAGGTAATGTTTTCAATTCTCTTTAGCAATGAAAATGAAAATATTAAGAATAGCATACGACAATTTGTGTGTGCTTTGATGCCCTTGGTTTTGTTAAGCTTCTGAAATTGAAACTATTTTAAACTTTGTACCATGTCTGAATTATTGAGTATTGAAATCGGATTTGATATCGGCTTCAATTTCGGAATTTTCAGGATTCTGGGTTACAGATAAGGTGTTTTCGTACCACTTAATGTTTTCAGGTTTCAAGTTCTTCATCAAAGACAGTACAGCAGATCTTTTCTGTGTCTTTACACCGGGTTTTATTACATTAGTCAATTTTAGATCACTATAATCAAGAAATTCAGCCTTCTTATTTATGTAAGTAAATAGCTGGAAATAGGAAGTGTATGTCTGGGACGCTGAAACAATACCATTCTTGTAGTGAAGTTTTACATATTTCTGAACTGAAAATTTGTAACTCTTCACTACAGGAACACTTAAAAACAAAGGTTTGAGTGCTAATGCCCAGTCTTTTTTTAAATTAGCTGACATAGTTGCTTGAAATGACTCAGGATTCCTTCTACATTCTTTCATTATGCTGATGTATCCCTCAACAGTTTCTATATGTTCAACCTGCTTGAGGAGCATACCATACCATACGGCCACACTGACTGAAGGAATGACCTCCTAATGGAAAGAGCTGCTCTGCCTCTACACTAAATACCCTACTTACCCATGCACAGAACATTACCATGGTATTGTTTTGGCCTCCGCAGGAATTGGACAGCAATACAACCTTTTTTATGTGAGGCCTTCTTTCGAGATTTTGACTAATAACCTGATAAAGAAAAGAACAGACTGAATTTGGATCTTTCTTCGACTCTGACTCAAGAAAACAAAAGAAGTTACTACTTCCATCATTGTGGCAATGCACATTCAATATGTAAAGCCATAAAAGCCTCTTATAGAACTGAGCAGTTACATTTAGATGAGGTAGTGGAAGATTTTGGGCATGGTCAAATTCCAGTACGAGTAAAGTGGAACCGTCATAGCTCGCCTTGGCCAGTACATCTGATTTTAATCCATTATAAGCCTCAACTCTCTTTTTATGAAACATGTATTCTGATTTACATGCACTATCAGGATTTGCTTTCTGTTTAACCTCACATTCTGCACAATAGTCGCACTTGTCAGTCCTTGACTGCTGAAATGAAAACTCACTGTTTGCTCTGACATACTGACCATATGTACTGTAACTCATTTTTAGTGGTTTTCCCGTCTTTTCATAAAAAATATTGTTTAAAAGCAGTATACGGTTTTAGTACATTAAAAACAGGGTCCTCAAAGTATTTTCGGCTTGTTTTCACTCGACTGTAATGAGCTTCCTTGCGGGGAATCTGCATCCAGTGCTCTTCAACATGTTCCCACACATTTCTGATTATTTCGATTGGACGATTGTTGTGCATGCCCCTGCATTCCTCCAAGACTCCACCTGTAATGGTTATTGAAGTAAAAGCACTTCAATTCCTGATTTTGCATTTCTAATTATCACAAAACAGAGTATATACATTGCAGAATACACTCACATGTTTTCAGTGTGTTTTGTACAGTCCTTAGTCTCATTTCTGATATCTGAAGTATGGAGAGTAGAAACTGCCTTGTCATCATTCTTGACTTTGACACAGTAGCTCTGCTCGTTTGTCCAATCTGGTTTCTGAAACTTTTTTCCTTTCCTCCTCATATAACCCAGTAAGATCGTATCTTGCAGTGTCCCAGAATGATTTATGACATTCCTTTTGTTCTTCATGATTTACAGTCTCAAAGCACCTGAAAATGTAATGATTAATCAATAAAAGCCTAACAGTTAGCATGGCTTACTTTTAATAAAACATTCTAAATACAAAGTAAGAAATACTAGGACGTATGTAGTACCTTTTTCTGCAGCATTTATTCACTGTTCGGAAAACCTTCTTCTTCACTTCCTTTCCAGTTACTGTTGTATACAAGGAGCTTGATATACAAGGCACAATGTAAAAGTTTATTACTTGGAAATTTTCATAGAGTATGTGCACAAAAAGAACGAAACTTGTCTTGATGTTCAATGTGCTGCACACGTTCAATGATAACATAAATTAGTAGACTGAGAGTCTGACAATTATTTACAGTTATGCACATTAATATTTCTATGTACATTGAGTTCTATTTTGATAAGATAGGCTGCTCGGATAAATGAATGTCCGTGATAGTTGATGACTATCTGTAGTTGGTAGAATGACAAGTGGAACTTGCAGAAAGTCCGTAGTAGCAGAATGCTAGTTAGGAGTTGTAGAACTTGCAAGGAACTTGTGGTAAAGTTCATGAATAGCAGAATGCTTGGCTTGAAGTCGGAGAACTTGCAGGGAACTTGTGTTAAAGTTCATGAGTAGCAGAATGCTAGGACAGGATGCACGACGGCGATACGGGAGGCAGGATACATGAGGCAATGTCCTGAGGTGACACCTCCCGACAAGAGTTGATCCACCTTTTCAGAACACTTATTTAAGAGGGTACCTCCGTGTATGACATACGGTGTAGTCTGATCGCTGGACACTGTAGGAGTGCCTGGAGAGGCGGAAACGTCGCTCAATTTATAGCGCTGGCTGACGTCACAGACGATTACGTCAGTGCACTGCAGTTCACCTCGTGGTCTCTCGAAACGTTGATACTGGGTGGGCTGCGGAGCTTGCATGCGGCAGAGGACACACACAACAGTTACGACCGAAATATAACTCTCGCCACTGTTTCACGCCCGTTTTGCTATGTTTCTCTTCCAGTTCTTTGGGTTCCGGTTCCTCTTCTTCCCTCTGTCTTTAGGTGTAGAACTATCATTCACACTTTTCGTACCATTAGTCACATCTGAATCACATTCACTTGACACGGAGCACTCATAATTGCTAGAATTGTACTCATTTGTGACCGTAACATCCCGCTAGTAGATGCCATGTTCACCTCTGCACGCTGTTCCTGCAGTGCAGTCTGGATCCCTGCAACAACAGCGTAGTGCGCGGTGACACTTTCTGTCCACTCCTGACCTCTAGGGGCATCAGATGGAACTAACAGTTGGCTTGTTTGGTAGCGCAGGGTTCAAGGATTTCAAAACTGGTGTTTATGCAATAACAGCGTAAGTAGACTAACGCTGTTATTGCACCCAAGCCCTCAATTATACTAATTATAGACTCAATTTTAATAATGTAACGCGTCTTATATCGGTCAGACAGGTAGGAGCTTCCATACAAGATACTTAGAGCATGTAAATGCCCTGAAATATAACAGATTTTCGGTCATGGGACAGCACATGGGTGATACTAACCATAAGTTCACTAATATCAACCAAGATATAAAAATTCCTGAAGTTATACAAAAAGGCCCCCCTGCTCAATATTACAGAAAGTTGTTTTATCCATCTGGAACAATTTTTCAATCCTAACTTCAATCTAAATGAAATTTCAGAGAAATCAAACGTTTTATTTAACCTTTTAATTCCTATCTTTAATAATCATGGCTCAGATAAAAATAATTCTTTCACAATGTCTTTAAATTCCCCTCTCAGCACCAGTCTTTCTTTCCACGTTCTCCAGCCCCACCTTATGCACCCTTTCTCTCCTTATCCCCTCCCTCCCCTACCGTCCCCTCCCCTTCCCCACCCTTCTTTACCCGCTCCCCTCCTATCCCTATCTACTCCTTTGAATACATTGCCTGCTTCCTACAACAAGTCAATGCTTGTTCCTTATCCACTCTTTTGTTTACATGGCCTGGAGAGGAAGGTCTTTTCATCGACCTCTCTAAGCAGGACTGCTAAATTCTCTGTGCAACTCCTCTTAATTATTTCTCGGCCGAGTGGCTCAACATCTATATCTCTGCTACCTTACCGACTTCAATAAAGCACATAGGCTGACACCTAGTTGGAAGTCAGCCTCCCATCACGTCCAGCTGTGTGATCCCGCCCTCTCCGACCACGACATTCTCACACAACTCCAGCGGTAAGGCATCCCTGCTGAGCGCATCTCCAAGTTACTGCAAGACTTTGTTCTTACACGGCGGATCCTTCGTCACCTCTATAGGCCAGGCGCCCTTCAGCGAATCATCAACAACAGAGTCTACCTTAACCGTCAGCGACACCATGTGGAGCCCAGTCCTCTGTACTTTGACGCTGCAGCAGCCAAACCACAACAGTGGTCATCACAAGAACAGATTTTGTCTCATTTCTACCCTGCCCCCATCACCAACACCACCACCACCGTCACTACCATCATAACGACTGCCACGACATCTACCTTTTCCCAGGACCCTATCACAACTGTTGTCACATGCCATCCTTCACCACTCATGACCTCCTCCCTCCCTCCCTCCTGCACCCCTGAACAATCTCCAGTCCAGTCCCTGCCTGACGACACATCCGAGTTTACAGCCGCACAACCGCCTTCGCCGTCTTCACCTGCCGATGAAACAGCAGCTGCTGCACCATTGACAACGCACCCACTACCAACCCTCCACAACATATACAGCTGTGTGATCCACGGTGTGGATCCTGCACATTCGAACCGAACCATTGTCCATCAACTCCAAGCTGAAGGCGTCCCAGTTCATCACGTCTTCCGAATCCAGAACTCCACCGGCCCAACGTACATGGTTCGCATACACCTCCCAACTGCCGAAGATATACAACACCTTATCAGACTACAACCGGCACATCACTTCTATAACTGGAGACTACAACCGGCACATCACTTCTATAACTGGAAACCTTAAAAACAACCCAAAAAAGTTCTGGACCCTAATTTCGTCATGCAGAAAGTCACCCCGGATACCACTCAATCTTAAACTATATAGTGATGATGTTCCAACTGAATTAAGGTCTCAAAAATTCAATGAGTACTTTCACTCTATCTTTAGCCCTCCTGCACCTATCACAGAACTACCACAGATCAATAGTGTTTGCAGTTACTCACTGTCACAAATATCAACGACCCCTAACGAAGTACAAAATATTTTCAATAGTCTTCCAACAAACCGCTCCACCAGGCCCAATGATATTAGCCCAATATTCCTCAAAAATATTTCTGCATCTCTCTGTGCACCGTTATCTACAATTTTAAACCTGTGTATGGCCACTGGTACATTCCCCGACAGCTGGAAACAAGCTGATATCACACCTATTTTCAAATCTGGCAACAAATATGATATCTCATCATACCGCCCTATATCTATCGTTCCAATACTATCCTCTGTCCTTGAAAGAATAATCCACCGCCAACTCCTCTTTTTCACACAGCCGTACATATCTGAAGAACAACACGGATTCACTCCCGGAAAATCATGCCTCACTAACCTCACTGTTCTCAACCACCACATCATTTCAGCAATGGAAAATAAATCTCAGTTAGATGCAATCTATATAGATCTGGCCAAGGCATTCGACTCAGTGGATCATGCACTTCTTCATAAGCTCGCTACGAGATTTAATATCCATGGCCCCGTCTTGTCATTGATAACAAGTTTCCTCTCCGGCAGAAAACAAAGAGTGGTACTCCCTGAATCTGCCTCATCATGGTTATCTGTGTTATCAGGAGTATCTCAGGGCAGTATTCTGGGACCCCTACTCTTTGTTCTCTATATCGATGACATAATTTTTTGCACCCGAAATAGTCAGTGTTCCCTCCTCTTGTACGCCGACGACCTGAAAATCCTAAGAGAAGTGTCTACACCTGATGACTGTGACGAATTACAGACTGTTCTCAATTCGTGTGGTGATTGGTTTAAGAAATGGAATCTTTCTCTCAATTTTAAGAAGTGCAATACAATCTCTTTTTCATTGCTAAAGCAAGGAATGAACACTGCATATACCATCCACGGAAATACATTGCAATCGGCTTCTCAGGTAAGAGACCTAGGTGTTATAATAGACTGTAAACTAACCTTCTCTGCTCACATTCACTCCATAAAATCCCGTGCTATGCGTACTCTAGGCATTCTTTACAGGTTTACTGAAATTAATGATATTAACGCCTTAAAATTATACTTTGTCTCGTATGTTCTCCCCATTATTGACTTTTGTTCCCCTATTTGGTCCTCATCTGCTATCACAAACATATCTCAACTAAATAGTATTTTTAACTTTTTCACTTTCATTGTTAAGACTCGCAATCCTGTTTTTAAGAACAAAACTAAATCTGACATTATGAACTACCTGGGTATACTTGACCTGAGAAGCCATTTACAGTTCTCTGATCTATGTTACCTTCACAAAATAATCAATGGCTACACCAAATGTAATTCTCTTCCAGCGTACTTCCCTATACATGTTCCTCCCCGCCCTACATGCAACCGGTGCACCCATCATGTGTCCCATCCGCGCCTAACCTTACAACAACGCTCTACCTTCCACCGTCTCCCTACACTACCCGATATCGACATATTCACACCTTTCTCATCCTTCAAACAAAAAATTAAAAGATTCCTTTGAAGTCCTCTCCAGGTTTTCACTTTCTTCCGTCCCACCAACCCTAGACCTTTCTTCTTCCTAATTTCTGAAACCGACACTTGCCATTGTTGACACATTGTTACTGTTAAAATTGTTAATTATTGTTGTTACTTAATATTGTTGTTTATACCTTTGTTATCTTTTATACTTATTTAAACTTATTATTATTATTATTATTATTATTATTATTATTATTATTATTATTATTATTATTATTATTATTATTATTATTAGTGTAAAATGGCCCTCCATAGGCTGTATCTAATAATTAAATAAATAAATAAAAAAATAAAAAAAATACATCTCTCACCACCACCATAAAGTGGAGCCCTCTATCTCCTCACCACAACCGGTTCGCCATCCTACCAACCACCCTCATCGTCGCACCCGGCCTGCCAACGTTTCCTAACAACTTCCCTCTACCATATCACTAGGACCCTGCACCTCCTAACCCTCCATCTTCATCCTGGTACCCTTATCTAAACTTCACTCCTAGCGGACATCCTCTATCTTTCCCATCACCGTAGCCAAGAGGCCTCATCTTCCCCCTCACTCAATTCGTCACATCGTTCTACCCATCTTCTTCATTCATCGCACCACTTCTTTTTTTTTGCTAGGGGCTTTACGTCACACTGACACAGATAGGTCTTATGGTGACGATGGGATAGGAAAGGCCTAGGAGTTGGAAGGAAGTGCCCATGGCCTTAATTAAGGTACAGTCCCAGCATTTGCTTGGTGTGAAAATGGGAAACCATGGAAAACCATCTTCAGGGCTGCCAACAGTGGGATTCGAACCCACTATCTCCCGGATGCAAGCTCACAGCCCACACAGTTCTATTCACATCTCCCGGCCCGAGAGAAATCGTAACTCTCTAGGGGCCCACGCGCTCTTCGGGCGGGGAATGAATACTTCTCCGCCACTGCCGCCATGGCCTGCCTGCTTCCCCTAGACATTAGAGGTGAGTTTCATAAGTCATTTTTCTTGTTTTAAATTTCTTTTCTGTATGTTTATTCATTCCTAATTCTGGCTATCATTTCCAGATTTACTTCTTGGCCTGTGATCCTATGTCAACTTAAAGACATCATATTATGAAGTGAAATGTCGTATATGACAAGAAGATCATAACCATAATTTTTGTTATTATATGTATTTTAATGTTATAATTATTCCTGCAACATTGTCTTTGTCAGTTATACATATGTTTTAGTTATCACATGATCTGTTTGGCTGAAGATGGCCACTAAGTGGCTGAAACTAGTGCCAAGACTAATGTAATATTATTTACTTGATATATTGTATTGAAAATTGTATTGTCAATTTATTTCTTACAAAGTAATTTCCCATTTTGAAATATTGTCTTCAATATTCTTGAAGCAATTATTCTTCGGAATGTCCCTGATTGCATGGTTTATTGCCAAAACAGAAGTTGTTTATAATTTTTTTTTTCTAGTTGCTTTATGTCGCGCCGACACAGATAGGTCATATGGCGACGATGGGACAGGGAAGGTCTGGGAGTGGGAAGGAAGCGGCCGTGGCCTTAATTAAGGTACAGCCCCAGCATTTGCCTGGTGTGAAAATGGGAAACCACGGAAAACCATTTTCAGGGCTGCCGATAGTGGGGTTCGAACCTACTATCTCCCGAATACTGGATACTGGCCGCACTTAAGCGACTGCAGCTATCGAGCTCGGTGTTTATAATTTTAAGAGCTGAACATGAGTGGAAAGGAGAAGAGATATTACCACACCGGACATTTACTCCCCATCGTGCCTAAAATGCTGCCTGCATTAGCCAGCATGGATTTTCAACACTAGCTAGCCAGTAGTGCATATTATGACGATTCACAGAGCCATTATTATGAAATTGCGACTCGTCCGAAAATGAAAGGTGAGATACAAACACGGAATCATTTGCCATTTGCACAAAAATCAACACGAGTTTCAAAATCTCACCCGTGGAGCTATTGATATAGCTGCAGGTGATACAGATGAAACAAATTGGTATGCAAGATCCGTACAACAGACGGCTAGCTGATATTGGCGTGTTGTGCTACTGCCCGTGTACTCGTGTGAAGATTCTCCAGAAAAGTGTCCAAAACCAACTCAGCAGTTTCACTGGAATTAACTGGTGCCTCTCTAACAGAAACTGTTTAGGAAAGTGACAAAGTTATACGCAAACATCGCTCCACCCTCCTACATGTCAGCACACATTAAACATGCATGCTGTTGGTCGAGTGGAAGGAATGGCCTTGTATTTGATCCTCAAAGCTTAAAATGTGAATAAAAATATTTAGCACTTGTGGGATTCAAACCCATTTAACAAAAGCTTGCGCGTGAGCATGTCTATGCTTAGCCCACTACACCAAGGTGACTGCTATGTCGAGCTTATCAGAAAGTGTACTTTGTGTAAAACTACTTTCCACTTCACAACTATCACATATTTGCTATAAGTAAGCTTTTAGTGTTAATTTCATATCCATTCGAAAGCTTATAATTGGCACGTACTTTTTACATAACCATTTGGCAGTTTGATGAATTGTGTAAATACCTGTTGCATACATGTTTTTGTAAAAGTCTTTGCTGTGATGACGCAGTAAGTGCTTTAAAAGCGACTGTAGCATTATATCCGACAAAGGAGAATCGACCATCAGACCACTCACGTTCGCAGGATGCCTAACAACAGAAAAAGTTAGGTGCAGCGGACTCACCCGGTATATACTGTATATATTAAAAACCACACACTCACATGGCATTAATATAACAATTATGTAAGATAATCTAAAGGATATTATTAAATTATATATGTATTGAATAGCTGGACATATAGATGTTTCTTTTGATTAATATATTTAATCAAATAAAATCATAATAGTGTGATTTTATTTAGCATAGTACAAAGTACTGAATCACTTGTATAATACAAAATAACATGTGTCATTCAGTGCTAATCAAACACGAAAAACACTTTTGGCTCTAAGATTCATCATCCAACATCAGATGAATGAATTGATTCCAACAGTTCTTTCTTTGAAAGGATTTTATCAAAATATTCTAACAATTATAGTTTGGAAATTAACTTTTTTTTTTCAAGTTTACTTGTGCCTATTATCAGAGCCTTTTCAGATGAGAGATAGAGTTTCCTGGAATTCTGGAACTTGTTTCCACCGCATTGTACTACTGTTGTTATGCTCTTCACTGTTGGTGACAATGAAATTAAATAATCAAGGAAATATTGTTTGCTTCTGCATTAAAAACTGACAAGGACTGTCCCAGCAAATCTGAGATATCTGGTCAGTGTAATTCAATGTTGTGAGAAACAACAGCTTGGTGCCATGCCAGTTGTCAACTTGCAGAATCTCCCACTCTGCATAAACATTTACATTTTCAGTGGGAGAATATATTCCTGTGTTCAGATGCAGGAAATAAAATATTATGTTTAATGAGCAAACATTGTTTTATTATGACAAAGTACAATGTAAAAAGACACAATGAAATAAAGCATGAAGCAGATTTCAAAAAATAATAATAACAGCATAGAGGTGATAATTCAGGGGGTAATTGAAAGAGTGCTAGAACAAAGGTTTTGCCAGTATATTAATTTCAATCAGAACCAGAGGGCTTCGATAAAACCCCACGTACACATCTAAATACATCACTATTAGAAGTGGTTTTGTATTTGGCCAAAGTGAACAAGCGTGATGGCTGTGTGGTGTTTCTAGATATCAGAAAAGCTTCTGACAATGTGGGGCACCTCCATCTAAAGAAGACTCTCGAGTTGGTGAGTATTTCCAATACATTGATAAATCTCATTATGAATTTACAATGGCCTCCATGGCTCAGGCGGCAGTATGGCTGCCTTTCACTGCTGGGTTCCGTGGTTCAAATCTCAGTCACTCCATGTGAGAATTTTGCTGGACAAAGTGGAGGCGGGACAGGATTTTTTCCAGGTACTCCAGTTTTCCTTTTCATCATTCATTCCAGCAACACTCCAATATCATTTCATCTATCAATCATTAATCATTGCTCCTGAGGAGTGTGACAGGCTTTGGCACATTTTCTATCCTCGGTGCTAGATGGGAACTTCATTCATTCCATTCCTGACCCGGTCAAATGACTAGAAACAGGCTGTGGATTTTCATTTTCAATAGTACGGAAATCGAAACAAGAAACTAGAAAACTAACACCATCCGAATTGAACGTGGTGTATAGCAAGGTTCTCCACATCACCTGCTCTGTATAATTTAGCAACAGATCACATTCTTGCAGATTTATCTAAGAATCCATAGCTAGTTTCCTACAATCACAGAAGAACAAAGACGACGATCATGACAATTCAGTATTCATCGTTAACAGTGTGAAAGCTGTAGCTGAAAAGACAAAACTTGCCCTACAATGTTTTCAAGAAATACTGTAGGCCTTAACATCAATGATTCTAAATCTGTAGCTGTATGTGTCAAGAAAGGGAAATATTCAGACAAAAACCTCAGTATATATTGACAAGAAATAAGAACAGAAGCCTGTGGTGGACCAATATGTTATCTCCGACGAATTGATATTTGATGCTGCAACTAGGACAGTGTGGGTGGGGGAGAAAAACGCAATCATGAAAACACAGAAGGATGAAGGTAAGTACAAACATCGTCTACACAAAGGGCTGTTCTGGGGTATCTGTGGAACGCAGAGAGGTTGGGTCTAACTACGATATCAAAATTAATTTAAAACTTTAAATAAAAGTTATATTTCTTTTAGAATCTCAAACTTAACCAACAATATTTTCAGGTACAAAATAGAAAACCCAAGGATCGGTAGTTAACAAGTTTTGAGCTTCAGGCTCCAAATTTACAAGTTTCTGCATGTGGAATTTAGATAGATAAATATAGAAATCTCCCAAAACACCGTTTAAGAGCACTTTGCTCCAGCGGTTACAAAACAGCCTTCCAAAGGCACCCTCAATATTACAACAATCACAGAAAAGAGCTCTCCAACATTAACCAAGGAGACTGCGCTCCCAATTTCTTACAAAATCTTACAAATTCCTGGCCTCTCTAGGCCCAAACTTGCAATTTTACAATTTAGTGCACAGGGGTAACTAGTACCCAGCTACTTGGCCTTCGTGGAAAAAGAACAGGTTAAATTACTGGCCCGAACACAAAATGAATGGAGGCGTACACTTGCGCTCCTAGAAAATTAAGTATAAAATCCTAATTGGGCTCTCAGCCCGATGATACAGGGCCTAATCCCAACCTACTGAGGTCATTCGAATGAAGGTTAATTTAGTGATTTACGGAAAAGAGAAACAGTTACAAAATTGTAGTCACCTCACAATAAATTGAAGGGGAACTCGAGAGGGTAACACACTCTCTATCCCCAATTTACAGTTAAAGACTTTTATGAAATTGACATTAGAAAAGAAGACTATTACATTTCAGAATGAGATGGTTACATAGTTAAAGTGTAGAACCTTTCCCTCGGATAAGTTTGCGGAACAGCTACAAAGATAATAAATTGGTGGCCATTACCTGGGCTGGTATTCTGCCTTGCCGAAGAATGAGGCATCCTGCCTCCTGTCTTAACACACACACTCAGGAAAACGATGATCAATAAGACAAGGTAGCCAGAAAAGCCTCAGCTTATATAACCAAAGGGGATTGTTTGAGAGGATTCTGGACTAAATCCGGACTCATCCTCTCATTTTTATTGGCAGAATCAAAAGTTACACTCGAAAACCAACAAGAAGCCTTTGATGGCCGAAAAATAATTACAGAAAAATTTGATTGCCCAGACACCAAAGCTAGCAGGAAGAGAAGGAAGAATTGCAAACCTTGAAATATATACAAAAATAAAAGTAATTTCCTTGAGAAAACCTATAAACACAAAATTTCTTTCAATAAGAAATTATTCCACCTTGCACCAGAGTGCGTGACCTCAGTTTTTGTGAGACATCTATGGAGAAAAGTTCAAACTTCTTGATGTACACCAAAACAAAAAATATATCCAATCAATTTAGGAAACTTAGAAATGACAAACTTCTCAGTTATTCAGTCGTGACATCTTCTGATTAATGTCCCAACTTCATGCAGTAAGAGTTTCACGTTTTGTTTGATAGATAGAGTTCTTTAAGGTGCTTCTTTTGAATGTGCGGCGTTGAGGTGTACCTCCCGGTACAGACCTCCCCCCCCCCCCCCCCAAGGTCCTTCCTTGGGGTGACACAGAAGAAATTTGACAGAAGAAGATTTGCACATAGATATTTTACAGGAGAGATAAATCTTTTTGAAAGTTCATTTTTAGAAAATTAGGTTGGAAAACCATATTTGAAGTCTTTTCGCCATCATACAATTCTTGGATATGCCGATTGTGTTTGACGGAAAGACCTGCCGCTGCTGCCGATACCCAGGTGGGGTCACCCAGCCCCCCCCAAGTACCCTCAGATACACCTCTCCCGCTACTATAGGAGGGGTTGTCGTGGTGATGGTCACCGCAGATTAGATGTACATGTGCAGTCCCCAGATGGGTTGGCAGTAGAGTTACTGCACCTCAGCCCTTGCCGGAAGGATGGAGCTCCTGCGCAGTGTTCAGAAGGAGGCCTCACTAGAGTGGAGCGGGCCCATTCCCCACTCTGGTACCGCTCGCCAGATGTTGAGACATGGCCGCCAACAGCTGAGGGGTTACTGAAACAGTAATATCTGGGTGACAGAGATTGTTTTTGCTGGAGTTTGAGAGTACAATTTTTATTTGTTGGGGGCAGAGGGGCGGGCGGCATGGATTATGAGTGTGTGACAGCAATGGGTGGATGAAGGAGACGGGGGCTAAGTAATGGCCACCAAGGAGTAGATAACAGGAATAATCAGAGGGGAAGGTTTTACAGCAGAAATCTCACTACATACTTATTATAATAAGGGCAGAAAGCCTCCCCATTTTCATTAAATATACTTTAAGATGGTCGACACTTCTTAAAAAGAAAGTTAACCTTCGACTCCCGCCAATGTTGAGTGGCGAATGTAAAATAACCTTGAATTTACACAGGTTTCACCTGAGAGAGGTGAACCCTAAATATCCTCTCCGTGGCTGGGTTACTGACTAATAATGTAACTGGTGGTACATGGCCAATGGAATCTGGGGGCAAGCTTGCCCGCAGGAACAAATTTTTAACCATGACTGATATCCGACTTAAATTGGTGGCCTGCGTCCACGATCTTATCTTTTTATAACCTTTTCATGGGAAACCTTTACGTTTGATTTTAGCCTTCTTCCATAGATCTCTAATACTATCGGGATCTATTGTCTCCGGTAATATGTCGTTAAGTGACCAGAGATTAGAGAGCGGCATGTTAGGTGCAAACCTAAACATGAGAGATGCGGGAGTGAACTTGTGTGACTCATGAACTGCTGTA
Source organism: Anabrus simplex (assembly GCF_040414725.1). Lineage (NCBI taxonomy): Eukaryota > Metazoa > Arthropoda > Insecta > Orthoptera > Tettigoniidae > Anabrus > Anabrus simplex. The sequence continues at coordinate 519,263,496 of NC_090267.1, forward strand.
TTTAGAGCAAAAGCTGACCAATGCAGGGATGTATCTCACCAGGAATGATCTTCATGATGAAATGCGATTAAAGCAGATCTAAGATTATGATTGGCCAGAGATGGTTGAGGGTAAAAAGAAGAAGTTGTTATGTGTGAGATAGACAGGTCAAAACAGAATTTACGGAATAAGTTAGACGTAAATGCCTTAGCATTATCAGAAACTATATATTGACAAAGACCAAAGGAAGCAAAAATAGTATTCAAACAAGATATTGTAGACTGAGCGGTTGCCAGCTTAGTCGGAAATAACCAAGAAAATCTAGTGAAGCCGTCTACACACACCAGAAAAAAATTTATTTCCGTTCCCCTTGGATTGTGAGAAAGGTCCAACGTAGTTTATATATAGACGTTCCATGAGGCGAGATGCTTGATGAAATGACAATAGCCCTAGCTTAGTGGACAAGGTGGGCTTACTAAGCAAGCAGGATTTACAAGCTTTTACCAATTCTCTAATTTCACCGTCCATACCTTTCCAAATAAACATTTCTCTGATCATTTCCCGAGTTTTGAAGATGCCTAAATGCCTCCCTAATGAGGACTCATGATAGTACTTGAAGATCATAGGTACAAGCACAGCTGGAACTACTACATTAATCTTTTGATCGGGCCTCGAATGCCTCACATCAAATTGGAAGGCTGAAATCCTGATGGCCCAGCGGGCTATCTGACCAGTCCAACGTGGCCTAGCTAATACCCAACTTAAGGCTTGGTTGTCTGTTTCTAAGTCGAATTTGACACTTTCCAGATAGAGGTGGAACTTCTCTAGCGCAAATAAAACTGCCAAACCCTCAAGTTCATAGGTGGAATATTTGGCCTCTTGAGCTGATAATGTCCTAGAAGCATAGGCGATGGGTCGCCTTCCGAGTTCCATTTCCTGAAGAAGGAGGGCAGCAACCGCGGATGATGAGGCGTCGGTTTGGACAATGAGTTTCTTTGAAAAATCAGGCATAGCTAAGACAGGGGCATTAGAGAGAGCTAATTTTAGATCTTCAAAAACGGCTTGTTGAGATGGCCCCCATTCAAATTTGATGCCTTTCCTAGGAGTAAGTTCAAGGGCGCCGCTCTGTTAGCGAAGTTAGGAAAAAATTTCCTGAAGAAATTCACCATGCCTATAAACCTGGCCAATACCTTTGATGTCCTTAGGAGGTCTGAAATCACGGATGGCCTGTGTTCTAGAATGATCAATGGAAACACCATCGGGTGACACAGTATGCCCTAAGAATGACATGGAAGGCTTAGCAAAAGCTATCTTGAATAACTTCACAGTCAACCCAGCCTTAGGAAGGCAATCGAGTACTTCCTTTAGATGATCTAGGTGTTCTTCAAAGGTCTCAGAAAATACAACAACATCATCGAGGTAGTGGTAGAGGTATTCAAATTTGATGTCCGAGAAGACCCTATGTAGCAGTCTAGTAAGAACAGCTGCCCCCGTGGGGAGCAGGAAAGGCACACGATTGTACTCATACAAGTTCCAATCCGTGGCAAAATCTGTTAGATGTTTTGATTCTTCAGCTAGAGGTATCTGGTTGTACGCCTGATTAAGATTCAGGATGGTAAAGAACTTGGCTTTCCGAAACCATGAAAAACAAGAGTGAAGATCAGGAAGGGCACAGATTGTAACACCACCTTACGGTTCAAAGCCCTGTAATCAATCACAGGCCTGAAGCCACCTTGGGGTTTCGGCACAAGAAAAATAGGTGATGAATATCCCAACTTACGTAGGTGGTTTGAAAAGTTCTCAGAATGTACTAGAATTAAGTATCTTGCCTTGGTGGAACTGCTTTTATTTTTCAACATAGTCTCCCTGTAGACTAATGCATTTGGTCCAGCGATGTTCCATTGCCTTGATCCCATCTCGAAAATGAGATTTCTCCAGGCCTGCAAAATACCTCTCCAATTCGGCTGTCAGTTCTTCCCTTGTAGAAAATCTCCATCCACCGAGGAAAATTTTCAGCTTGGGGAATAGATGAAAGTCTGATGGTGCCAAATCAGGTGAATAAGGTGGATGTGGCAACAATTCGTACCCCAGTTCATGAAGTTTTGTCATGGCAATAACACTTGTGTGCGGTGGAGCATTGTCCTGATGAAAGATGACATTTTTCATTGCCAAACCAGGCCTTGTTTGGCGTATCTTTTCCTGTAGTTGGTCTAGGAGGTTTGCATAGTATTGCCCCGTAATTGTTTGGCCAGTAGGAAGATAATCAATCAGCAGAATGCCTTTTGCATCCCAGAAAACTGAGGCCATGACCTTTCTGGCCGAACGCACTGCCTTTGCTTTCTTTGGTGGTGGTAAATCAGCATATTTCCACTGCTTTGACTGCTGTTTTGTCTCTGGGGTATAGTAGTGGACCCAAATTTCATCTGTAGTCACAAACCAGCGCAAAAAATCTTGTTGGTTGCACTGAAAACCGGCCAGACTTTGTTCGGACATTTCCAGTCTGGTGCATTTATTGTCCAATGTCAAGAGCCGTGGCACCCATCTGGCGGATAATTTTTTCATACCCAATTCTTCGGTTAAAATAAATATACCCATTCAGAAGACATCCCTACAGCTTCAGCAATCTCCCGCACTTTCAGTCGACGATCCTCCATGACCATTTTATGTACTTTTGCGATAAATTCTGGGGTCGTAACACTTTTTGGCCGTCCACTACGCGGATCACCATCCAAGCTCTCCCGACCAAATTTAAACTCGCTGGTCCACTTGGCAACAGCTGAAAATGAAGGAGCAGAGTCCCCCGGTGTGTTCTGAAAGCTGGTATGAATTTCCTTTGCTTTCATACCTTTCTTCACAAAGTATTTAATCACTGCTCAAATCTCAGTTTTTTCCATTGTCACAAATCACTACGCGGGAACAACAACAAAGAGTCGTCACTACCACACTCCTGCAGCTAGAGCACTGACGCGCCACGTGTTCACTCACAAAGGAAGTGTGATTATTGCGTGCGAACATCATTGCTCTAGCACTGACATCTAGCAGTGATTCCTAGTATTTTTCAAACCGTCCTCGTAGAAGGTCGAATTATACCATCCTTCAACATTTGATTGATGATTTCCTTAAGAGCCTTCATTTTAGGTTGGGACAGTCGGTAAGGCAGAAACCTAACTGGAATCGAATCCGTAACTTCAATCTTGTATTTGATAAGGTCAGTAACACCAAGAGTATCAGAAAATACATCAGAAAAGGACTGACATAATTTGCGGATACTTTCAGCTTGCTCCTCAGGTAGATGTCTAAGATCTAACAACATCTCACCCTGGGTAGGCAAAACAGATGAACATGACACAAAATTACACTTCAAAAGGGGAATCTTACAATTATTAGCAAATTTGAAGGTGCACGACTTACTCTGAATGTCGAGCACTAGACCAGTGTAAGACAAAAATTGGCCCCCAGTAATACAAGGCAAGACCAGTGTTTAGTCACAAATAACTTCACTTTCTAGGTAAACTTTGAAATACGAATTTTAGCAAAAATGAAACCTAAAATTCCTAATGGAGGAGAGTTGGCCGAAACACAGTTAACAGTTTTTAATTTAGAGTACCATTCAGCCGAAATAATGGAAATCATACTCTCTGAATCTAACAGAGCAGTGACAGGTTCACAGTTCACTTCGATTTTAAGGAAGGGCACAAATGCAGGGTTCTCTGCTGCAATACTAAGGCATTCAAATGATAAATTAGTAGAAACTTTACCCTTACCAGAACGTAGGTACTGAGCGTCGGGACGGTGAACACACTGACTCAGCCGATGACACTACTCATTTTCTGTTATCAGATTTTGCAGATGTTGCAACAGAAGTTGAGGAGGAGGGGGTGCTATTGGCATTAATGCCAAGTTGTAAAGATCTTTCCTCATCAAAAACTGTAGGAGCTCGTATTGTAAGAGCCGTGAGTGTAATTCCTGTGTTTGCTGATTGCCCCATTTCCTGTTTCTGGGCTCATCGGTGAGAGCGGACCTTGCTAGACATTTTTCGCATTTGAGCAGCTTAGCGAGTGGACGCGCCTTGGGTCCAATCCGCCATGTGGACTCTGACCTCACGGTAAGCGATATAGTCCTTGATTTCATTTCTCTTTCTTGTGTTTTGGCCTTATCTCATTTAACGTAACTTTCCGTGGTAATGTAAAATTTTGTTTTGCGTATCGGAGTTTCTCCTTAAGACTTTCACATTCACCACTTTTGTGGTTTTGAATGACTGTCCCTCGGCAGACAGTGATAGCATTTTTGTTTTTGGAGGCAATTCTCTTTTCAGGTTTAGTATTTTGTAATTAAAAGTTAATGTAACTTTCCTTCTTGGATGGCGATATTGTACGTCTAAAACTTTTATTTTGTTTGAGGTTGCCTCCATTCATTCTGTGTCAACTTCTATGTCAAAGTTTAATATCCGTCGCCTGAAAAGCTTGATCAGATTACCGTTTGTGTTTATAAATTTATTTTAATATCTTTTGTTTTAAATGTGCTTAATTGTCATCGATTTTGTTATTTGTTTGTTTTGTTTAATTTGATTTGGTATCATTTTCATTTTGTTAATAACAAATAGGTTACTCAAGCGTGATTATCGAGAACCTTTTCTTTCCCATAACGTCATACCTTCCCACGGACCTCAGCACAGCTCCCACCACTTCCACATCCTGTCTGGAGTTGTCGTTTTGAACTTCCTGTAAGTTAAGTTTTTACCTCGTGCATGGTTTGGTTTGCATATATTTATTAGTGTACCGTCCTATTCCCATTATTTTATGCCTTCTATTCCCCGACACCACAGAACCAACCGTTCAAAAGCTCCCCATTCTGAACAACTTCTAGTCTAAGATCCTACTTGCCCTTATCTAAACTTAAATGGCAAGATAAACGAAAATTCACCAATCCATCCACCTACGATGCTGTAACAGACAAACAGTCATAGACATTGTTCTGTCCTACTTTTTACAAACTTTGTTATATTCTCCACCTAATCAATGCATAGTTTTACTCTTGAACCATACATAGAAGTCATCCTCAGATATTCATCACAAAAATTAGAATTAGAAGGACATAGTGTCATCATAAACAAAACCTCCCTGAGTTAAGACTACACATACAAACATAAAATACATTAATGTACACATTTAAAAGTCCAACTATTAGACACTTGATAATGGCCAAGTGGATTTGGGATAAAAACTAATAGATCACAAGATTAATGAAACTTGAAATGATTTCGGTGTAGCTGCACTTATGTCGAATAAGGGTGACGTAAAATGCCGTAGATCGTAATGAAATTACAAGAGAATATCACAGTGTTGATGCAAATAAAACTGGTTAATTGTTGATGTGAATGTCAATGGTCTATCACGGAAGGAACAATCTTCTTTGGTTACAATAAATGAAGGATATCCCAGCATTATTATAGCAAGTCAATCTGTCCGTAAGGGTATTAATGGGGGAATGTCCTTCAAGGTTACAGTGGTGCACCCAGCTGACTGACATGTCTACATTAATATATTTGAATCATGACTCATTAAGAGAGCCTAAGTCTAGCTTTTAGTGATTTTGGTCTACAGACCTCGATACCCAATGTTATGTTAAAACAACTTTAGTCCTGGGATCCTGCAGCATAATATTGAAGATGCTTTTCTGAGATGAAGTGTTAATAGGATTTAAGAAAACAACAATATTACTGGAAACCATGGAACGTTGTGTCCCACATTCTGAGAAGTTAAGCTTCAAACCTACAGAGTACATGGAGTTCAAATACTCTGCAGCTATGAAAGGTTGTGTAGTTACTTCTCCATACATCAGCAGTCCTGTCTGTCATACCTTCAGACTTGCACAGCCAGAAGTACAGGGAATACTTCTTCCAAAGACTTTAGCATACCCACAGGGTAGTTTTTCTATCAACACAAAAAACTAGCTGATTTTCAACAGGTGCTACCGTATATTCCTTGTGGTTAGAAAAGAAGACACATTTTACCAGGTGGAACAATGAAGACAGAGGGACGAAGACTAATGAAATAATATTGCCACGCTTATGACTTTGTTAGCCTTTGATGTCTTAATACCTTGCAAATGACAACATTTTATACAAACCTAATTTTACCATTTGCCATATGTCTGTAAAAAGTATCCATGTAGTTTAAATACGTTAATCTGTATGTGAAATTGCATTAAAGAACATATATCCTACATGTTATACATTATAGCCTGAATCATGAGAATATTGCAATTTACAAGAACAAAATTAACCGGTTGATAAATAATGTTTTTTTTTAATGTCTCTTAAAATTAGGTTCCATGGAATTATGCCCTTTTAACAAGCCATGATTCATTTGTAGTCTTAATCAGCAGATTTAACCCTCTTTTGTTTATAATGACACTATGTCCTTCTAATTCCAATTGTTACGATGAGTATCTGAGGATGAGGATGATACGGTCAAAACGAGTACTGTTCAAGAGTAAAACTACGTATCAATTAGGCGGAGAATAAACTAAAGTTTGTGAAAAGTAAATCACATGCATCAATACAGGCCTAACCATGAAATTTATTGCTTACTAGCTGATGTACCCGTGCTTCGCTACGGAATTCTACATTGTATACAGAATTCTAGGTTAGGTGGTGTACAGGTTGTGAGCAAGATTATATTAAATTGCATAGCTCTTAACGTTACCCTAGAAACGTGACGGAGAAGTCACGAAACATCTTTTCTCATACGAAGATTGGGTTACGGAATCTTCATTGTAATGTTAGGCCCGCTTGCCTACCATCAGTCACAATCAGTTTGGGGAGTTTTCATTATAATGGCAGACACTCACACTCCACCTGCCTTTTTACATCCATTTACATCGTCTTAGTAGTTTTCCCACCTGAAATGAACATAGGTCATTACAATGACGTCAGCAGGAATGGTGCGATTAAAAGCAATGCTTTCATATGAAATACCGATCAAATGAAAATCCACACATTTTCTCACTTTTAACGAACAGTATTACGCTGCCGATCTAATAGTCCAAAGTTCCAAACCTGGAATAACCAAGCCGCAGGCAGCCGTGATCCGTGAACACTCTTCGTCTTATTTCGGCCAGGTGGGGTGACGAATAGTGGAGACTCCCAATGCAAAAACTATGCCTTTTTACTAATCTGTTTCCTAGGAGTACCTGATGAGTCTGAAAATCTCAATTCACTACACTGGTGGCGGGAAAATCTATCTGACTTGCAGGCAAATTTTTCCTCCAAGCCAGAGGAGAAACCCTCTCTTCACTATGTATTAAAAAAATTATGAAATCTAAAGTCAGTCATTCCGGGCATTCTATCCGGTCAATTTCCTTCATTTTTTTAAAAGTGAAAGATATTCATGCACAGATTTGTCATCAGGTACTATAAATCACTTAACTTCCACCTTCCTCAAATTATTTGATTTTTCAATTTTTTGTCTCATTGAAGCAATCATATCTTTGGTTCTAATTGAGGTATGCATTTCGTATTGGCCTGCGAACACTCAGTGGATCAAGTGCTTTCTTTTGAGGTATTAATTACTTAAATTGGTAGATTATGAGAAAAGTTATGAGTGCACATTCAATTTGACGTCTCATGTCTTCAACTTTTTTCTCATTGAAGCAATCATATATTTCGTTCTAATTGAGGTACACAGTTCGTTTTGATCTAGAAACACTTAGTGGATCAAGCGCTTTCTTTTGAGATATTAACTACTCAAATTGGTACAGAACAGTTATGAGTACATTTGTCTCCATGACGAAGATCTTTGAAGGACTTTTTAACAGTTCAGCGCGTAGTGTTGTTCCAAGGAACGTTTAATTCAATTTCTTTGTGTGACATATTTCCAAGTGTTTTGTTGACATAATATTACATTCTATTACCACAGCAAATCATGTGCTTTATTTCATTAACTCGAAAGTTCGCAAATACATCCGTGAGGATAGTAACGAGCAACACCATACATTGCGGGCGGAGCCAGCGGGAAACTGGTAGTAAAAGTGAAGAGGAAGAAGCTTTTCTTAAGAAAAGGCTTTCAGTGTTGAATTTTGAGTTAGTTAGTGAATTGTGGTGCTATAATTTTGATAGGCCTAAATTGTAATTCTAGACCAGATCATACTACTATTACAATTACTAAGTGAGCTTCTGCCTTAAGTGTGCACACTGCTCATTCAATACAGCGCATCAGAGTAGGGATCAAATAGCTGGAATACTATGATGAACCAGTCTGTTACGTACTGGCAGTATCAGAAAATGTATGAACCAGAGGAATGACATGCCAGAGAAGAAAGTTTTCTAACTCCCCAGCTATTTCCCACCAGTATTCAGTCAGGCTGTTATACTCAGTACGCATCAGTAATCCCAACTATCTAGGATGAGCGGTAGCATAAGAAACAAAGAACATCACAACAAACAATGGTCAATGTAATGTTATTGTTCAGCAATGTTATGAGCTTTCAATATTGTAGGCCTTCACATTTAGTTTTCTTCCGACTCTGAAATACCACTCTCATCAAAGTCGGTACGGTAAAACTGAATGAAACATAAATGTTCAGAAATTGTATTCTCTATAACTTTTGTTATGCAGTACTTTTTGGTAGGACCAATAACATAGGTATTTAAAAATTAAATTTTACGTGCCTTCCCCTAAACTACAATTTCATTCAGGGTGAATAAAATTGTTTATAACTTAGACTGTAGTTTATTATTCTCCGACTCTATATACTGACTTTCATTGAATCCTGTTAACCCATTTTCTTGTGGCTCGGTGTTGATAAGGACTTGGCAACAAAAATACAAATTCATGAATATATGTGTTACCAAGGCCGGTACGGTAACAATTTATGACATAAATGATTGGAAATTTAATTCTATATAACTTTCATTATGTAGTATTTATCGATAGGACCAATAATAATATAAACATTTGAGAATTAAATTTAAGTCCTTCCCCTCAGCGTGAGTAAAATGACTTATAGCCTAGATTGTAGTGGCTCATTCTCTGACTTCACATACTGATTTTCATTAAATTCTCTTGAGCTGTTTTCTCGTGATGCATGTACAGACAGACAGACAGACAGACAGACAGACAGACAGACAGACAGACAGACAGACAGACAGACAGACAGACAGACAGACAGACAGACAGACAGACAGACAGACAGACAGACAGACAGACAGACAGACAGACAGACAGACAGACACTACAGAAAAAAAAAGTGCATTTCCTTGTTACTATGGACATGACCGATACAAAAATGCCATTCTTTTCAAATTCTGAGGAATGTACAGACAAAACTCTTATTTTATAATATATAGATGTTGTCCTGAGCCTCCGTGGCTCAGACGGCAGTGCGTCGGCCTCTCACTGCTGGATACCGTGGTTCAAATCCTGGTCACTCCATGTGAGATTTGTGCTGGACAAAGCGGAAGTGGGACAGGTTTTTGTCCAGGTACTCCGGTTTTCCCTGTCATATTTCATTCTAGCAACACTCTCCAAAATCATTTCATTTCATCTATCATTCATTAATCATTGCCCCAGAGGAGTGCGACAGGCTTCGGCAGCCGGCACAATTCCTATCCTCGCCGCTAGATAGGGGCTTCATTCATTCCATTCATGACCCGGTCGGATGACTGGAAACAGGCCGTAGATTTTCAGATGTTGAACTGTTCAGTATAAAAACCAAGAGTCAGAAAATTACCAACAGAAAAATTACTTTGTACATAGGCTAGCCTATATATATATATTGTATGACTGCGAGGCTAAATGGTCAGCATTGAGGCCTTCAGTACAATAAATAAATAAATAAATAAATAAATAAATAAATAAATAAATAAATAAATAAAAAAACAATGAATGAATGAATGAATGAATGAATAAATAAATAAATAAATAAATAAATAAATAGTGAGGGAGGGAGGGAGGGAGGAATTGGCAAGAGGTCGGTGAGTTGCTCTAAGACTTGGTTTGCTATGCACTACGCTATCTAGGAAGAGAATGCCCGAGTACCAGGAAGTTATGATGTCACTATCAACAAGTATCTGCGGGACTTCCTTCTCCTTATCTCGTATTCGGTGATGCACTTTCCTCTTGATGACAATAACTGTAAGTAAGCAGAGCATTTACTGACATATCTCACCTAAACAACCTCAGCTTTCAGGCTTCTTGTTTGTCATAACTTTGGTGCTTTCCACTGTTAAGCCACTCTGCTGTTGGAAGGACAACTGTTCACCGGTTGTTGTCACAACCTCACTCTAGACTAGCATGACCACAACTTCAGGCACAGAAACTAGGACTTTCTTCCTGAGAACTTAGGTTTGTACCATTTACCTCATGTTCTGGGCTGGGATTTATGTGTACTAAAATTGTTCAAAATATATTTGTGTATTAAAATCCACTAAACTATGTGGAAGTATATTTTCTTTATTTTGTATTGGAGTTACTTCCCAATAAAGCCATAGGTTACAAAAACTATTTTCTTAAATGGGGACAAATGTGAAATACTACAAAAATGACTCTATAGGCTTAACCACGAAACACTGAATTTTATTGCTTTTCATTCATACATTCATGTGCTGACTTTGGATTGACACATATTGCAGAATAACACTTCCCCATCTGTTCAAATTCAGCAACATAATTTGTAGATCTAGCTCCTGTTAGCATTTTAAATGTCACAAATGCGGCTAAGTCCTGCTTTTAATACTCTGTCTTTTTGAAGACTACACATTCAGAAACCTTTTTTGTACATTACTGTAAATTTTACCTGCATTACCATACTGGTTGTCTTAGTTGGAGAAAAACAAATGGACAGTCATGGAAATAAGTATAGCAGTGTACAAAAATGAAGTTTATTTTTGCCATTATGAAAATAAAAATACTCATTGGATTTGTAACATTCACAACTATAGCTACGCAGGTAGAAAAAAAGCATTTATGAAATATAATACAGAAACATACTGTCAAGTGCTCTTTTTGTTGCAAATAAGTATTCATACACTGACTGAAAATAAGACATAACAAAATCACAACTCCATGAACCTCTCTGGCATGGAATGGATCAATCTTCTTGTAGTCTCGGACATAATACTTTGCCATTCCTGTAAGAGAAATCCTTCAAAGCTGTCTTACTACAAATTTCATTTTCTCACTCTTTCTTCAAGGTTACTCCACAGACTCTGAGTTGGAGTTTGTGAGATTGTGTCGAGTGTGGTTCAGCAACCACAGACGTAAAATACGGTATCCGCTGTATCTGTTGTCTTGTTGAAAATAATAAGTTCTCACAAGACCCAACGTTCATTCTCTTCCAGAATATTCAAACACATGAATCTGTCCATGTTACCTTCAAAAGACATTACTAAAAGGGACCGCAGGGACTCTTAACTTGGGAGCATGGGTCAGCGACGATGGGGCCCTTGGCTAAGTCCTGGCACACTTACCTGTGCAAGGCTCCTCACTTTCATCTATCCTATTTGACCTCTCTTGGTCAACTCTTGTTTCTTCCCACCCCAATAATATTAGAGCATTCAAGGCCTTAGGAGTCTTTCATTTTCATGCCCTTAATGGCCCTTGCGTTTCTTTGGCTGATACCTTCATGTTTTGAAGTGTCGGACCCCTTCCATTTTCTCCCAGTTTTATTTCCTCTCAAAACAATTATCACTACCACCACCCTCCTCCTTACCAATATGCTACCATTGTTGTGAAAGATACTAAATTTACTTTCATCTGTAAACTAATCTGAAATAACATATTCTGAATCTGTTGAAAGCTCTTGTCTTGGATATGTAGTACTGCACATATTCCGATCTCCATAGTCAATTCGGGGACACGATCCGTCATGCATATTGTGCCTGAGGCACTTCGTAGATTGTTGTTCGTATTCATAATTTTCATTCAATGATGGTACAATGGTACAGAATGTTATTCTCTAACAACCAGTGAACCAAGTATTCATATTTCTCACTTGAATGCATTGCCTTCAATAACTGTCACTGTCAAAGGAGTCGTAGAATTCAGGACAGCAATAATACATATTACACTTTGTGTTCCAAGTACGAAAACTGAAAACACATTTGCCTCAGTTTTCGATATAGTCACCATCTCAGATCACACTAGATTTACTGTATCGTGATGACTTGCAATTGGGCGATTTCAATGGAAACCACAACAGGAAATATTTAATATTTCTTCACCATAGAGAAGAGTAAAAATATAGAAAGTAAGTCATGGTTTTGACACTTAATTTATTAAATTTTGTAGAGAAAAGACACGACAGAAGTTAAGATTATATTTTGTAGGACTTCGAGCAGAATAATATTAAAAATGAGGATATTTTAAAGGTGTGGTGGCTGTTTGCTCAGGAGCAGTGTTTTGGAGATCCCTAGTATTATTTAACTAGACATCGGAGAACCAGGCACAAGTACAGTAGACGAGCCTATTGTAATTTGTAAAAGAGACAATAGAAAGGCAGGTTTACAGACGTCCATTAATATAAGGAAAATGCCCTGCATTCCTTGTAAATCTTTCATGGGATGCAAATTTTCCCATATTTTCTAGGCTGAGTACATTTTTTATTTTACCTCAAATTCCATTAAAGAAAGGATTGTTCTTACATGCTTTACAGTTTATTATTTTAACCATAATGATTTGATTTATTTGGATCTGTATTTACTTCAAACTAATCTATCAGCGATAACTTAAAACTTATAGTCTGTCTAGTCAATACTTAATACAATCTTTTATTGGCTAAATGCCGTACATGTTTCAAGAACCCATATGCTCTCCTCTTCAGTGGCATTCCAAGGACTTGTTAACATCACTATTTTATCTTGCTTTACAAATAAATTAAAATGTTGCTGTTTTCACGGCCTGTACTTGTAGACATGATGTGGGCTTATGCCAAGAAAACAAGGTTCGCAGAGAACTTTACTCCGCCTTCAAAAGAAACTCTCAACTCTGGAATCTCTGTCTAGAATTAAAAAACACTTACAAATTCTGCTTCTTATTCTTCTCAATATCTAGTTCAGGCATTTTCTGGACAGTCTAGGCAAGTTAGTTTGCCATGGTTTCCACATATAGTACAAAGTTCTTATAGGTCGCACACGTCTGATGCGTTTTGTTGCCAGTCCTCAAGCATAGTGCACATTTTTTTTGTTTTCTGGTACTGTCAGCTTCTTGAGTCTCTTCAGAGAGTGGATCCTTTTCTTTCAAAGTGTGCAGAATTTCCGTCCTTAGCTTACGATTAAGATTTCCAGCCAAGAGACGGGTCCTCATGTAAGCACTAACCAATTCCTTGGTGAGTTCTTTCAAGAACTGCCTTCTCACGAGATTCTTGTCTTTGTTGTTCCAGACATAAATAACTAGTGCATTGATAGCTGTCACGTTTATAAGTGAAAAAATCCAGTAATAAGCCACCTGTTTTTTTCAACCCAGAGTATGTTCCCGACATTTCATCGACTACACCAACCCCACCTTTCGTTAAATTGTGGAACGTAATGATCACCGGTTTCTTTGTATCACCTGTGCTAGGATCAATAGATTTACTGTGGGGCATCGTTGAAAGTAAGATGACAACCTTTCCTTTCTTTGGTATGTAGGATACTGGGGTTGTAAGGTTCTTGCCAAATCAAAAAATGGAAGAATGTACCTCACGCCCCGTACTTTTCACAAAGCAAACAGGAAGCTGTGTCTTATTTTTCTTAATGGTACTAACAGTTGTTAGATTATGCTGCAGCAACATACTTGAGAACCAGTTGTCGTGGGTGACATGACGTCTAATTCTTGAAATACGTGCTACAAGCCTTGTTACAACTTCAGCAGGAGTTTGTGCGATTTGGTGGTACTGACCTTGCGGTTGTTTCCCCAAGTACACCTCGATGTTCAGGACGTGAGCGTCAACAAGGGAATTAGCTGGTTTATTTTGCATATATTGGCGGAAGGGACACGTGCCATGAAATCCCCAGAGCATTTCATCGATTGTGGTATATTCCGCTACACTGAAGTTTGCTTGACACTTTGCTAGAATATATTCAAACACCTCACGCAATAGGGCAAGTTTATCACTGGCAATTCTAATGAAATGATTCCTATTTTCATCAAAGTGAAGAGCCCTGAGAAGAAATCGGAAGCGCTGCTGAGATATTATATAACGAAAAATAGGTACTCCAGTTCCATCGTCACTCCACATTTCATCTGTGTTCATGTGTGACGATTTCAATACTCCTGCATAAAACGAAGTCCTTTATCTCCTCTAAATTTGTGTTCTTTGAGTCCCTTTCACGTTCGTAATTCTCTTTGATTATATAGATGTATGTATTGGTATAAATCAATGATCTTCTGTAGAATATCACCTGTGAAAAAACACTACCACACTTTCATCGGTGTGTTTCGCTGCTCCTTTGCAGCCTGGAAGATGAGTCTCAGTACTCCGGCGCCTGTGTAGGATCAGACAATTTCCATTTAGTACGATCGTTACCGGTGTAGTTGCCTCTAGAAAGCAGTGGGACGTCATCATCCGAAGTAGATTGGTCTTCCGAATGTTCATCCTCAGTAGCTTCTTCATCATCACTATCACCACTTTGTCCCGTATCTGTGTTCCAGACTTGGTTGCCTTGTATCTCTTTTTGTGGATCGACGTCAGTCCCTATATCATTTCCATCACCACCCAGTTTATTATCTGTTTCTGCCAAGAATGATTCATTTAGGATAGAACAAATACGGTCTGCTTCTCTCTCATCCATTTCACCAAAACAAGGTAAATGTACTCAAATGTAAAGTTTAACTCAGAATTTTTATGTGAACACAAAAGGTTGTGGTGGGTCGTGGTGACACTACATTCCTCCAGACATGCAACGCTCAAACTGAGTGCCGTCTGCTATACTGTGTAGAGGAGATAGACTTAGGAAGGTACTGAGAGGGGGGGTTGCTGTGTCATCATTGGGAGTGAACGGAAATGTAAGTGCGCGGGTCATGGTGACCCACAGCAACCGTTCTCGGATTAAGAATGCTTTACTGTTGGTTAATGTAGTGGTGCGCTCGTTCGTCACTCTACGGCTCGCTGCATGCTGGCACAGCGGGAGCTGACAACAACATTAAGGTGTTAAATCACGTCACACATGTGAGAGTGATAAACTGGTCATCAGACGAATCAGGGACGAATGTAGTAGAAGAAATAAATAGAAAATAAAAAATAAAATAAAGTGTAGTGAAAGACACCTAGGATTGAACAGAAAGAAAGTGTGAAGAAAAGTCATACACCTCCCATATTATCATCATCCTCTGGTTTTCTTCACACTTTCTTTCTAATGTATCCTGGGTGTTTTTGTTGCACTTTTTTTTATTTATTTTCTATTTACTTCCTCTGTAGCCTCCGTGGCTCAGATGGCAGTGCGTCGGCCTCTCACTGCTGGGTTCTGTGCTTCAAATCCTGGTCACTCCAGGTGAGATTTGTGCTGGACAAAACGGAGGCAGAACAGGTTTTTCTCTGGATACCCCGGTTTTCCCTGTCATCTTTCATTCCAACAACACTCTCCACTGTCATTTAATTTAATCTGTCAGTCATTAATCATTGCCCCAGAAGAGTGCAACAGGCTTTGGCAGCCAGCACAATTTCTATCCTCGCCATCTCTGACCTGGTCATTGACTGGAAAACAGGTTGTAGGTGTTTAGTCATTTATTTCTTCCACCACATTCGTCCCCGATTTGTCTGATGACCACTCTTACTTCTCAGGCACACACGGTGTGATTGGAGCTTAATCAAAATCAATTCAGAATCTCTTTATTTGCAAATGAGGTGTCTACCTCGGTGGCAAATGGTACACTAAAATACATTATTGTCAAGCACTAAATATTCAATTAACATGAGAAGAAAATTTTCCTATAATACAATATTATACAATTTACGCTAACAATGTTTTCTATTAAACACACAGCTCATCCTTAAGAAATTTATATTGTTTACAAAATTCTACTTATAATATCTCCTGTACTACTTACAAATATAGTCAACTAATATACAGTATGCGGAATTACTTCAAATGATACTACACAGCTGTATAAGATTAATATTTACATTGCATTTATTTACTATTTTTTTTTACCCATTCTGGAACCTAAGTAGCATAACGACCTGCTGTGTCTTAACCAGAGCCCCTTTTGCCACCACTTTTCAGAGTTCCTGAAGGGCCTTCACAGATACCGTAGCAGTCCCAGGGCCCTCGAAGTCCCCACTGTACTTCACCCCTACAGGCAGTCCCCTACTTTGGCTGTCCAAACTCCTTAGACCAGGGGATGGAATTAATTTATTCACACACATTTTTTTATTTACAATAACCTGCACTGGTGGAATGCCCTCTAACACTTCATTTATTTTCTCTATTGCTGTTTATTCTCTTCTTGAATATCTGTACAGATTTTGGAAAAGGATCAAACATTACCCCTGGTAAACTGTTCCACTCCTTCACACCCTTTCCAATGAATGAAAATTTACCCCAATCACTTCTGCTAAAATTCCTCCTAATTTTATATTTGTGGTCAGTCTTGCCAATATAATTATTTTCCAACTGAAGCCTCTCACGGATATCTCCCCATGCTTCTTCTCTTGTATAGGCTCTATATAATCCTATAAGTCTAGTTTTCTCCCTTCTCTTACTTAAAGTTTCCCACCCAAGTTCCTTTAACATTTCTGATACACTACTCTTTCTCCTGAAATCCCCTGTTACAAATCTTGCTGCTTTCCTCTGCACACTATCTATTCCTTTTATTAGGTATTCTTGGTGAGGATCTCAAACACTGTTTGCATATTCCAATAATGGACGAACCATACTCAAATAACTTTTTTCTTTTAATTCTTTGTTGCATCCTTTAAGTAGCCTCATTATGACATGTAACGATCTGTATGCTTTCCCAACAATGTCATCAAAATGACCCTTCCAGTGCAAATTACTTTCAAATCTCACACCTAAGTATTTGCACTTGCTATCTTTTGGGATAACTACCTCATCCAAAGTATATTCAAATTCAGTTTTAAAGCTCTTGTTTGTAAAAGTTGTAACAGTTGATTTGTCTCCATTAACCTTCATATTATTTTATTCAATCCATTGTTGGATACTTTCAAGGTCCCTTTGTAATTCTGAACAATCCTCAATGTTGTTTATTTCCCTATAAACAATTATGTCATCTGCATACAATCTTATTTTTGATGTTATATTGTTCCCTAAATCATTTGCGTATATTAAGAAAAGTAACGGACTGATTATACTACCCTGTGCAATTCCCTTCCAAACTTTATCTTCCTGAGATACATTATTTCCTACTTTGACTTTCTAAACCCTTGAATTTAGAAATGTTTTTATCCAACGTGTAACCCTTACGTCCAATCCTATTCCCTCCAATTTCTTTAATAATATTCCATGTTCCACTCTATCAAAGGCTTTGGAAAGATCTATGGCTATGCAATCTAACTGACCTCCTGAATCCAATTGATCTGATATGTACTGCTGAAATCCCACCAGTTGTGCTTCACAAGAAAATTTCTTTCTAAATCCATACCGGCTCCTCATGAACCAAATTTTATCATCACATATCCCTCTGATGTACTTTGATATTAAACTCTCCAGTATTTTACCAACTATACTGGTCAGGCTGATTGGTCTGTAGTTCTCTGGTTTCCTTTTATCACCCTTTCCTTTATAAATTGGTATTATTATAGATTCCTTCCATTCCTTTGGTGTTACACTATTATTTATGACATAGTCAAAGAGAAATTTTAAATAAGGCACTATGTACCATCCCATTGTCTTTAATACCTCCCCAGTAATTTGATCACTTCCTGCTGCTTTTCCTTGCTGAAGCAGTTGGATTTCTCTGAAAATATCTTCATTTGTGAATGAGAAGCTTCTTGTTTCTGTCTGTGTCTCTCCCTCTCTATCTTCTGTTTTGGTTTCCAACTCCTGACAATCATCTACTGAATCTTTGAATTCCCTACTTAATAGGATTGCTTTCTCAGTATCTGTTAAATAGTGTTCACCCCCCTCTCCCACCATTGTAGGAATTTGGATTCCTTTTCCTTTTTGATTCCTGATATATGAATACAGCTTTTTCCATTTCCCTTTGTGGTCATTACCCTGTTGAAGAATGCCATTCATATAATTCTCTTTTGCTTCCTTTTTCACTCTATTCAGTTCCCTCATTAGCTGTTTTCTAGTTTCTCTACTCTCCCTACCCTCTTTGATTTTCCTGTTTACTATTCTACATTTTCTTTTTAATTTTCTTATTTCCCTTGTATAATAAACAGGGTCTGAGGTCATTTTACCCTTCTTAACAGGTACAAATCTCTTCTCTCCTTCCCAAATGATTCCTTTGAATTTAGCCCAAAATGTATCCACATTACTCCCTTCACTTATCCAACAACTGAATTGTGATTTAAGGTAAGTCCCAAATTCATCAACTTTAGTTTTTCTGTACAATTTCTTGTCTTGTAACCCTCTTATTAAGCCTTTTTGGTATGAGTCCTACATCCATTACTACAGCCTTATGGTCTCCTATTCCTTCAATTACCTCAGTTTTATCAACAATTTCCCATGGTTTAACCAAGAATACATCTAGTAAGTTATTGAGACGAGTCAGTTCTTGTACTACTTGTGTAAATCCTCCCTCCCAAATAAACTTATTTGCCAGTTTCTGTTCATGGGCTTCACTGGCAGCTCCATTCCATTCAACTTCAGGCAAATTTAGATCTCCCCCAATTATTACCACATCATTATTATTGTTTTCATGAGTATAATCTATTATTTTCTCAAATATTTCCATGTCTCTTTCCTCTCTTCCAGGCCTGTATGTTCCTATAATTCCCACCTCCTTCATATTATCACAAACTAATTTTATCCCTAATATTTCATCCCTTTCATTGATAAACCATTCATGTGAACAGTAAGTTTCCTTCACCAGAATAAACACCCCCCCCTCCCTTTTTATCTCCTCGGTTCTACGATAGACTGTGTACCCTTCTGGAAATACTTCTCTATTACTCACCCCTTCTCTCAACCATGATTCCACTCCTATCACCACATCAGTCTCATAAGTTTCCATCAATGTACCGAATTTTAATTGTTTATTTACTACACTTTGACAGTTTACCAAGAGCAATCTCAGACCCCCTTCCTCCCTAAAACTTGACTGTTGCAATTGGGTAACTTGAAATTCCATACTATCCTGAGTTTCTTTTTCTAGTTGACTGAGCCAGCTTGAAGTACAGCTGGCTCTTTCTACTAGTTTTCCTGGTCAGTATTATAATTCAAGGGAGTTGCCTGTTTTACAGTACATATCTTAAGATTAATAAAATCTAGAACAATATTTGCTATCTTTCGTTTACCTGAATTGTTTAGATGGAGGCCATGTTTTGTATAACAGTATCTCTCAAAACTGCTGCATTCAATAACCTGAGTATTCCGAAAATGTTTACAAATTTTAACAATATCTGTATTGACCTTGTCCACTTCAATGTTCACACACGAGTCTCTACTCAAATCATGCCTGTGGGGCACGTTCACTACAAAGACGTTGATGTAGGTCATCTTCCCTAGTGTATGTTTAAGTTGTGATCTTACATTCTTGGCGTTGTCGTGAGCTACGTCGTTCGTCCCACCGATGATAAGCACTGCATCGCCACTCCCGAAGTTCCTAGTTGCTTCTTCTACATTTTCCAGGACACTGCTGATAGAAGCTCCTGGATATATTTCTCTGGTTGCTGCTATATTCTCGTCGTTAATCACTCTCGCAATTCCCCTTCCTTGGCTATCACCAAACACAGCTACCTTCGCTGATTTAGGCTTAACTGGGTCTTGAATCTGAATTCTAGGCCTAAATTTTAAACTCAGCACGGCAACGGCAGCAGATCGCGATGATTTGGTTTCATGCGTGCGATCACTTTCTTCCAGAATTAAATTATTTAGGGCAGAAAACCTATTTCTATTAATGGGGTACTTCATACATGTTAGATGATAATGAAGTCGAGTTTTGACAGAGATGCCCAGACAGTCTGAAATCAGTAGTATAATGTCATCATTCTTGTTTATTTGAGTGTGGAATAGAGGTAACATAACAGGAGGAACATTTCAACAGTACCTTTAAAACCTGTTTTATGCATATCTGCAGTCATAAATCATTGCTGAAGACCCTTATGCATTTCTCAAAAGGCAGGATCAACCCAGTATGTCATGAAAAGATTGGAGACTGGAGGTATACGATCTCTCAAAGATATCTTCTGAAATACTGAAATATTGCGGACACTTGGAAGGGTCATGCATTGGATAACGCAGGTCATAAATCATACTGGATTAAGATTTGAAGAAACAATCCTCATGGGTAAGCACAGAAACATTAGAGAAGTCACCATGTCAATGACAGAAGAAGTGAGGAGGATATTTTTCATGTTGGACATAAATGTTGTCATTTTTAATTACATCATGCAGAAGATCTATTTGAAGAAATCACTGTTTTAGGATGTTGTTCAATGAGCTCGATAGCTGCAGTTGCTTAAGTGTGGCGAGTATCCAGTGTTCAGCAGATAGTGGGTTTGAACCCCACTGTCGGCAGCCTTGAAGATGGTTTTCCATCGTTTCCCATTTTTGCACCAGGTAAATGCTGGGGCTGTACCTTAATTAAGACCACGTCTGGTTCCTTCCCACTCCCAGAACTTTCCATCGGATCCTCGCCATAAAACCTATCTGTATCGGTGCGACATAGAGAGTTGTAAAAAAAATATAAAAAAATAATTTTAGGATGTTCAATGAATTGCCTAGAATTATTTCTTTAAACCTACAACCAGGGCACACACAATGCTGTTGTATCTGATAGGTGATGTAACTCTTTGAAGACTACCAATAAATAATAAAAATATATATAATTAATGAACGGGGTGAAATAAGTATAAATACCAAGACAATGGGCGCCACCTGTAAAACAATTGCAGGAATATTTAATGGTGTAGAGCAACGAGCCACTCTCTCTCTCAAGGCGACGGTCATCAGGCTGACGAGGCTCCAGACTTGCTTTGTAACCTTACCTGTTTACCCCTGAAATTAGATGAAGGTAGCATGCCAGGTTCATCCTCACTCCACTGATAAAAAGATTTACTGCAAGTTTGATACCAGAACTTTACTCCCAAAATAATAAACAAAAATATAATAAATACCACAATAATCATCACTTAAAGAGACCCCCTCCTGATTGCCGTCCGCAAAGGCAACGTACAAACAACTACGACCAACATTAATCATTACCTCACGAGACCTACTCGCTTGTCGTTTACAAAAGCAAATATACACACCACTAACAACAACCAAATCATTACTTCACGAGACCTACTCGTTTGTCGTTTACAAAGGCAATATACACACTACTAACAACAACCAAATCGTTACTTCACGAGACCTACTCGTTTGTCGTTTACAAAGGCAATATACACACTACTAACAACAACCAAATCATTACTTCACGAGACCTACTCGTTTGTCGTTTACAGAGGCAATATACACACTACTAACAACAACCAAATCATTACTTCACGAGACCTACTCGTTTGTCGTTTACAAAGGCAAATATACACACTACAAACCATCAATAAAATTGTTGATACTATATATACATTTCTTAACATACCTCCAGGTAAGAGTCCCACTACACTCACTACTGTTATAGAACAAAAATCGTATTCTGGTAGAGAAAAGTACGACGACTTTCTCTACGTACGGATGCAACCTTCTTTACGAAGAGCATCCCTAACCTTATTTACACACTTCATCGACGTCTTGAGTTCTTCTCGAGTGCCGCACAGATTGGTGTAACGCCTCAGGTTTCTGCAACTGAAAGTGGATACTCGGCCGACGATTTCCTCGACCAAGAATCAGCTCTGTGCTCAAACACACATCCACTACCGAATCTCGATTCTGTACGCATCACCACATCCACTGTACATAATCTCGTAGAAGAATTGTAGTCCAACTTATTATACAGAGTTGGAGTTACAAATAAACACTTAAGTAGCGTCTTTGACCTAACAGCCGCCAGAAACTCATTAGCATCAGCAACATATAGCGTGCTCACTCCGAAAAACGATACTCAAGAACAATACAACATTGCCTAGGACTATGCGCAAAGTAGCTCCCGCGCGCCGATCAGAGACAGAAACACAATCAGAAACAGCATTAGAGTTCGAATCAGAATCAGAGTCAGAATGACTCGCCGCACACGCGTACATGCTTATATAGGCTTGCTACACGTGGTAATCGCGTCCTGAAAAGTTTAGTGGTAGCAACGCTCACACCGGCACTTCTTCCCGCGTCACTCTGTCAACACAAACCTCGCTCAAAACAAAGCCCTCGCATTGGCTATCGAGTACCTATATGATGTGACATAGACCGTCCACTCATGTATGTCCACATAGATTCACTCCAATTTCTTCAACCGATACAACCTGCCGTACCCCGTGTTTTCAAGCCACCTGTTGCAACACATCCAACTGACTTCAACCGTCCTTCCCGATATAGTCGCAGTTTTCCCAGTTGCACAATCCTTACGGCTAGGCCATATTTACAGACTCTTACCCAAACGGAAATTTATACAAAATATAATGATGAACATATGCAATATTCCCTAACTATACATTCTTCTTATAATATTACGTTTTTACATGGTAAATAAACAAAATTACATGATTTTAACGTAACAAACTATATACGAAAATTTCCTAACCTAAAAACTCGGGAGTCGTACATACGTACGGTTACAATACCTCCCCTTGATTTGTGAAGATTATATACAATACATCTGAGCAAATCACAGTCTTTTCAGTACAGCAGCCTACACAGCCTGTCAAAGTCACTCAGGATTTAAAGAAAATTCACATATTCTTCTTAACATACACAAAACATCTGAACTTACAATACTTCACCTTACATACCTCTTAAGATTGTGAATATTGTGTGTACCAATCATGTCACCTTTGTTATTCAACAGGTGATAAGCACACTTGCCAACTTTCTTACCTACTGTATAAGGTCCCTGATACAATTGAAAAAACTTATGAATTTCTTTGTTGTCTGCAGATGAAATGTGTGGAACCTTTAGTAACACCTCCTCCCCTACTTCAAAACTATCTCCATGATGCCTCCCCTGCTGCATCATTCTCCTATCAGCTGCCTTCCTTAAATTCTGCCTCGCTAAATCAATCACCTTTGAAGATACCATTTCTGCTGAGGGTAGATCTACCCTGGTTGCCAATCTCACACAAAAACTCTCTTCCCATTCTTTCACACACAACTTACACAGACTTACATTCGGAACACATATACATTTCACAATCTAAACATCCCTCCTGTTCTGAAAACACACCACAATCGCACCTCTTTCATCAATACTCTTCCACACTTCAATGAAATCATTCGTACGATCTTCAGCATCAGATATTCCACTCAACATACGTTTGAATCGACCTCCTGTTCTCTCATACACATTGTCACTCTCAATTTCTTTGAACTTTCTCCAAATACCAAAAAGCTTTCCAACACAATTACTCCTCATAAAATCTTCAAACCCTGAATCCCCATAATATTCACAACCACTCTTATGATTCTCATTATGCACAAAATGTGACCTAACCTCCACTTCACAAAGAATTTCACCCACAGCATCGACAGTTTTCCTCCACTCATCCTTATCGGACATACCAGCTTCAACCACCTCAATCTCATTCACACAACCCTTCTCACACTTTCCTTCACTCACACTCTCTCTCTTCCTGAAATCACTACTATCACTGAACTCGAGATCCCGACCATTACTACTAAATTCTCCCACTTCCATATCTTTCATCGCTGTTCCCACTCGCACATCATTCATGCCATCAACACTGTTGCTCTTGACCCTCTTAACGGAAGTTTCATTAATCTCAAAATCATCACTACTTTGACACATTATCGACGTAACATTAATCTCCTCAATTACACCATCCTCTACAACATGATATGTCTTCCTCAAAGACTCCTCCTCCACAAAATAATCTTCATCACCTTTACAACTAACTTCCTTTTCAATTTCTGCAACTTCCCAAAGAGCACCAATTACCACAGTGTTATCACCATCAATTTTAGCACATAGTAGGTCCTCCGACAAATCCTCCTCCTTTTCTTCACACCCCTTACCCCCAAAATCCCTCAAATCATCACCTTCCCTCCCTACATTATCAATTCCTTTCTCCACACTACTACCCCAATCATTAGCTGCCGTGCAATGCTTATCAATTAAATTACTTACCTCCTCCCCTACATTACTAATTTTATCACTTAATTCCTTCCCCTGATTACTAATTTGACTACTTAAATTATTCCCCTGATCAATCAATTTGGCCAACTGCTCCAATACTAACTTCATAAACTCATTATTACCCCCCATGCTACTTTGATTTTGATCACTACCTTCCCCTTCACCCCCCATTACAATTCCATACACTTTTTCCATAGACATATTATCACTCTGAAAACTACTTTCATCAAACTTTGTGTGCTTGTGCCACAACTGCTCTCCTCATCATTAACTGACATACTTCCTTTATGCACTTTTCTCCTTCTCAAATTCATTACACTACTATTACTCTTACTATTATTCATATTCCACTGATAAAACATAGAACTCAAAACATGACAACACCGATACATAACTCCTGACACAAGCCCACTAAAACACTGGACCAAATGTGCCCACCAAGGTCATATAGCAAGTCTGGATATCATTCTGCCTCACGTTGGCGGCGCCAATTGTAACTCTTTGAAGACTACCAATAAATAATAAAAATATATATAATTAATGAACGGAGTGAAATAAGTATAAATACCAAGACAATGGGCGCCACCTGTAAAACAATTGCAGGAATATTTAATGGTGTAGAGCAACGAGCCACTCTCTCTCTCAAGGCGACGGTCATCAGGCTGACGAGGCTCCAGACTTGCTTTGTAACCTTACCTGTTTACCCCTGAAATTAGATGAAGGTAGCATGCCAGGTTCATCCTCACTCCACTGATAAAAAGATTTACTGCAAGTTTGATACCAGAACTTTACTCCCAAAATAATAAACAAAAATATAATAAATACCACAATAATCATCACTTAAAGAGACCCCCTCCTGATTGCCGTCCGCAAAGGCAACGTACAAACAACTACGACCAACATTAATCATTACCTCACGAGACCTACTCGCTTGTCGTTTACAAAAGCAAATATACACACCACTAACAACAACCAAATCATTACTTCACGAGACCTACTCGTTTGTCGTTTACAAAGGCAATATACACACTCCTAACAACAACCAAATCGTTACTTCACGAGACCTACTCGTTTGTCGTTTACAAAGGCAATATACACACTACTAACAACAACCAAATCATTACTTCACGAGACCTACTCGTTTGTCGTTTACAGAGGCAATATACACACTACTAACAACAACCAAATCATTACTTCACGAGACCTACTCGTTTGTCGTTTACAAAGGCAAATATACACACTACAAACCATCAATAAAATTGTTGATACTATATATACATTTCTTAACATACCTCCAGGTAAGAGTCCCACTACACTCACTACTGTTACAGAACAAAAATCGTATTCTGGTAGAGAAAAGTACGACGACTTTCTCTACGTACGGATGCAACCTTCTTTACGAAGAGCATCCCTAACCTTATTTACACACTTCATCGACGTCTTGAGTTCTTCTCGAGTGCCGCACAGATTGGTGTAACGCCTCAGGTTTCTGCAACTGAAAGTGGATACTCGGCCGACGATTTCCTCGACCAAGAATCAGCTCTGTGCTCAAACACACATCCACTACCGAATCTCGATTCTGTACGCATCACCACATCCACTGTACATAATCTCGTAGAAGAATTGTAGTCCAACTTATTATACAGAGTTGGAGTTACAAATAAACACTTAAGTAGCGTCTTTGACCTAACAGCCGCCAGAAACTCATTAGCATCAGCAACATATAGCGTGCTCACTCCGAAAAACGATACTCAAGAACAATACAACATTGCCTAGGACTATGCGCAAAGTAGCTCCCGCGCGCCGATCAGAGACAGAAACACAATCAGAAACAGCATTAGAGTTCGAATCAGAATCAGAGTCAGAATGACTCGCCGCACACGCGTACATGCTTATATAGGCTTGCTACACGTGGTAATCGCGTCCTGAAAAGTTTAGTGGTAGCAACGCTCACACCGGCACTTCTTCCCGCGTCACTCTGTCAACACAAACCTCGCTCAAAACAAAGCCCTCGCATTGGCTATCGAGTACCTATATGATGTGACATAGACCGTCCACTCATGTATGTCCACATAGATTCACTCCAATTTCTTCAACCGATACAACCTGCCGTACCCCGTGTTTTCAAGCCACCTGTTGCAACACATCCAACTGACTTCAACCGTCCTTCCCGATATAGTCGCAGTTTTCCCAGTTGCACAATCCTTACGGCTAGGCCATATTTACAGACTCTTACCCAAACGGAAATTTATACAAAATATAATGATGAACATATGCAATATTCCCTAACTATACATTCTTCTTATAATATTACGTTTTTACATGGTAAATAAACAAAATTACATGATTTTAACGTAACAAACTATATACGAAAATTTCCTAACCTAAAAACTCGGGAGTCGTACATACGTACGGTTACAGTGACCACAAAATGACTAACACTCTGGTAACTTGGGTGGGAGAGTTTATGAGAAAGGAGTTTGAGTGGAATGTACTTGGCATATGAGGGAGGATTTTAGAAAGAGATTTGAGACTGTAGGGGTTTCAGAGGCAGGTTTAAAATACTGTTAAGTCAGTGGCACAAGAACTGAGGGAAATATTCATTTATGGAACAGCTTACTGAAGGACATCTTAAATCCTTTCCCAAACTGTGTGCATTTGCTCAAAGGAAGAATGAGGTCATGGCAGGAGATAATATTATAATTAGAGATCAGAAGTTGAGGAAAAATAATTTTGTCCTCGAGTGCCCAAAGATGAGGACAAGCATAATACATGTTTATTCTGGGTCAATGTAGGCCAGAAAATGGTGGGTTTTTTTGTTGGTTTTTTTTTTGCTTTTTTTGGTTTATTGGTTTTTTTCAGGCTTTTTTTTAAGGTCTTATCAGCAACTTCACCTTGTTTCGACTACATCTGTAGTGGCCATTCTCAATTTGAATCATCATTAACATTTCGCTAGTAAATACATGTATGAAAAGAGAGAACATGAAATGAAAGAGGTCTGTCGCAAGATAAGTGCTTCACGTGCTTTCTGTTGATGTGGAGAGAAGTTTCTTGATGTTTCGCAACGTATTGTCTGGAAACCAACGGTTCTTTACACCTAAGAACATGGAGATGGAGATGCAAAGCCAACTGAGCCAAGCTAACCGTCGTGTGGATAGGCCAAATGTGATTCCAAGTATACTGATGTCCATTGCAGGTTCACTGAATTCTTTCTAGGTGGAAAAAATATTTCATTCTAAATTCTGCAAGTACCTTATTTTTTAACAAACATAGAATTCTTTTTCAATTATGTTAATATAAAAATATATAAGGTATAAAAGAAGAAGTATTTCTGCACTGTATGTTGCATTTTTAAACATTATATTCCTTCATTAAAACTGAAATTATGAATCAATTTGGATCACATTTTTACATCCTTTTTGCCAGTTTTATGTCTTCAACTTCATCATCATCATCATCATCATCATCATCATCATCATCATCATCATCATCATCATCATCATCATCACTGTACAGTTCCAGTTTCCCGGGTACTGTTAATGAGCCTCTTCCTGTCCATATACAACTTGTCATGGAGAACATCATCTACTGTCCATCCTCTGGTAACTAGATCAACCTCAATCATGTCCATCCATCGAGTTTTAGGTCTTCCTGCAGGTCTTTTCCCCTCTACCTGTCTTTCCAAATTTATTCTGGCTGTTCTTGTAGGCTCCATCCTCGTCACATGCCCTTACCACCATAGTCTGGATGTGCCGATTCGGTCTAATAGGGAGGTCATTATTCCGGCTTCTTTCCTCACCTCCTCATTTATTAACTTGTCCATCTTGGTCTTCTGGCTGCTGGATCTAAGAAGTTTCATCTCTGATGCTTGCAGTGTTGATGAATCTCTTTGTGTGAGGGTGAACCATAGGTCAATATTGGTATGAAATAGCTGATTAACATCATCAGTTTGTCTGGTTTTGGAATCGTGTCATCCCATAAAAATGTTTTTACTTGTTGGTAGACTTCTGATCCCTTTTGCATTCTGTTTGTAATTTCCTCTCTGAACAAATTATCACTGGAGACTACACTTCCAAGGTAAGGAAAACTGTCTACACACACTAGCTGGTGGTCTCCTAGTTTTACACTTGCTGGATGCCCTTCTCTGTTGACTGCCATCGCCACTGTCTTGGTCTCGCTGATGTTGAGGTTATATTCCTCGAACTGGGATTTCCATATGTTGAGTTTGATCTGTACTCTTTTACCCCAAATCATGATATCATGAGCAAAGGCCATTGCATTCACTTCACCTAACTTTTCCTTGACGTTCTTCATTATATTGTCCATAACAGTGATGAACAGTAGTGGGACAGTGCACTTCCTTGCCGAACTCCACTCTTGGTCTGAAACCATGATGTTCGACCTTCCCCAATTTGTACACACCTAGTACAGTCTTTGTGCAACATCTGAATTTTTCTTATAGGTCTTCAACTTCCGAGCCCTAATTATGAGGAATATGGTATGTGCCAATATGTACGTACTTTTTATGCATTTCCTTATGACTTTGCCACCAGGGAAATTCCATTTGCAAAACAAATGTTCTGGTAAGATTCAGATAATAAATAATATTATGTTTTACAATTTCCTACTACTTCCAATTTTAGAAACTATTTCTAATCTAAAGGAGAAATCCCACAAACAAGTTCAAGATTTTAATGATACTCCAGGAAAGCTCAGAATGTTCCATTTGTCAAACTGAAGTTTTGTTGCCTGAGTTTCAGTGGGGAGAGAGATATTTCTTCAAAAGAAATGTTTTGAACTGTTCCGAAGGGCTGTGGGATGAGATATCCCACTTCATTGTAAAACATTCATTTGACCTCAATATCATTGACTGGAACAACTGAATCTGAAAACATTAGATAGCAGTTATAAGTGGCGCAGTCAAAATCGTTACCATTTGCTTTACGCCTCACCAACGCAGATAGATCTAATGCTGACGATAGGGTGGGAAGGAAGTGGCCGTGGCCTGAATATCAAGGTGTGAAAATGAGAAACAATGGAAAACTATCTTCTGGGCTGCCAACATTGGGTTTGAACCCAGTATCTCCTCAGTGCAAGCTGACAGCTTGCTTAATACAGTAAATGTTAAGTCCTTGAATATTCTAAAAACCTACACTAATAAGGTCTACCTGAAATATATACTTGAATATTACTTGTGGGTTGATCTCTTCTAATGTGGTCTTCTCTTTCTTCCTGAGTAGCCACATGTCCCATGTCTCTCCTTTCTGTAGACAGTTATCTTGGTCACGACATAACAGCAGATATGTTATTATTAGGGCTCGGATGTTTAAGAAAAGTCATATTTTTTTCTTTGTCTCTATTTTCTTGTCTGGATTCTGGTGCAAATTAGGTGATTATCATCACAATTAAGTGATTTTAATTTGTCATATAAATGCATATATTGGCTATTTTTTGCTGTAAGGTCATATTTTGAGCTATTGTAGTAGAAACGTCATATTTTGGTGGTTTGACGACAGCTGTAGGTGTGCGAAATCATCTTCAACTTACCGAATGCGAACTAGTGTTTACAAAACTGCTTCTCGGTATCATGCTGTTGATACAAGTCGAATAGTCGAATAACCAACCCACTGTACTCGGCAACCCGGTCTCCCAGGTAGAGACAGAAATAATCCGGAAAATCCCGTCCCAGCTAATTACTTCTGGTAATCGCTCACTTGTCTTAGAACCTCGACCTCCTTTCACTTACACAAGCGTTAGTTTACAGTAAATCGTATCCCAGCACACATTCCAGTATGCCTAAGGAAAAGTCTTCTACTAGTGTTAAGTTACGAAGCTTTGTTAAGGAATTTGGAGAAGAATATTTCTGTACAGACGGTTTAGTTCTATTTTGCAAGTTGTGTGAAGTGAAAGTCGTGGCTGAAAAACGTTTTAATGTGCAACAACATTGTAACACGGCGAAACACAGCAACAATGTCAAACGACAACATGTCGATAAGAAGAGGCATATTCGATAAGGCTGTTACATCTTCAGCGATGGACAGATGTTCAGATTTTTCAAAGGAACTTTGTGAGATGATGGTGTCTGCAAACATTCCTCTAAACAAGGTAAACAACACCCATTTCAAGAATTTTCTGGAGAAATACACTAAAAAATCTGTTCCTACAGAATCAACACTGCGAAAAAACTATTTAACGCGTTGCTATGAAGATACTCTAAATTGAATATGACACAGTGTAGCAGACAATAAGATTTGGATATCTATTGATGAGACGACGGACACTGCAGATAGTTATATAGGGAATATAATTATTGGAACACTCCGTGCTGATCGCTCTGGGGATATTTTCCTACTAACCTCAGAAATTTTAGAGAGAGCAAATCATTCAACGATTGTAATTCTTTTTGATAATGCACTAAAAATTTCGTGGAAGGATGAAATTAAGCGGGAAAACGTTCTTCTCTTTGTTACCGATGCTGCTCCGTACATGGTGAAAGCTGCTGAAGGCCTCAAGCTGTTTTATCCAAGAATGATTCGCGTCACTTGCCTTGCGCATGCTCTGCATAGGGTGGCAGAAGAAATTCGTGGACATTTTCCTGAAGTCGATAAATTAATATCTAACGTCAAAAATTCTTTTTGAAAGCACCACTGCGGGTTGTGAATTTCAAGGAGTTAGCTTTTCTGATGCCACTCCCTCCACAGCCAGTTCTTACTAGGTGGAGGACGTGGCTCGATGCTGCCACGTATTATCGCGTAAACTACTCCACTATCAAAAACAGTGTTAACGGCTTCAACAAAGATGATGCCTCTTCTATCAAGATTGCCCAGGAATTGTTTTCCAACAGTTTGTCAGATAGTTTGGCATATATTAAGTCGAACTTTGGAATTATATCGAGTGCAATTACTCGTTTATAATCTGCTGGCTTCAGAAATTCATGCAAGTATTGACATTGTTAGAAGTAGCCCGCCTGGTGGCCATGATCGTTAAGGCGCTGAAGTCTAAAAACGGTCTAACACCGAGGTTAGCCGGTTCGAGTCCCGTTGGTCGAAAAAATTTTCACCATCAGAATGTTGGCCGGCAGGGTAGGGGAGGTGGTGGTATACAATTTACAATCACTAGATTGCGTGCCAAAAGCCTGGATTAAATTCCAAACCTCTCCGCAGTGCTCATATGGAGTGAGGGCATAGGACGCTGTTGATGGTGATTCGTCCGTCGGATGGGGACGTTAAGCCTTGAGCAGACCCCTTGGTGCTATTCGACAGGAGTAGGCTATGTGCCGGCACCGGGTTTCACCCTCTCCCTACTATCATATATCACGTCATTCATTTCATCTCTCATTAACTCCTCTGATGAGGTTGACGTCAGGAAGGGCATCCGGTCATAAAAATAAACCGCCACGACAAATTCATCTCACCTCATACCCGACCCCGTAGGGAAACGGGACAAGGGTTGGACAAACAACATTGACATTGTTAGAAGTGTTGAACTTTTAGTACAACAATCACA
Organism: Anabrus simplex; assembly: GCF_040414725.1. Lineage (NCBI taxonomy): Eukaryota > Metazoa > Arthropoda > Insecta > Orthoptera > Tettigoniidae > Anabrus > Anabrus simplex. The sequence goes on from NC_090267.1 coordinate 519,295,331, forward strand.
TGGAATAGTTGGTGACAGTGTAAAATGGAAACTTCAAAATGTGCTTAATCAAAATGATGGTTTTCACTGTGTATGCAAGATAAATGATGTTCTTAGAGGAGAAGGTACCAGTACACTTCAAGATGAGTGCATACTCGACAGCAGTGATTTAACATTATTTAAATATGCACCAATAATGTCTTGTGATGTGGAAAGGAGCTTTTCCTCTTACAAGAATATGTTAAGTTATAATCGGAGGTCTTTTGCGCCTGATGCTTTGAAGTTGAATCTTGTCATACACTTCAATTCCACCTGCAGGGAAGAATGAAAAAGGTATGTGAGTTTGCACTGTAGGCTCTGATGCCCTACCATAATGTACTGAAAGACATCTATTTAATTCGTTTCTTGGTGCTCAGTTTAAACTTTAATGCACTTGAATAATGTTAATAAAATCTGGGCTTAAGCGTTCCAAAATATATTTTTTAAATAGATTGATTTCCAGTTTTCTCATACTTCAAACCACCAATGCAGGGTGCAAACATAGAGTTTTACAATGTTGTGTGATCTGATAATCTTAGTGAACTTAGTTCACAAAAGTTTGATAAGTGAATCAAGGGTAATAGACTGTGAATAACTGCTGGACATGTATATTCAGAAAACTAATATTAAAGTAAGAATAAAGAATTTAGTTGACAAATATGTATCAGAGGAGTTACCGTTCCGATTTATAATTTATTTTAAAATGCCCATATTTTGATTAGTCATTTTCGGGTCATATTTTGTCATTTTTATGTCATATTTTGTCACTTTTGAGGTCATATTTCCTAATTTTTGAGGTCATATTTGGTTGCTTATTTGGGCTATTTTTAGGTCTTAAACATCTGAGCCTTAGTTATTATACTTTATTATTTTCATGTCTGTATTGATAAATCTGCAAACTTGTCAAATATGGTAATGAGGTATTACATTTAGTGCTAGCAGGACTGTCCTGAAGCCAAAATGAGTTAAATTGGTGTTCTTTACCCTTCAAAATTCAAAAACCCAATGCCAGCATAAACATTACACAAGATATGAAGTTTTCCATTAGTAACATACCTTTCAAATGCAGTTTAATCATGAAGAAGATATAGAACTTCAATACAAAAATGTAACAAAACTTATAAGGGATCTATAGATGTGACAATCAAATTTTGTTTATTTTAACCTGTTATCAATGTTGTTTACTATGTTTTTAATTACATTCTTAGATCAAGTGATGTTGTATATGTTGTTTAATATTATATTCTCAAGCACCTTATTTTTAAATGTAAAGACAGTGTACTTGAAATGAGTAGTATTATTAGGTGGAATTATCCCCATTATATAATTGAACAACAGATGTAGGGACTTAAGTGTACCAGGTGGTTCCTCAAAACCCTCCTACTTTCCTGTCCTCCATATTTCACTACCTAAGTTTCCTGCACCTTTTCAATACCCTGTCAGACCGTATGCTATAAATCTCTGTTCAATGGACCACAACATATAACAGATCATTCACAACCACCATCACAACCTGGTGCAATGAACTCCTCAGTGACATTAAGATCGCTAAACAAAATTCAAAGCCAGTTGTCACTACAGTCTTATAATCACTTCCATTGTAGTGGGATGCATGAATGAGAGTGAAAAATGGTCAGCTTTCACCGTTCATTGGTAGTAATTATACCAAATTCTAACACGAGAAGGCACTCTTCTTTAAAAATGTGGATAGATAGATGGACTGAGTTATTATCGAATGAGGTTTCACCTCAGAATGACTTCGAAAGAAGAAGAAGAAGAAGAAGAAGAAGAAGAAGAAGAAGAAGGAGAAGAAGAAGAAGAAGAAGAAGAAGAATAATTCTGTGCCACTGTGGTGATGTGCTCCATGAAAATGTTGGGTCCTGCCCCAAGTAAGAACTACAGTCCAACACATTTTAATGCTTGGGTTCGGTGACTCCCTTGTGTACAGGGGTTCACCCAAAGAGCCAGTGTATAACATGGACTGCTCTTAAGGAACAGTGAGTTATTATGCAGCAATGAATTCTGTACCTATTATCCTCATCACAACCACCACCACAACCATCACCACCACCACCGCTACCAGTACAAGCAGTATCAAATGGCAGGAAGGCTCCACCTATTCAATACCATTAGACTGTACAGTATATTGTCTTTTAAAACTGGGACTAGTTTCTTTATTATTATTATTGGTTATATGTGTGCTTATGTCTTCCAATTACAGCATGGCTGAAGATGACCCAATATACATGGGGTCAAAACTAGTCTCAGTTTTATAAGACAATATACTGTACATTCTAATGGTATTGAATAGGTGGACCCTTCATACCAATTGTCAATACGCCATCATAACTTATGAAGTACCAGCAGTAGTAACATAGTCCTGACAAACATCACACAAGCTCATCTCTCTGCAACTACATGTTCTTCTGAAGATCTATGACCACCTGTATCACGCCAACTACTCATTCCTCCTCTGTCAATACACAGAGACTCCAGCCGAGTACAATATAAACATATTCATCCTCAACAGGCCCCAGAAAATGAACCTCCTTTAAGGAGGTTAGCAGCCGACACTTCTCCAACAGGTTTCAATTGCGAATCACCAGCAGCTAGTGGAATTACTGCAGCAGCAGGCTCCAACCTAGCATCACAGCCAATGAACGCAGCAGTAATCAACACTGCTTCAGCCACCGAATTTCCTCCTCTGTTAAAAGCACCCCATCTCATAAGTAATATTCGATCCATCCAAGAATGCCCTCAAGGAACCCATAGCTTCCTCCTCCGGAACCCAGCCCCCAAATTCCGATCTTCTCAGACTATCTACCGTAACTTTCATCATTTCAGTATGAAACAAGAGGGGATTGGCAACATTCGACCAACCTCAAATGGTTACATTATCAAGGTCAATGGTGAGGAGGTAGCCCACAAGTCGGTCAACTCCATAGGAGCCTCTCAACTAGGTTCATCCACCCCTTTTCAACAGCTTTCACAACCCTGCATGAAGACTCCTCCCTCACCCCCCGAGGCACACTCTCTTAAGCTGTGATCAGGGGAGTCAACCCGTACCTCACCGATGATGTCATTCTTTATGAATTATATGCGGAGAACATCCCCGCACGGAAGGTATTCCAAATAAGAAATGCATCCGGGCTGACCTTCATGGTCCACGCTTTGCTTCCAACCCCCTCTGACGTTGATCACCTATTGAAATATGGAGTTTCAATATTCAAACAGCACTACAGAGTCAAACCATCTAAGGCCCCTCCACCCCCAACCAATTTTCTGTGAGCGGTGTCTATTGTACAATCAACGCAGCACCACTCAGTGCTGGGAATATCAACTGGTCTGTGGGCACTGTACCCAAGCACACCACACCAACCAGTGTCCCAACACCCAGGTCCCACCCCTCTGTAAAACCCGCAGCCAAGACCATCCTACATACTCCCGCCTATGCAAATCCCGAACCCTTCCCCCTGAAAACCGTCCAGTCTAGTAGCCCCCGTCCGAATAATTGACCCACCCCACCAGCCTCCTCCCAATTCGCCTCACCATTCATCGAAGACATGGTTTGCTTTTTCACCCTTTCACTCTTCAACTTCTTTCCATACCACCGTGCGCTTGTACTCACCCACCTGCAGCAGCAGCCAACCAAGCCCTCAACCTTCATTTCCAGACAACCCACTTTGGTTTAAATACACATTTTCAATTCCACTGCCTCGAAACCCTTGTATGATGGATAGCACATCCAATAGAAGAAGATCCTCCCTCCCAATCTCTATTGTTTTTCTTAACATCCAATCCTTCTCCTCCAAGCACCCCCACCTTCATACCCTTCTTCAACAACACTCTGCCGAAACCATCCTATTTAACGAAACTATGCTCCACCGCAACCAGCTCGCTCACTTATCTGGTTTCACATTCCATAGATCAGACCGCCCAGATGGTGTCGGTCATGGGGTGCAGCCATAGCCACCCGCCCATCTCTCCTGATTTGCATCCACATCCCACCATATACCTATTCATTTCCAGAATTCATTATTCCAACCATTTATTATAGATCTTGAATATTACACCTTGCAACAATTTATATCTGATCCCGAACACCACTACCCACTACATTCCTTAACTAACTTCAGACAACATTCTGCATTTTCTTGTTCTAGCAGACCTTAATCTCCATGGCAGATCAAACACCCAACTACACAACTTTGACACATTTCTTCATAGCATAGATGCTTCATTTATTCTACTCCCAGGACCATCCCGCCCTTCCTCACAAATCACACCTGTCCATACATCCCTCATAAACCTTCTAAAAGTTTCATTCATCCCCAGCATAGGTAGCGATCACCTCCCAGTCTTAATGGCTCCTGTTCTAATCCCCCTCCTCCACGACCCATCATCAATTTCTCCAAAGCCAATTGGTTCAGGATACTGAGATCACATCTCCAAATCCCTGTCACAACCACCTCCTGCTCCCACTGATGCTGATTCCGTATAAACCATAGCTCAGTTCATTCATACCACAATAACCACTGCTTCCACATTACACACGTATATGGATAAGAAAGAAATTCCACCTTATCAATACTGTTTATTGTAAATATAGACTTACTTCAGTGTACCAGTTTCGACCCTATTTGGTCATCATCAGCTGACAAACATAGTATTACGTCTATTGGCATTAGTTTGTGTTGCTTATCTAAAAAGATGTCATCATCCATTAGCATATCCAGATATCTAATAGATAAATAGATAGATATGATTTATTTTAACTGGCAAAGTTAGGGACACGTGTCCCTGTCTTACACTTAACCAGTGAAATACATAATTAACATAAAAATATATAACATACTGAATAAATGAAAAAAAGAGACTGAAACAAATTACTACGGTACTATGCTATCCTGCTGTACATAAAAATAACTATTATAATACACAATATAAATTAACATTTTGCTTCGTACGAAGAAATTAACATACAACAAAGAACGAATTATAATTTCAATAATAATAATAATAATAATAATAATAATAATAATAATAATAATAATAATAATAATAATAATAATAATAATAATAATAATAATATAGATAAACCTACTAATATTTACAATTAATTTGTCCAATTCCAGAAGTATATCACATTGACGAATGTTCAGTTTTCATGTGTTTACTGTGGGTGAAAAACATTGCCAAATGGGGATAGGGATAAGGATAACTATGCAGGAAACCACAGCTGAGTACTTTCTAACACTATTGATGAATAATAATAATAATAATAATAATAATAATAATAATAATAATAATAATAATAATAATAATAATAATGATGATGATAAGAAGAGGAAGAAGGACCATGGGGAGAATAATAATAATAATAATAATAATAATAATAATAATAATAATAATAATAATAATAATAATAATAATAATAATAATAATAATAATAATAATAATAATAATAATAATAATAATAATAATAATAATAATAATAATAATAACCACCATGAGAAGAAGAAGAAGAAGAAGAAGAAGAAGAAGAAGAAGAAGAAGAAGAAGAAGAAGAAGAAGAAGAAGAAGAAGAAGAAGAAGAAGAAGAAGAAGAAGAAGAAGAAGAAGAAGAAGACGGTCACACTACGAGCTCGTTTCATAGAGATATTTTGAACACATACTTTTGAATCTTCCGTGGTTTGATATCCCTCTGACCTCCTGCGGAAGGAAGTTCCATTCACGGCTGGCCACAACAGTGAAGGAATTGTTGTAGGTTGAGGATTTATGCTTAGGAATAGCGAGCAATGTCGAGCTCAGCGCTCTGGTGTTTTTAACATGGTGTTCAGAAAGACTATGAAATCATTCATACAGGTAAGATGGGGATTGTAAGGTAAGGATTCGGTGCAATGAAGTCAGGGTATGCAGCTTGCGTCTGTCTTCAAGGCATAGCCATCCGAGGTCGACGTAAGACTGGGTAACATGATCTGAAAATTTCAGATTACATATAAATCTTACACAGGCATTCTGTGCACGTTGTAGTTTGTCTCGAAGCTCGGTTTTCACATCTTTGTAAAGTACGTCACAATAATAGAATATTGGAAGAACGAGGGTTTCAACTAGTTTCTTCTTTAAGCTGAACGGAAAAGTAAATTTGAAATTGTTTAATGTGTGCAACGTAGCAAAAACTCGTCTACTCACAGATATTATCTGATCCGTCCACGAGAGATGCTGGTCAATGGTTACTCCGAGATTTTTTACGCTCTTGCAAAAGGGCAACACTTGATTTTGAAGTTGTACGTCGGGGATGGACATGCGGAATAGGGATATGGGTTGGATATTATCGTCATTTCATTTGTGAATCCGTAAAAGTAAAATTGTTTTGAGATTTAAAATTGTAGTAAAAACTTAACCTAAGCTTAAAACTAAATGTACATACACATCAAAAGACACTATAAACGTGTATATAAAACCCTTGGTGAATTTAAATGTTCATGTCTTGCGTATTCTTTCTTCGGACTTCCTAGAGTCTTGTGCGTATATGTTTATGTTGATTTTGAGCTCGTAAACAGTGGTGTAGGTTCTTGGAAATGTTCTATTTGACTGAAAGATGTCTTCTTGCGAGCTTGTAATGAAAACACAAATCATTAAGTGGTCCAATATTGTGGACAAAGTCCATATGTGGCTCAGCTATAGAGTTGTTCTTAAAGGTTTTGAAGCAGATGATGAAGTCTTTGTTGTATGGATCTTTGGTGGTAACTTCTTCCTTGTCTATATTTGTGTTCCGGTGCTATGGTTATTGCTGTTGTTGTGGTTGGGTGACATTCTGTTTGAGAGCTCGTTGCATACTGCTGCACGTTCACAAAGTGTTTTATATGTTCTTACAAGAACTGAAAGAAAAAAAGAGCAGATATTGGGATGGATTTCTACGGAAAAGTCGCCACGATCAACCGTCAATGGACACGCACAAAATATGACTTACAGCATACAGTTATGAGGTTTGCAATACATGGGTTTCATCATAAAGTATGCCAGACCTTGAATTATCATGAACCAGGCCCGGATTGCGTGTGTAGACTCTGTGACCAACACTGTGAGAAGTATCATGCTTTACAGTGCAAGCGTAGTCAACAAACGATCACCCAGCTTGCTAATGAATAGTGGACATTACAATTAAAAGTGCAAACAAACTTGGTGACAATAAGTGGAAAGATATTTTATTTATTTCTTATATGGCCATTGGCTGCAATAAAATTTTTATTATAAAGGGAAGTAAAAAGGTTTTGTATGGTTTGCTGAAGAATAGTTTACGAAATAGGGAAGATACAAAATTTGTAAAACTGAAACAGGGCAGATATTGATGCAAAGAGATGATGTACTAAAAAGATAGCAAGAATACTTCTCAGAATTGCAAAGTATTAAATACAGTGAACTGGTAGATGAGAAGGAGCAAGAAGAAGCAATGGGGAAAGAAGACGAACAAGGAAAGGAGATATCGATGTTAGAAATAGAGGAAGCCATACAAAAGATGAAGAGCAGTAAAGCAGCAGGAGTGGATAAAGTAACTACGGAAATGATAAAAGAAGCAGGATCAATAGGGCTACAGTGGCTGTATAGATTATTTAGAATAATCTGGAGGAAGAAAGAGATCCCGATATTTAAAAAAGGTGATAAAAAGGAATGTAATAACTACAGAGGGATCACACTTATTGCCCATGTAGCTAAGATATTTGAGAGAGTATTGGAAGGAAAACTGAGGAGGAAGCTAGAAGGAGAAATGGAAGAAGAACATTATGGTTTTAGGAAACATAGATCAACGTTTGACCTGATCTTTACATTAAGACATACGATGGAGAAAATATGGGAGTTTGGAAAAGACATAGTGATGATATTTATTGACATTGAGAAAGCTTATGACAGTGTGCCCAGACAGTTGGTATGGGACACATTAAGGAAAAAACAAGTTAACAGAGTTTAAGTACAAATGATAAAAGCTATGTACAAAAATTGTGTTAGTAGTGTGAAGACTAGTGTAGGAAAAACAAAAATGGTTTAAAGTTGAAACTGGTGTCCGCCATAGTCATGGATGAAATTCATAAGAACATTAAACAGAGATTGGGAAGACAGGCAACAAAAGCCATGTTGTTTGCAGATGATATAGTGATATGGGGTGAGGATGAAACAGAAGTGCAAAAACAAGTAGATGTATGGAATCAAGAGGTAGAAAAATTTGTGATGAAAGTAAGCACAGAGAAAAGTAAAACAGTAACAATGACAAGGCGAAAGAAGGATGGAAGGAAGGAAGGAAGGAAGGAAGGAAGGAAGGAAGGAAGGAAGGAAGGAAGGAAGGAAGGAAGAGGAAAGATAAAACTGAATGGTAAAATTCTGGAAGTGGTTAAAAGTTTCAAGTACTTTGGAAGTGTTATCACAGAAGATGGAAAGATAACCAAGGAAATTGGGAAAAGAATACAACAAGCAAACAGCTTCCACCAGAGTGAAGGGGTATTTTGTGGAACCAAGATGTCCAAAAGAAATGTAAGAAAGTATTATATTCAACCTATTATGAACCCATACTAACCTATGCAGCTGGATGGTGGACTACAACAAAATGAGATGGGAGTAGAATACATGCAGCAGAGATGAAATTCCTATGAGGTGTCAAGGGCAAGACCAGAAAGGATAGAATTAGAAATGAAGGGATAAGGAAAAGGACAGGAATCTTGAAACTTCAAGACAGGATAGAAACAACAAAGCTAAAGTGGTATGGGCATATGATGAGAATGGGAGAAGGGAGAGTGCCGAAAAAGCTTTTTCAGAGAAGTTAACAGGAAAGAGACCACGAGGAAGACTCCAAAAGAGGTGGACAGATTCAGTGTGGGAGTGCACAGAGAAGAGGGGAGGAAAACCAGAAGATGTACTTAAGAAAGGAGAAGAGTGGTGGAGAGACAGGCAGCGATGGAGGTCCTTGATTCACACCCCGACCCGGGAAGCTGGAAATGGCAAATGAAGAAGAAGACGAAGAAGAAGAAGAAGAAGATGATGATGATGAAGATGAAGAAGAAGAAGAATATTCCAATCTACTGGCTGCCATTTCTTTCATACGTTGCTCCACCAGATATGTGCCGCATTGCTTTGAGAATACAAAAAGATCTCATCTAATGCTTCCCTGCCAGTTCACAAGGACTTCAAGGATCTCAGCAGCAGAAAACTGAAATCAAATAACCCATCAATCTGAATGACCAAAGACTTGACAGAGCAAGATTCCGTTTAACAGAGGAATGGAAACATTAGTGGTGTCAAGTAGCTGCAGAGTTTAATACATTCGTGTCATATGATGAGCTGTCGTTCCTGCGCAGTGTTCTGGCGCATGAATCAAATGTGTTTCACGAGGTTTCTCCATAAGTGGGGCTTCGGTAGCCCTACCAGAGATCACAGGAAGATTTAGTTGATGTGATTCTGAAACACCTCTAGGCTTCTCTTGTGTTTATATGTGACTGTTTCTGTTCCAGGTTATGGACTGAAGTGAGAACTCTCTATGATGGTCCACTTGATACTGGTGCTCCTAAATCTCTTAGCAGTGAATGCAGAAGATCCACTGACCACAAACATTCCAGAAACTAGCTCATACAGTGTTGACGAGAGCACTTTCTGTAAGTACCTGTCACTCGCTCATATGATAAGAACATTCCCATTTTGAGAATTGTATACATGACAGCGAGATGATATCCATAACTTTTGAAAATTTTGTCTGTCTACAGTTTTCTGTAAATTGAATAAACACAGAAACTGCTAAACTGTTCTTCATGAAACTCACCAATATTGAAACAGGGATAGGTATCCAGAAATTCCCTATACTTGGTTTTATCTCAGCCAGGTTAGAAGCTCAGTAACTTCGAGACCAGCCAGAGTTTCCAAGCCCAAGTCCAGTAGCAGTTTTTTGCCACTTGCCTGCCTTCTGCTCGCTCCATGGTGTACCAGTTTATGAAGTGCATATAAAATTGTCTTTGGGATTGCGTGTGTGTAAAGGGGGAATTTTGTTAAATAGAAGGGGCTGCCTGGCCCAGGTGGTTCATTATTCCATTCCTGTCATGGTCCTGAGGTTCACATAGCCTACACCAAAAATGAGTACCAGGTTAATTTTTGGGGGCAAAGACAGCCAGGTGTAGAGCTAACTACTCTAAGCCATCAAGTGCCGACAGCGGTAGCCTTTACTTTGCACCCTTCCAAGGGTCTTCATGGTTTGTATGGAGATGACTAAGCATCTATTCAGTAAGGCTAGCAGCCTGCACACTTAGCCAGCCTTCCTACTTTTCAAATCTCCCATGCTGTGACGTCACATCCAATCATCGTTTGATCTGTGACTACACTTGCTGCCATAGTAGAGGTCTGATCACGACCACATCCCACATAAGGGTGAGGATTCCTTAAAAAAAAAAAAAAAAAGCTTGCAGTGTTCGTTGTTGTTAAAATTGCTAGGCCATCACCTTTCTGCAGGAAAGTAGGCCACGTGGCATCCGGTTATCCGATAAAAAGTAAGCTACTCATCCACATTACGGTTATCTGCTCAATAAAAGTACGCCACATAATTTTGAGTCTGGGGAGAAGGCAAGCAAAACGGGTTACGTCATCCTATTGCCTCAGGGTATCAGAGGTAGTTGTGCATGGCCGCCATCTTGTGCATCAGCGACTGGAGCCATCTTGCTGGAGTTAGTTCTATAAGAACAATGTATAGAAACCATCATGCGCATTTGAAACTGTGCCAGCTCCTGCTGTTTTACCGTACTCCAGGTTTCTTCTTTATTTAACTGTGTAGAACACAAATTCCCCTTTACGCATATGCAAACTCAAAGATAATTTTATATGCTCTGGCACATTTAAAATGCAAAGCCCTTCAAACTAAACTCTTTTTCTGACTGTGAGATTTTGTCTGCTTTAATTCTCTCTTTACTCACATCTTCTTGCACCTGTATGACACTTCTAGCAGCTGGAGGCTACTGTAGCAGTATGCCATGTTAACTGTAGCCATACTCACTTTCAAGTGTAATTTGTTGCACGGAATTGCAAGAACCTAACTCAGTCACCACTGATCTGCATTTACGGCAGTCGCCTAGCTGTCAGATTTCCTACCTGTTGTTTACTTAAATAATTATAAGCATCACCCACTTTTGGAGACCTCAGTTTGAGTGATTTACCACTTCAAGGCACCAGTACCAACATTCCATGCCAGTCGTCATGTTATATGACTAGAAATAACAAATCCCTCAATATGACATAGACAGGAAGCCTACCGAAGCAATCAATGTTATGGGAAAGGAATCCTTACACCCAAGATGACATAAAATCTATGTTTTCTATAGCATGATTTTTAGAGCTAACAATATTCCACTTCCAGACAACGTTTACATAAAAGACATTATTCATATTTACACTATTGTAATCAACAATGGATACAATCTATAAATATAAAATAAGAGTTTTGTCTGTACATTGCTCAGAATTTAAAAAGGATTGCACTTATGTATCGGTTGTGTCCATAGTACAAGGAAATGCACTTTTTAATTTTCCGTAATTTCTGTCTGTCTGTATGTATGTACATGCATCATGAGAAAATGGCTGAAGAAGAGAATTTAATGAAACTTGGTACGTAAAGTCCGGTAGTAAGTTGCTACAATCTAGGCTAAATAATCTTATTCTCACCGAGAGAAATGGTAGTTTAGAGTGGTAAAACCAGGAAAGGACAGAGAGTAATTCCTAGTTTTACGGGAATGAAAGATAAAGGATCAGCAGTCAACAACATTTATTATAATCTTTAGAAAAAAAAAACAACAATAAATAATTTGAATAATTTGATCAATGATTAAATTCGAAATTCAAGTAACGTACACCTAGCCTTGAGTCGAACTGACCACCAGCTGTGCACATAATAGTGAATATAAATTGAATCTGACAAAATTCAGAATATCTGAAATTTACATTAATGTGGAAGGCTGGCACAAGCCAAACCAGTATTGAAATTTACCAGAGTAATAAATGAATATTCAAAAACATCAAATGACGAAGCTAAATAGAAAAAAAAAGAGTTGCTTTAACAATAGATTGAAAAGGACTGGAAATTTAACAACGAACTTGAGGCAGACTTGCAGCATTAAATTCTCCACCGGGGAGGTAAAATTAAAAATAATGAAAACATTAAGCTTTCAGATTAATAGTCCAACACTGCAGTGTAAAAGACAAATCCTTTTAGGCAAACCAATTCCATAGAAAATGTCATCTTCAAGATCAGACATGCTGACAAACGTAGATTAAAATGTTCATAAAAGTAAAGCAGAATGCTAACTCCAGGCTGGCATTAATGAAATTGAATAGAATTGCTGAACAGGCCAGCTGGTGCTGAGTAGAAGGTACTCGGCTTGACATACTTTCATTTATACGAGAGGGCAAGCCCATGTCAACGGCCCCAAGCAGGGCGAAGTGAATACATGTAGTGAGAAATGCCGCTTCTAAACACGCGGCGAGGCTAACAGGCTGGATGCGTAGTCCGCATGGACATTGCTGAGAATTGGCAATTCTAGTGAGTTGCCCGAAGCAAAGTGAGGAGCCGAGTCCTCGTGCCGAGTCCTCAAGTCGAGTGCTGGAGCGGAGTCCAGGTGCAGAGTCCAGTGCGGAGTCCAGTGCGGAGTCCAGTTGAACATGTTGAGTGGCAGTCCTTAAGAAGCACTGCAGAAGATTCCAGATTCAACAAAAAGTAGTGCTGCAAGACTAACAGTAGTAATTACTAAAAAGTACGTGAGAAACCTTATCATAAAATACAAAATAATGAAAAAGAGAAGTCCAGAAAGAATATTCATAATTTCCACACAATTAATAATATAATAAAGGCAAGGGAAAAAACAGAAATAATCAATGAAAAAATAGAAAGACACAGAAGAATACATTCTCGGTACCAGAAGGAGACAAATTACCGGTGATGCAAGCAGTCATGTGAAGGTAATGTGACCAATCAACAGGCGACGTAAAAATGACATAAGTTAGCGAAGCGAGAGGAAGAAAATAAGCAAACAGTGTTCGTATGATCTGTGACATGATTGCACGCCAAGGGGAACTTGTTATAAATCAACGAAAAATAACTAGACGTAACATAATTAAAGGTAAGCGCAACATCAAACTTAAAATCAACCAAGTAGAAAAGTACCGAAAATAGTGAGAATTGCCAATAAATCATACGTTCATGGGCGCATGAACCATAGGGCAAGGCCTAAAATTTAATTCTCAAATATTCATGTTATTAGTGGTCCTATCTTAATAAAAATCGGTATACAATGTCGGGGAATAAGATTCTATTATCTAGGCCATAAATAATTTTATTCACGCTGAGTGAAATGGTAGTTTAGGAGAAGACCTACAATGTAATTCTAAAATATTTGAGTTATTAGTGGTCCTATTGACAAGCCCGCCTGGTGGCCATGATCGTTAAGGCGCTGAAGTCTAAAACGGTCTAACACCGAGGTTAGCCGGTTCGAGTCCCGTTGGTCGAAAAAATTTTCACCATCAGAATGTTGGCCGGCAGGGTAGGGGAGGTGGTGGTATACAATTTCTAATCACTAGATTGCGTGCCAAAAGCCTGGATTAAATTCCAAACCTCTCCGCAGTGCTCATATGGAGTGAGGGCATATGACGCTGTTGATGGTGATTCGTCCGTCGGATGGGGACGTTAAGCCTTGAGCAGACCCCTTGGTGCTATTCGACAGGAGTAGGCTATGTGCCGGCACCGGGTTTCACCCTCTCCCTACTATCATATATCACGTCATTCATTTCATCTCCCATTAACTCCTCTGATGAGGTTGACGTCAGGAAGGGCATCCGGTCATAAAAAACCGCCACGACAAATTCATCACACCTCATACCCGACCCCGTAGGGAAACGGGACAAGGGTTGGACAAACAAACAGTGGTCCTATTGACAAATACTACATAACTAAAGTTATATATTTCTGATCTTTTATGTCTTGTACATTTTTACCATACCGGCTATGATAACAGAGATATTCATGAATTTTGATTTTTGTTGCTAAGTCCTTATCAGTGTCGAGTCACGAGAAAATGGGTAAACAGAATTTAATGAAAATCGATATGCTAAGTCAGGGAATAAAGAACTACAGTCTACACTATAAATAATTTTGTAAGACGTCTTAATATCGCAGAGTCGAAAGAAAACTAAATTTGAAGGCCTACAATACAGAAAGCTCATAACATTGATCAACAATAACATTACACTGACCATTGTTTGTTGGTATATGCTTCTTGTTCCTGTTGCAACTCATCTCTGATAGATGGGATTACTGCTGTCTACCAAGTTTTCTTTTATTTGCTTTATGTTGCACTGACAGAGATAGGTCTTATGGCAACAATGGGATAGGAAAAGCGCTAGGAGTGGAAAGGAAGTGACCCTGGCCTTAATTAGGGTACAGCCCCAGTCTTTTCCTAGTATGAAAATGGGAGACCACGGAAAACCATCTTCAGGGCTGTCGATGGTGGGGGGTTCGAACCCACTACTTCCCGGATGCAAGCTCACAGCTGCATGCCCTTAACCACACGGCCAACTCGCCTGGTTGTGCCGAGTATAACAGCCTACCTGAATATTGGTGGGAAGTAGATGAGGAGTTGGACAAATTTCTTCTTTAGCATGCCATTCCCCTGGTTTATAAATTTTCTGATACAATTGGTACGTCACATACTGATTCATCATAGCATTGGAGCTATTCAATCCTTACTCTGAGGCACTGACTGGAATGAGCAGTGTGCATATTTAACAAAATAATGGCAGAGGAGTGTTCATGGCTGTCTGTGCCTGGTCATTCCAGCACTGAAACTTTCGACGGTTAGATCATTACTGTAGTACTGTTCGTTAAAGGGAGAAAATGTGCGGTTTTTCATTTGATCTACTATTTTGTATGATAACATTACTTTTAATTTATACATTCCTACTGAAGTTTTTGTGATGGCCTAAGTTGATTTCAGTTAGGAAAACCACGAAGATAGTCTTTCTGAGAATCCTGTGGCAAAGCATAGGTACATCAGCTAGTAAGGAAAATGTTAACAAAATTATAAATAAGTCACTCAGCACTTTGAAGAAAAAAATTTAAAAGGGAAAAATATAGTACATTAACTTCGCGTATAACAATAACAATCTTTACCAAATTACAAACATTAAAGAAAAAAGAGAATTTTAATATTGCTTTCGATGCCACTTATGTTGGACAAACCGGCAGAAATTTTGCCATATGTTACTAAAAACACACAAATGCCAGTAGATACAGAAGATTTTCTGCAGTGAATAAAATAATCACAAGATGGCCACTATTAATCAAGACATGAAAATCATCCAAACGGTCAATAAAAGAACATCCTTAAAAGTCTAAATATACAGCTTGACCAAACACACAACCTAAATGAAACTACAGAGAAAATCAATATATTATATTAATGCTTATTTACAGACAAATAGATTTCCTTCAGCACACATCAAACAAGCCACTTCCTCTCTCACCACCGCTTCTCCTCACTAGTAACAGTCTAGGGTATGCGATAACTCACACTTGCTCAGACGACACCAGGGGCTGGAAGACAAGACAGACATAAGTCTTGTTTTCCTTTACTTGCCCAATTTTACTGTCACAGTGGTTCACACTCTCATCTTCCGTATTCTCTCCTTTTTAGATTCAACAACTTTACGAAGATTCCCATGAATTCAACTGTTATAATACAAATTTCATAAGGTTCCATGTAGACACCTAATTTTAAATATCTGTAATCATAAAGGGAAGTGTTTGTGTGTGTGTACACACTGCCCAGCCAAATCTACAGCACGCAGAGATCTGAAACTTTTAACATAGGTAGATGAAGCCGGATTTTTAATTTTTGTGACTTATGAATGAAAAACTGGCTAAAAATATGTGTTGGGATATGACAATCCAATGTGCTGTCACCAGGATTAAATGCATAGATTCACTGTCGCTAGGCAATGTACATAAGATATATAATACAAACCAAGGAGCCATTATAAGTCCATGGTATAGGAAACCAGTTTTGGTCCCGACACGAGGAGCCATATCCGGAAGTGTTTGTCTGTGTGTGTATGTGTGTGATGCCCAGCCAAATCTATGGCATGCAGAGATCTGAAATTTTTAACATAGGCGTATTCTTAGATGAATCTGTTCATAGTTGCCCTAAAAGTGCTGGTCGATTTTCAAAGCACTGTTCAATTAATGACATTATCGAAAGAGCTTTTACATCTATCGATGTCCCTTCTGTCCTAGAACCGAGTGGAATTAGTCGCACATATGGAAAACGCTCTGATGGCCTGACTTTTGTCCTACGGAACAAGGCAGATCTCTCCTGTGGGATGCCACATTAGCACCATCTCATTTGCCTCACACTTGCAAGGCTGCTGGTTCTGCTGCGGAATTGGCCATGCGCAATGAGAGGGCGAAATACAGAGCAGTAAAGGACAACTACATCTTCGTGCTGTTCGCAGTCAAAATGACGGGGACTTGGTGCCAAGAAGCTAAGAGTCTGATTTCAGATATTGGAAAACAGTTATCTGCAATCACTGGAGACTTCTTCAACAGAATTCCTGAGGCAGTGGATACGAAATGCTGCCAGCGTTATGGGTCCGTTTCCAAATAACGCTCCAATGGACGAAGTCTTTTATCTTACACCTTAGACTTTCAAGCCAGAGCGAAGCATCAAGGAAACTTTGTTTGAATTAACTCATTTTGTAAATAAATATTTTAAGCTAGAGGCCTACTTTCATTAATTATTTATATTATTTATATTTTCCCAATATTCATATAATTCACTTAAAATTTTAAGGAATACGAGGATGTCACTATATCAGCAATAAAATGTGAACTGTACTTTCTTTCAACTAACTAAATCTAGATTATTATTATTATTATTATTATTTTTTTTTTTTTGATTCGTTGTGCCCAGCTGTGGAGCGCGTTTGAACTTATTTTGCACAATGTTTCTTCTTCTTTTCTTCCCAATATCTCTTCATTTTTTCACTGTGTTCCTTTCTGCGTGTTTCTGTCCAGCCTGTATTTTTTCTTGTTGGTTTCTCTGCAAATTTATGTTTGTTTACTAAGCTTCTAAATTTCATTCTATCTTGAATGGTTTCGTCTTCAATACCCATTTCTTGTAGATCTTCATGAATTTCTGCTAACCAATTGTTGCGGATTTTCAATGTTAGAGCTAGATTTAGAATTTTCTTTGTCAGCCTGTTGTCATCCATTCTGTGTAGGTGTCCGTAGAATTTTAGTCGTCTCTTTCTGATGGTATCTGTGATTTTTTCTGTGAATTGAAAAATTTCGTGTGGTTTCTTTTTCATCCAAATTCCATTTTCGAACTTTGGTCCTAGGATTTTTCTGAGAATTTTCCTCTCTTGTTTCTCAATGCTTTTCATTTGTGACCTGCCGCCAATAATCAGTGTTTCAGATGCATAAAGTGCCTCTGGTTTGATGACTGTATTGTAGTGTCGTAATTTTGCATTTTTTGATATACATCTTTTGTTGTATCTGTTCCATGTGATTTTGTAAGCCCTTTGCAGTTTAGCAGTTCTTTCTTTGTTAGCTTCCTGATTTAACCCTGCTGGCTGAATAATTTCACCTAGATACTTGAATTTGTCTACTTGGGAAATTATTCCACAATTGGTGATTAATGGTTGATTGTCGAATCTTGATTTAGTTCCTTCCATAAACTGCGTCTTTTCAAATGAAATTTGAAGTCCGGTTTTTGCGGCTATTTCATTCAATTTTTCTATGGATTGGATTGCTTCTTGTCTGTTGTTCGAAAGGATCGCAAGGTCATCTGCGAAAGCTAAGCAGTCAAGGTGAATTTTGTCTTTAAGAAGTCTGCCAATGTTTATACCTTTAGTTTCTTTTCTCCATTCACGAATCACTTTTTCCAAAACTAAATTGAATAGTAGTGGGGATAGTCCATCTCCCTGTCGGACGCCAGTTCTGATTTCGAACGGTTCAGAAATTTCTCCCAAGAACTTAACTTTTGATGTTGTGTTGGTCAGAGTTTGTTTAATCAATTCCCTCGTTTTCCTGTCGACTTGAAATTCCTCTAGTATGTTGAACAGGGTCTGCCGATCTATGGAATCATACGCTTTTTTGAAGTCAACAAAGGTGATTACTGTCTGTTTGGTTTTGCGAATCTGCAGTATGGTTTTTAGGTTTAGGATTTGTTCTGCGCAGGATCTCCCTTTTCGGAATCCAGCCTGATAATCTCCGATCAGGTGGTCTGTTTGTTTCTCTAATCTATTAAGTAGAGCTTTAGAGAAGATTTTATATACGAGTGAGAGGAGAGAAATTCCTCTGTAGTTATTAATATCTGATTTGTCTCCTTTCTTGTGAAGCGGGTGAATCAATGCACATTTCCAATCCTCCGGAATTTCTTCAGAAAACCAAATGTCCTGTAAGATTTTTTGAATACTCTGGGCCAGTTTGTCACCACCAATTTTCAACATTTCAGCGATTATTCCATCTTCTCCTGGTGCTTTGTTGTCTTTTAAATCTCTGATTATTTGTTTGACTTCTTGTAATGTGGGGGGTTCTGAATCTGGATTAGGTGTTGGTTTTTCATAGGTGAATTGTTCCTTTGGAGATTCACAGTTTAAAAGGTTCATGAAATGGTTTGCTAGGAGTTCACAATTTCCCTTATTACTTGTTTCCAAAGTCCCATCTGTACGTTTGAAACAGAGACTAGGTGCCTGGTAATTGGATAATTCTTCTCTGAATGTTCTGTAGAAGTTCCGTGTATTGTTTTTCTTGAAATCTTCTTCTATTTCTACCAGTCTGTTTTGATCATATTTTCGTTTTTCAGATCTGATGATTTTTGAGGTTTGTTTCTGTGTTTTGAAGAATTCATCACGATTTTGATCAGTTTTATGGGAACTCCAGTTTAGCCAGGACCTAATTCTGACTTCTATGGCCTTGTCACAGGTGTCATTCCACCACCTGTGTTTGCGTTTCCTTGGGAGATTGCTGATGTTTTGTGAAGCTTTCAAGAGTGTGTCCTTGAGTTCTAGCCAGTTTGAAGGAGCATCGTTGGAGATATTCGCAAGGAAATTGTCTGAGTTCTGTCTCAGAAATTCAGGGTCGATTCTTGGGTTTCTGATTGTTTTGGTTTTCTTCCTGTTGGGTTGAAACTTTACTTTAACAAGAGATAGGTGGTGGTCGGAGTCAATAATTCCCTTTTTGACTTTAACGTTCATAATTTCTTTTTGGTTTTTCTTGGAAATAGCCACATGGTCTAGTTGAAATTCTCCTAAATGCATGTTCGGGGATCTCCATGTCATTTTCTTTTGTGGAAGTGCCAGGAAATGGGTTGACATCAATTTTAGATCGAAATTCTCGCAGAAGCCAATTAAACGTTCTCCATTTTTATTGGTTCTTTTGTGAGCAGGGTAAAGTCCTACAGTGGTCCTAAATTTCTTCTCTTTGCCAATTTGTGCATTGAAGTCCCCCAGCAGAATTTTGACATGATGTTTTGGAACTTTGGCTGTAGTTTCTTCTAGTAATTCCCAGAAGTCATCTACCTTCTGTTGGTCTTTTTTATTGTAATTGTTTGTTGGTGCATGTGCATTGATTAGTGTATAAGCTTTGTTTCCTGATTTGATTGTCATTAGCGAAATTCTTTCAGAAGGAGATATAAAGTATAATACCGAATTTGTGATATTTTTTCTCACTGCAAAACCAGTGCCAAATTGTAATATTTTGTTAGGGAGGAGGGTAGCTGGTTTACCTTTATAAATTCTATAGTTTCCTGATTCAAAATGATTTTCGTCACTGTACCTAGTTTCTTGGAGTGCCAGAATTTGGATGTTGAGTTGGTCTAATGTGTCTGTTAAGTGCTTCAACTTTCCAATTTTGCGAAGCGTGTTGATGTTTAAAGTGCCAATAAAATGTTTTTCCTTTGGGCGAAGAGATTTGGGAAGCTCCGATACATTCCCGCATGATGTTCTCGGTCCCCCAGAATCCGATGACCGAGAAAACCTAGTATGAATACTAGGGCCTGGGGTAGTAGTATCATTAACTGACGTTGCCATCATGCTAGTAAGTTGAAGATAATGGGGAGATTGATCTTTGTCAATCTCATAGTTACAACTAAGGTATTGAGCCTCAGAGGTTGCCTCAAGATGTTTTCTGGCTGTGCCTGTTTTTGGTCCGCGAGAGGTATTTTATTTCCCTCAAGCCCTCCGGACAAATCCGGTGAGCCCCCCGATCCGCCACCTGGGACGCGCCCGATAGGGGAACAGGCAAAACCCCATTATTATTATTATTATTATTATTATTATTATTATTATTATTATTATTATTATTATTATTATTATTACAATTTCCCCCAGGCTGCCACAAGGACAAAGTATGTCGACTACACAGTATTTTGTCTTCTAAGTTACTGTTGACTTTGCTAGAGTGCCAGGTAGAAAAATCACCACAAGGCTCAGGAATAAATTTGCAATACAGTTCTTCAGATGTTATATAGATGATTGTGGAGTATGGTCACTGAACCTCGTATTGAGGCGATAGCGATGTTGTGAAGTCGTGTCCGGCTGAGACCGAGAGAATCCCATAGCTGTACAAGAAATTTAGGGATTGTGCCTCGAGCTCTGATCATGAGTCCATGGACGGAAATATTGTCTAGGTGATATTTATCTTTATAGTAGTTTACAGTTGGCTGGTAAATTGACTTCTTTTTGGCGTCCACCTCTTCGGCCTGGCCAACGTGCGTCTCGAAGCGTATTGCGGGATCTAAGATTAGCCCTTGCTTGCTAGCTGGTTGAAAGGCTATTCATGTCAATATGCCTGTTACTCCCATCGGTAGCTAGGCCAGAGACCTCTTCGTGCACTGTGAAACCGTGATTCCTCAGCGAGGTCGCAATCATGTGTTATATTGTATGAGGGCGGGATTTCTCAATACCTCCCAATGAGGGCAGGCTCCCAGGACATGGGCAAGAGTTTTGTGCTCTCTGTGGCAACGCCGACAGACGGTGTTGTCCTGGGACCTTCCTGGCACGCAGCAAATGGCGCACACATTCGCTGTCATCTTGATGGCCTCTCTCCATTCCGCATAGGATAAGCCTCGGTGATCTCTTATCCATTTGTTCCCTGGTGTGTATTCCTGGAAGAGTCCAAATCCCTTTCCTTTGTGTGGCAACTTCGTCCATGACTGAACTTCTCTGTCTCGTAGTATCTATTACAAGTTGTCCATTTCATGACCGTATCGATGTTTAATCAAGAAGTAAGTATAAATAACCACCTAATCGATACTTCATTAATGCCTCAGGCTGTAAATTTTATGTTTGGGTCTAAATTATTCAAAGTATTAAGGATACTGTGACTATCATTTATTTCCTTGTTAATTATGGCATAGGTATCATCAACATATCGAAGCCAGAGATCGAGTCCTTTAATGTGACCTACTATCTGAGTGTGTTCCAAAAAGTCGAGGTAAATGTTAGCTAAAATTCCAGAAGCCGGCGCTCCCATTGGAAGTCCATCTTGCTGATATATTTTATTATTATGGTTTCATTTTGAAATTCATCAATAAAATCATCACTAAATGCAAATACCAACAACAAATTAAACTTAAACAGCATTCAGAAAAAGAAAAAGGATATGTAAAATTCACCTTTAATAACCCGCAGATTTACGAAATCACCAACTTATTCAAGAAACACAATACCAAGGTAGCCTTCTCTACAAACAACAACACGAAACATAGATTCTTTAGTCATAATAAAGCTAATAAACTTAAAGATGACGAATTCCAGGAATCGGGTATTTATAAGCTGACTTGTGCTCAATGTAAAAAAACTTACGTGGGACAATCTGGAAGGAACTTCTCAATTAGATATCAAGAACACGTCAATGCTGAAAGATACAAAAGATTCTCTGCTATGGGATCCCATATGAAAGAGTCCAACTACAAATTCACCAATATAAAACAGGACCTTCAAATTATCTGTATGATTAATAAAGGTAAACTTATGAACAACCTGGAAAACATCCACATCGTTCTTGATAAATTGGAAAACGGTGAAGAGAATCTCAATGAAAACAACGAGCATAAAAACATCTTATATGAGAATATTAGCAAATACTTAGAATGGATAGACATGAAACAGACTAGATGAACAAGAGATTTGATCAAACACGACATCGCAGAAGCACAGCCCAATCTCCCTCCTCCCTCACATGTTATTTTAGATGGCGATAAAACTCTACTTCCCTTCTCTCCAGAGCTTTCCATGAATTGTCAAACTGTATCACATCGTTACTTCACCAGGTCGCGCTCAAAGACAGACCCTCTAGACAGCGCAGAATAAACATCTTTTCCAAACAAGAACGAGAGGCAAGATGACCTATTCTGATGACCTCCATTTTTATCAAAGGAGTCTCCAAAGAACGTTTATTTGTGCTTAACTGATAATTCTTCTTTATAACATCTTTTAGTGCACACTGGACTTTTAATACTATATGGCGCACTGAACTTTATTCATAAATAAACAACATAACTTCCGCTCAGTGCTTTGTCAATTGGAAGAGTTATTATTTTTAATATATTGCTGCTCAATATCCCACATGGTATGTACTTTTAAAAAGACTGTACTTGTGTTTACATTGTTTATTTTTTCTTTGATATTTATGCTTTAATTTACTTCAGGCTGATGATGACATATTACTAGGTCGAAACTAGTCCCTATGTAATTTAAACTATTTACATTTTGTATTGAAAAGGTGGACCCAAAATAATATATTAATTTACTCTATTATATTCGTGCATGATTTGATCTATCCATCTCACCTTCAGCATTATTCTGTAACACCACATTTCAAAATCTCCTATTTTCTTTCTTTCTGAGCTAGTTATCGTCCATGTTTCACTTCCATACAATGCCATGCTCGAGACAAAATTCTTTGGAAATGTCTTCCTTGCTTGTGCATGCCTGCATTTTATGTCCTCCTTGCTTCTGCCATCGTCAGTTGTAACAATATCATCTGCTTGCTTTAAGACTTCATTCAGCTGCACTACATCACTTTTGTTTCCATCTTGTACTCCTTCCCCAAGACTGTGTCCATAACTTTCAACAATTTCTGCAGTCTCAGAATATCGCCAACATACCTCAGAGTTTTGATTTCCAAATTCCTCTTTAGTTTTCTTTACTGCCTGTTCTATATCAACATTGCAAAGGAGAAGGGTAAACTGCAGCCTTGTCTCACTCCTTTCTGGATTGCTGTTTATTTTTTCAAAGTCCTCAATTCTTATCACTGTGACTGATTTTTGAAGGGAATGAAGATAATTCTTCTTTCTCAGTATCCGATACCGATCACCTTCAGAATCTCAAATAGCTTGGTCCAGTCACCATTATCAAATGCCTTTTCTAGATCTACGAATGCCATGTACGTGGGCTTGTCCTTATTTGGTCCTCTAAGATCAAATGTAAAGCCAGGATTGCTTCATGTGCTCCTACATTCCTTCTGAAGCCAAACTAATTTTCTCCCAACTCACCTTCAACTTATCTTTCCATTCTTCTGTAGATAATATGTGTTAAAATTTGCAGGCATGAGATACTAAACAAATGGTCTGGTAGTTTTCACACTTGTCATGCTTTCTTGGGGAAGCTAAACAACATTCTGTTTAAAATTGAATGGCACTTCTCCTGTGTCAATAACGTCACCATGCTGGTTTCTCCTAAGGCAATCAATAATTCTGATGGTATGTCATCAATTCCAGATGCCTTATTCCTCTTTAGTTCTCTCAAAGCTGTGTCAAATTCTGACCTCTCCCATTTCATCAGTATCAACAGTCTCTTCTCATTCCAGAACATTACCATCTACTTCCTTCCCCTGATATAACTGTTGGATTTGTTCTTGCCATCTTTCTGCCTTGTCTTCTTTCCCTACCAGTGGTTTTTCATCTAACCTCTTTTTATTCATGTACCTTTCTGCAAAGGTTTCCTTGATTTTCCTGTATGCAGCATCTTCCGTCCCTATGGCCATACAACCTCCAATATCCTTGCACTTCTCTTTTAGCCATTCTTCCTTAACTGTCCTGCACTTTCTATCCATGTACTTCATTTTTTAATCACCTATATTCCGATTTGCCCTCCTAAATTTTTTTTGCATTCTTGTACTTTTGCCATTTGTCAGTCAGAACGTGAGTTATCCATTGATTCTTACTTGATCTTTCCTCTCTTCTGCAACCCGACTGATCTCATTCTTCTCAACTGTCCATTATTCATCAATTGTATTTCCGTCAGCCTTTTCATTTAGTCCTTGTTTTACATGTTCCTTGAAACAATCCTCACACTTTTTTCTTTCAACTTGTCTAGATCCCATCTCCTTGTATTCCTTCCTTTCTTCAATTTCTTCAGCTTGAGATGGCATTTCACAACCAACAAGTTGTGGTCAGAGTTCACGTCTGCTCCTGGGAAAGTTTTGCAATCCAACACCTGGTTTCTGAATCTCTGCCTAATCATAATGAAGTCTATTTGATATCTTCCAGTGTCTCTAGGTCTCTTCCACATACACAACGGTCATATTTGGTGTTTGAACCAAGTATTAGCAAGGACTAAATTATGATCGGTGCAGAATTCAACCAGCTGGCTTCCTCTTTCTTTTCTTTGTCCCAGTCTCAATTCTACTGTATTACCTCCTCTTCCTTGGCCTACCACTACATTCCCATTTCCCATTGCAATTATATTCTCATCATCTTTTACATATTGTATTAAATCTTCTATCTCTTCATATATCCTTCCGATTTCCTTATCATCCGCTGAACTAGTATGCATATAGACCTGCACTATTATGGTGGGCATTGGTTTGGTGTCTATCTTGACAACAATAACACCGGCCTGCGAAGATTTTCCGGCAAAAGTAATTGTATGTGATATACCGGTATGTTACATTTAGTGTTCTGATGTAAAAAATAATGCCAGTTGTTTTGTATCACGCACAGATTTGTCACAAGTCCGTCTTGTGTTTATGCTAATGGAGCTTCGTTGTTGTAAATGAGGTTTGGATTGGTTGTATGGAATGCAGGTATGGACATGTCTGAGAGAAAATATTATATGTGCTCTGTTTTGGAGGGGAGTAGGTAATCATACAGGAACACCAGAAGAACAATTAGAACAGTTGCAGTTCGCGCATGCACAAGGTCAGACAAGGTCAAAATGCCAAAATCGCGTTTCTCCATGGTCTGAGAGGAGAATCTGAGAACGTGTGTCGCGCCTTCGTCTACAAGTTACAACGTGCACTTGAAGTCGATTGAGTGAATAAGTGAGTTAGTTTGTGTTAAAGTGGCAAGTGGCAGTGATGTGTGGACAATCCCAACTCGTTATGTGGCCAGTATACAATTAAAGGCCAGAAGCGAAATAGTATGCCATTTATAAAAAGCCTGTGCTTGGTATATTTTAACATGAAGTTAGGTGATCAGGGCAAGAATTTGGCACCCCATATTGTGTGTAAAACGTGTGTAGAAAACCTGCGGCAATGGTACAATCGGTTGTTGCCGACAATACCATTGGGAATCCCAGTGGATTGGCAGGAACCAAGATATCATATTGACAAATGTTATTTTTGTGTATGTAAAGTGTCCAGGTTCAATATGAAAAACAAAAAGCACATTGTGTATCCTTGCCTTCCATCTGCCGTAACTCCGTACCACATGGACCCGATACTCCTGTCCCAAAACCACCAATACAATTACCAGAGAGTGTGTCTTTGTCATCTTCAAGTGCGGAGGATGGTGTGATGATACCTTTGTACCGTATGTTGAGGATAAAATTCCATGTCTTTATAATCAGTGTGACTTTAATGATTTGGTGCATGACCTAGACCTCACTAAAGAAAAGAATGAACATTTAGGATGAAAATTAAAAGAGAGAAATTTTTTACTGCCTGGGACAAATTCATATTGTTACAGAAATTGGGAGGAAGAATTCCGGTAGCTTTATGTTCACAAAGATGAGCTTGTATTTTGCTGTGATATCCCTGGCTTGATTCGTTGTCTTGGAACTATTTACCAAGCAAAGGACTGGCGTCTATTTACTGACACCAGTAAAAGGTCATATTGACTGGTAGATACTTCTGGAATGCTGACGTTCAGTTCAGTACTGGAATTTTAATCCAGGTACCTATGCAGGGGCACCACGAGCAGGAATCAGCTTCACCCCCAAAGGGAATTGAGCCAACGGCACGTGGTGTTCCCAAGCGGTCACCCATCCAAGTACTGACCACGTCCAATGTTGCTTAACTGCGGTGATCGGACGAGAACCGGTGTATTCAACATGGTATGGCCGTATGGCCAAGATGATAGCTACTCTCCTGGAAAATCGTCGCTTTTTTGTCGAATTCCAAGGACGCCGAAGCAGATGGAGGAATCAAAGGAATGGACTACCTCAAGGCAGTGTACTGGCTCCTATTCTTTTCAACATCTACACTAATGACCAGCCATTACCAGAAAATACTAAAAGCTTTATCTATGCCGATGACCTTGCACTTACTACTCAAACTGATACCTTTGATGAAGCAGAGATCTCTTTAACTGCTGCATTAGAAGAGCTAGGTACCTATTATGAGAAAAACCAACTCAAACCAAATCCAGCTAAGACTCAAATCTGTGCGTTCCATCTGCGGCATGCGCAGGCCTCTCAGAAACTCAAAGTACTATGGAAGGGGAACTTACTGGAACACTGCTTTACACCAAAGTACCTGGGAGTTATGCTGGATCGCACATTAACATATAAGAAACATTGCCAAAATCTGAAACAAAAGATAGCTGCCAGAAACAACATTCTACGAAAGTTATCAGGAACAAGTTGGGGAACACAACCACAAACAATTAGAACATCAGCTCTAGCTCTATGCTATTCTGCAGGAGAATATGCCTCCCCGGTTTGGTACAGGTCAGCTCATACGAAGCAAGTCGACATCGCTTTAAACGAAAGCTGCAGGATCATCACTGGATGTTTGAAACCTACACCCATTGAGAAGGTCCAACTTTTAGCTGGTATTGCTCCCGGTGAGATTCGTAGGGAGGTAGCAGCTAACAAAGAAAGGCTCCAGGCATCTTCTTCAGAAGCACATCCTCTCTATGGATACCAACCAGCCACACAGAGGCTAAAATCTAGGAAAAGTTTTCTCCGCACATCAGTTAACCTTGAGGGGAAAGCAAAGAATGCTAGAGTCACAATGTGGAAAGAAAGAATCCACCACCTTTGCAACTGGATAGAGCCAAAGGAAAGTCTTCCATGTGGACACCAGGAGAAGTGGACAGTATGGAAAGCCCTTAACAGACTCCGTACAGAAGTCGGCAGAACCAAAGTAAACTTGCGGAAGTGGGGCTTCTCAAGTGATTCATCACTTTGTGATTGCGGAGAGCAGCAGACGATCCAACATCTATGTCAGTGTGTTTTATGTCCTTCAATGTGCTCTATGAAAGACTTGATTGCAGCCTCCCCCAACGCTATTGACGTCGCCCAATACTGGGCAAGCATCATCTAGCTCTTGAATATTGCTGCTCTATCTGTGATTGTATAATAGACTTGTATATTTGTATAGTAGGAATGTAGATATCTTGTTGCTTTTTGTTAAATATCTATAAGTAAAGTTGATACTTCTGACACGAATAAAGAAAGAAAGAACCAGTAAAAGAAGTCTCAAAGGTGTTCTTTTGCACAATGGAAATAAACTTGCTTCAATGCCAGTCGCCCATTCAACATCTCTCGTGAAAACTATCACAATTTATCTATGGTGTTGCAGACTGAACTACAATGAACACAGATGGTTACTGTGCTGTGATTTAAAAGTGTGCGGTATCATAGTAGGGCAGCAAGGAGGATATACAAGTTCCCATGTTTTCTGTGTGAGTGGGACTCTCAGGATAGGGATCGTCACTGATTAGTGTCTGAGTGGCCCAAGAGGAAACAGTTTGTGCCTGGAGAAAAAAAACATTGTAATCATCCATTAATTGATCCTCAAAGTGTGTTATTGCCCCCTTTACATATTAAATTGGGAATTATGAAGCAGTATGTGAAGAGATTTGATAGAAGCAGTCCCTGATTTTGGTACCTCTGTCAGAAATTTCCAGGACTGTCAGATGCCAAAATTAAGGAAGGTGTTTTGCCCCCAAATTCGAACGTTTGTGAAGGATCCAACATTCAGTACGACGATGAACAAAACACAGCTTCAGGCATGGGATTTATTCAAGGATGCTTGTAGCAGATTCCTGGGTAATGTTAAGGATTGTGGAAACCATACTGTACAACTTAAAATTACATTTCCTGCACAGTCATCTGGATTATTTTCTTGCAAATTTAGGAGCATTCTGTGAGGAACATAGCAAGTGGTTCCACCAGGATCTAAAAGAAATGGAACAGGGGTGATGGGACGTCTGCATGATGTAAGATTACTGTTGGTGTCTAGTGCAAGGTAACACTATTGAGGAACACAAATACAAATCAACACAGTGTTTATTCACATCAAAGTGCAGCAACCAATAGTATTCTTGTAGTGAAATGAAATGTCGTATGACTTTTTGTGCCGGCATATCCCAGGACGGGTTCGGCTTGCCAGGTGCGGGTCTTTCTATTTGACTCCCTTAGGCGACCTGCGCGTCGTGATGAGGATGAAATGATGATAAAGACAACACATACACCCAGCCCCTGTGCCATTGGAATGAACCAATTAAGGTTAAAATCCTCGACCTGGCCGGGAATCGAACCTGGGACCCTCCGAACTGAAGGCCAGTATGCTGACCGTTCAGCCAATGAGTTGGACATTCTTGTAGTGAGATTCATACATTCTAGCAATGAACATGTTACTTTTTGTATATTCATTGCAATTTGATCATGTCCCATTAACGACATATATTCTCTATTATGGTGTTTTCTTTCAAAATTACAACAATATGTCAAATTTAGATTTCAAATAGCAAAAATTTTTAAATGATAGGCAAAATCGGTTTACATATTTGAAATCAGCACACCTAAATTAGGGTAAATCACCTCTTCAACCTTTTGCCAGAGAGATTTCTTTTGTTTTTTCTTGCAGGCCGGTGTAATCCTTTCACTATGTTGGTCATAGTAGCTTACCCACTGCCAATTTTTGTATTCATTATTAAACCAAATCCTGCATTTTCCCTGTTTGATTTTGTGTCAATAATTCTGTAATTGCCTGACCAAAAATTCTGCTCTTTCTGCCAACGTCCTTCACTTATATCAACTACGTACATTTAATTTTATTCTAGCCATCTCCCTTTTCAGATTTTCTAACTTACAACAATGATTCAAAGTTCTAAAATTCCATGCTCTTACTTGCAGAATGTCAGTATGCATCTTCCTGATGATCGCCCCCTCTCGTGTAGTCCCGCCCAAGATATTGAAATGGGGCACTATTTTATCTCCGGAATATTTTACTCGGGAGGAAGCCATCATCAGTACATCATTGATACAAAGAGAGCTGTGTGTCTTTGGGAGTTAGTTACAGCTGTAGTTTCCCGTTGCTTTCAGCCATGTAACAGTATCAACACAGCTAAGCCATGTTGAGTACTATTACAAGGCCATATCAGTCAGTTATTTAGACTGACACCCTTGCAACTTTTGAAAGACTGCTACCCATCTTTTGATGAACCGTTCATTAGTCTGTTATCTCGACAGATACCTATCCGATATGGTTGCACCTATCTGCTTCACTGGGAGGCACAAGCTTCCCAATCGTGGCAAGGTCTCGATGGTTCGCAGGGGAGGTTCTTATTGATATACCAGAATGTTCCCACATATTCTGTTGTTACACCTAATTCTACAAACGGTTCAGAGATGGCAACAGGCACTCTCAAGCAGTACCAATTTACAGGCGCAGGACTTGACTCCAAAATAGGACCGTGGAAGCAAGAGAAGCAAGAAAGAAATGAGCTAAAATCGAGGAGAGGTGAAGATGAATGACAATGTGGACCAAAAAGATATTGAAGGTAGTAAAAATATTACATGCAATAGGTGAAAATAAGAGAAGTATGTGTAAATTGTAAATAAAGGTGGTAAGAGTGTGGAGAAAAAGGAGAATGTGGAAGGAGTACTTTGAATAATTACTAAATGCAAATGGGTTCTCAGAGGAGGATGAAAGTGAACTACGAATGGAAATGTACGTAACATGGGAGGAATTTACAGGAAGACGGGCACTAGGTTTGGACAAGTTGTGACGAGAACAGCCAGAGAGGTGGCTATATGAGTTGTATGGAAGAAGGGAACAATTGTATCTGTCTTCACAAATGAAAGTAAAGACAATCAGGAGTCACTCAAATGTGTCCTTGTGTGAAGATTTTTGAAAAGATTCTCGAGAGGCAGATTCGGGACAAAGTACAGCAGAAGGAGGATAAGATATACTGATGGACATCCCACAGCAAGGTATGGAAGTCCCTGTAACACTTTCCACCCTTTCAAGTCTTACAGTGGCGATGGGGTAGGTAAGGGCTAGGAGTGGGAAGAAAGTGACCATGGCCTTAATTAATGTACAGCCCCAGCATTTGCCTGGTGTAAAAATGAGAAACCGTGGAAAATCATCTTCAGGGCTGTTGACAGTGGGGTTCGAACCCACTATATCCCGAATGTAGCTTGATAGCTAAAACCCCACAGGAGCTTGCTCGGTTATAACACTAGCCTTTCCTAGAGCTCGTGTATACTGCAGTTCCTGTTCCTCTATATTGTATTGACTGTTTATTACTCATAGCTGACTCTATTTTAATTTTCTTTTCCATATTTATCTTCTATACCTAGGAAAGCACAGATGAGCTTTTGCATGCAGCTATCTCATTTACAGCAGTATGATCAGGTCTGCTTCTGCATCGTATTGCTTCATTCAGCTCATTAAAGAAACTTTTATTCATCATACAGATCTTCTTATCTTCTCTTCTTCTTTTTGTTTATTCTTATTAATAATTTATTTAATGCGCACAATGTGCAAAGAATTAATATACAAAAATATTATTCCTCATTACAAAATTTCACCAGTGATTCTGATCGCTGTTTACAACTTAAAACATGGTACCCAGTACAGTGTGCACCACATCTTGAACATACACGGTTCAAACCTGGTTCATGATAACGCTTTATATTACACAGTTTATAATGGAACCCATGAACGGAGAAGCTTGTCAGCAAGTGTCGCAGTTCATATCCACCTTGAACCCACTTGCGATTTAGCATGGTATCGGTAGAGTAGAAATCTTCCCAGATGGCAGCCTTCTTCGATCGTAGGTCTCGAAGCAGATGTATATAGGGTGTTGAACTGTAGCCTTAGCTCTTCCACATAAAAATCCCTCTCTGCATAGCTCATACACGAGTCGGGAAGGAGAATATTTGGAGAGGCACAGAGCCTATTTCAAGTAGTTTGCCTTCAACTTCTCGATTTTATCTAACTGTTTCATATTCAAATGTTCCCAAATGTTTTCCAAGCCATATGTTGCCACAGGGCTGATTTTTAGATGAAAGAGTTTTATGGCTGTTTCTAAAGACAAGTTTCTCAGATGCTTAATGTCAGATATTGCTTTCATAGTCTTTAGCTATCCGCTGTCTCCAGACTGACATAGAAGCAGCCTTAAAGAAACCAGGAGGTAAATTGCATGCCATCTTTATAGATTATTCGAAAGCTTTTGACACCATAAGCAGAACCATACTGTTAGAAAAATTGGAGAGTATCATTGGTAGTACGAACTACCTTGTACCGCTGATTAGGAAGCTACTGCTCAACAATTCAATAGAAGTAGATGATGGCATTACCAAATCCATTATTTTGGAACAAAGAACCGGGAGACCCATTAAGTTTATTCTTATTAGTTTCCACCTTTTCAGACTCAGTGCTATCGTAGTTGTACCATGTTTCCCTTTCTCTTAACCTACAACTGTTCTACTTGACTCTATTTTCTTTTTCTTTTGTTAGCCTTGGAGCTAATTTCTACTGGCGGCATAACGGTACCTCACTCTTTTCTACCCACAAGGGGAGATGGGTCAAGTTTTTCCTATTCTCTACCAGTGGCAGCCACTCTTTTAATCCCAGGATTATTTGCCCCCCCCCCCCAATCCCATCCTCATATATTATATGGGTCTCCTTGCTTGTCAGGTAGAAATTAAAATGACAAAATATTAGGCTAGTAGAAAATTACAAAATCATAAAAATTAAGGTATTTACATCATCATGTTGTAAATACAGCCGGTCACATGTAATATATAGCTTGTCCCAGTGCTAAATGCAGCAGCCGGATGCAACCCCTCAGTGACTGAAGGAGCAACGTATAAGGAAAAAGCAAAGTTGTCTTGGTACAAGGCCATGAAGTCCCTTGGAGGGTTGGAAGGTAAAGGCTTTCACTATCCGTGTAACCTCGGCACTTGGTGGGGTAGAGTGGTTAGCTCTACGCCCAGACGCCTTTGCTCCCAGGAATTAACCTGGTACTCATTTTTGGTTCAGGCTGAGTGAACCTCAGGGCCATGTGCACCTCCGGAAGTGGAAATCTTGTTTCTTAAATTTGTGGACTTCCTGACGGGGAATAAAATCCACGTCCTTCCGTATGAACCGAACGTGCCCTTACCGCCTCGGCCTGGCAGCCCCAAATATATAAGGAAACCTTCGTGTTACTTTGCCGCTGAGCATGTGGACACGTGAGAATGCTGTGACATTAGAGGAGCCCGGTCACAAGCTCATGTGCCCAGAGCACACTGCTGGGACGGTTGGGTGGGGGTTGCTAACGGTCCTATCCTTTCACTGTGGAGTGTTGTTCAAAGTGTGCTACTCATTCTCTTTGGTGTGTTAGTTTATTTAATAATTTATCTTAGTTTTATTCTGCTTTCAACAGCATTTTCTTTGTATGGATGAAAACTGTCTGAATGATGTTCTCTTTTATTGAGAGTTCATTATTTTACTATACAACATCCTCTATTCTGTGCACTGCAATTCACTTTTCTGTGTAAACGATCCAGGGAATAATAATAATAATAATAATAATAATAATAATAATAATAATAATAATAATAATAATAATAATAATAATAATGACTTCAGAGCGCTGGCCTTCTGAGCTCAAGTTGGCAGGTTCGAACCTAGCTCAGTCCGGTAATATTTGAAGATACTCAAATATGTCAGTGTCGTGTCGGTAGATTTACTGGCGTGTAAAGTGTAAAGTAACTCCTGAAGGACACAATTCCATCAGTATGGCATCTCCAACAACCGTAAATTTTCAGTGATGGCTCGTGAGGTACGAATGGATGAATTTAATTAATTAATTAATTTAGTTTAGTTTAGTTCTGCTCTTATCTGTATGACCCTCTCATTTCATACCACATGAGCCCCTATTGTTCCCTTCCTTACTAAACATACAGCACTGACTTGCTGGCTGAATTGGCTTAAAGAGAAAGAGCCTAAGAATGGCACCGCAGCAAGTGTCAATGATTCCTTGTTGAGCAAACACTAGGATGGTGTCGACTCTGTGGTGAAGGTCCACTACCCTGTGGACTTCCTGCACACTGTAAATCCACCAGGTTTTCTATGTCATAATTTCAGTCTGAAAGTTGGAGAACCCAAATTGTTGGTAAGGAATCTCGTATCTCCTAAGCTTTGTAATGGCACCAGGATGCAAGTGAAGTTGAAGCAACCATCTTCAAGGATACGGTGCCGGAATACAATTTTCATACTCCGCATTCCTTTGATTCCCTCTGACTACCACTTCCTATTCAAACAAGTGCAATTTCTCATTAAATTATGCTTCAGACTGCCAAAACAAAGCTCAGGGGCAGTCTTTAAAAGTTCCTGGTATAAGGAATGATGGAATGATTGGTTTCCCAATCACCATTTATATGTAGCCTGTTCATATGCAAGGTCTGCTGACAGCCTTGTGATTCTGCAACCACAGGTACGAATGAAAAATGTTTACAATGAAGTTTTATAAACCAACCTGACTTTAACAACAACTTTGGACAATATCACTTGAATGGCAGTAGGCAAGGAGGCCCTGCCTTTATAATTAAAACTATGTAGTGTAATTGTGACTGGCTGTAGGCAAGAGAAGCTGCCATTATAGTGAGAACTTCCAAAGTCAAGTGTGATCAGCAGTAGGCAATGAAAACTCCCCAACTTGTTTCTTACTGGTACTAGGAAACAGGGGCCTGTCATTAGAGTGAAAAGTTCTGAACTAGAATATGACTAGTAATGGAAAATGGGGGCCTGTCATTATAAGGAAATCTCCCCAACTAGAATGTGACTGGAAGCAGGAAATGAGGCCTGCCTTTGTAATGAAAACTCCCTAAATCAATTGTGACTGGAATAGGCAAGGCATCCTGCCATGATAATCTAAACTCCAAGACTCAACTGGCTGTCATTATAATAAAACACTTCCCTGCTCGGACTTCACATGAGAAATGACATATGGCGACCTCCTCGTGGTGTTTCTCTAGTAACACTAAGAGTAAGACAGTCCAATAAAATCTTGCAAAGTGTATAGTATTTTACCTAGAATTCTGTATACAATGTGCCATTTCATAGCAAAGCATGGGTACATGAGCTAGTTTAGTAAATCAAATTGGGATGGTACTGACAAGCAGGAAGAAGGATAGATTAACAACTGGAGTAATGATTGGTGGAGCAGATTAATATAGGAAAATACAGCAATAAACAATAAGGAAATAAGTGAGCAAGCAGATAAGCTTGGTATGGAGAAAAGCTGTCTTCCAAAAGAGCAAAAGATGTACTGTGTACTTCAGGGGAGCTAAGCCAGAGAGATAACACATTTGAGAAGTAATGTAGATGTGAAGAGAATCGAGAAGAATGTGAATGAAATGGCAGGAGCCCAAGAAGGAGACCAAGGGACAGATGGCTGAAAGGAACAGAAGAATATGAAGAGGCTTATGTCCTGTACAAGACGATGATGAAACTTGAACCAGTCTAAATCATGATATAAATATTAAGAGCTGTTGAATATTTCTGACTTGCATTTTTTCCACCTGGGAAGTAGAAACTAGGTCGTCAGCGGCTAAGAAGATACAAAGCAGAAGAACTGAGAATGACAAAGGAAAAGACGTGGAGACTGTCCTTGTCCTTCTCTTTCCCCCTCCTTCCTTTTGATGTTTCTATACGTGGCCATGCTCTAGTTGGTACTTACCATTATGTGAAAGGAGGTTCAAGTTGGACTCATTCTGCACTTCTTCTTTCTCCGGCATGCACTCTGCTTATTACATGTGATATAAATCAGTTTGGATCCGTATTGATGATCTTTGACTTTATATAATAACAATAAGTTATTGTATTATTTTATTGACCTAATCAATACATTAAACACAGACAATTAGGATCTTGTCCTTGTTAAATTATTCGTTGACATGTTATTTAAAGTATGGTACATGTTTCACCTTAATTTTGCCGATATCATCAGCCATGATTTGACCTTAAAATAAAATCAGGCACCTGACTGACTTATGACCTAATATTGAAATAGAACTATATTAGAAGGGATCTTAAAAGGTCATGAATAAGAATTAACATTAGTAAAAAACTATTAAACTGATAGCTTTACAAGACTTGTAACTATGAGTAAAGTGAATAGTGCAACAGTTGATTGTGAACTTGTAATTTAGGAAAGTTGATATATGTAGCAGTATTTAACTAGTAAGTAGTTGATAATGGAGAAACATTCCATATTATCAAATCAAATGTGGTCTTGTTAAAACGTGACGATAAACATTAACAAATTAAAATGTCGTTGAATGGTAGTCTTGTAACTGATGAATAATCAGTTGTATGCATAAGATAAATGTCATTAGCATATGGTATAATATTTTCACTTTAATAATGGTGTGAAAGCTGATAGCTCTTAATTGATATTCAAAATTGATATTGGACTCCTTAGGACCATCTCATTTAATGTGATATTTTGGCGTTACTACAAATTGCAGGTTTTGTTGACATGCTGGTCAAAAGGGGTGATGCTAAAGTTGTGTGTAGATAAGCATGTTGTTTGTTGATTCTAAGGTGAAGTCTGTAATTGAAAACCAGAAGCATGGTGTTAACATTGGAAATAAGGTTCACTATGAAAATGACATGGAGAACGTACAAACTTACCTGTTGTCTTTCAGCAAGAGTAACTTGTTGTGTTATGATCTTCGGGCTGCTGGCAACTGTTGAGTTCTTACTGTGCGTGTTATAGTGGTGGGATCCCGTTTTAGCAGGTTGCACTCACAAAGGCGTGGCTATGGGCCTGCTTGTTGTGATTGAAGGGGAGCTGCTAGCGGGGGGGGGAGAAAGAAGAGAGTGTATTATGTATACGAATGGTGGGAGTGCTTAGTGATTTAAGATTGAAAATTTTGAAAACTTTACTTGTGAGGGGAATTGATTTTTGTAAATGTATTGCGATCTGTTCGTAAAAAGGACTTTTTAAATCAATGACATCATTTAAGTTCCTATCTTTGTTGAACTGCTGGTCAAGAAATATGAAGATATTTTCGTACTCTGTCTTGAGTTTACCTTTCTTGATTCTTTTTAAGATATATAAATCCTATTCTCTGGTAGTAAATTTATGTCCTGTGTCCCCCATTTGGTTGGCCATTGCAGAAAATGTAATGTTCAGCATATCTGGTTGAAAAACTGCTGCCAGTTTGGCCAACATAAGAAAAATTGCATGTAAAGCATTTTTATCTGTATATACCTGATCCAGAATAACGGAAATCTGTAGTGTTAATTGAGTTGTGATAAAAATTAAATTATGATTGGTGTTTTTTTGTTGTATATGCTATTTTTACATAATGGCTTTTTTATATTTTTTTTTAGGGAATTGGTATCAGATGAATGCTATGGTTGGTGAACGTGAACTTAGCGAATGTTGGTTTATTGTGTTTAAATGGGGTTAAATGTGTGGCTATTTTCAATTTTACTTTGTTGATGATTTTATTAATCATGTCTGCATTAAATCTGTTGATTTGGCTATTTCTTTTATAAACTGTAATTCTTTTTTTTTTTTAGATTATTAGATGACATAGGGATTTTTAATGCCCTATGTACTAGACTGTGGTAAGTGGCATTTTTATGTGAGTTAGGATGTACACTTTTTATGGTTGTTGGAGTGAAGATATATTTCGAAGTCAAACTTGTATAAAACTCGCATGGTTTTAACATCTAGGGAATTTAAAGAATTATTGCTGTCATCTTCCTTAGTGAATTTTATATTATTATCTAAATTATTAAGGAACAATAATATGTTGTCACTGTTGTTGATTTGTTTGTCAATGATTGCTATGGTGTCATCGACATAGTGATGCCATAGGCTGAGCCCTTTGATGTTATTAGTTATCTTTCTGTGTTCGAGATTATTCATATAGATATCAGCTAAAAATCTGGATAACGGATCGGCAATTGCTAATCCTTCTTGTTTGTAAATTTTCTTATTACAAGTGAAGTAATTATTGTTTAAAACAAAATTGAATAATTTTAAGCATTCATCAATTTTGATTTTTACTTAATGTGCTATGTTTGGACAGATTACTTTTTATGATGTTGATGGTGTCATTGACAGGGATATTTGTGTACATATTAGTAATGCCAAAGGAATGTAAAACATGGTTTTGTTGTAAACTAAATTTGTTTAAGGAATTGCAAATTTCGATCAATTTTTTAAAATGGGGTTTGTATTGTGGAATTTGAAATGTTTCTTTAAGAATTTATGAAGGAACTGGAGGTTTTATAGGTTGGACTATTCCTACTATTGATTATTGGTTGAATGGGGACAGTTGGCAGCAGCCCATATATCATAACACAACAAGTTACTCTCGCTGAAAGCCAAGAGACTTCACCTTAGAATCAACAATCAACATGCTTATCTACACACAACTTTAGCATCGCCCTTTTTAACCAGCATTTCAGCAAAACCTGCAATTCGTAGTAATGCCAAAATATCATATTAAATGAGATGGTCCAAAGGAGTCCAATATCAATTTTGAATATCAATTAAGAGCTATCAGCTTTCACACCATTATTAAAGTGAAAATATTATACCATATGCTAATGACATTTATCTTATGCATACAACTGATTATTCATCAGTTACAAGACTACCATTCAACGACATTTTAATTTGTTAATGTTTATCGTCACGTTTTAACAAGACCACATTTGATTTGATAATATGGAATGTTTCTCCATTATCAACTACTTACTAGTTAAATACTGCTACATATATCAACTTTCCTAAATTACAAGTTCACAATCAACTGTTGCACTATTCACTTTACTCATAGTTACAAGTCTTGTAAAGCTATCAGTTTAATAGTTTTTTACTAATGTTAATTCTTATTCATGACCTTTTAAGATCCCTTCTAATATAGTTCTATTTCAATACTAGGTCATAAGTCAGTCAGGTGCCTGATTTTATTTTAAGGTCAAATCATGGCTGATGATATCGGCAAAATTAAGGTGAAACATGTACCATACTTTAAATAACATGTCAACGAATAATTTAACAAGGACAAGATCTTAATTGTCTGTGTTTAATGTATTGATTAGGTCAATAAAATAATAAAATAATTGTTATTATATAAATGCACTCTCCTTCCACATCGTGGCCAGGATTGCTCATAAGGGAAGGGATTCCTCCTCCACCAACTTCACAGCGTTCACAATTTTTGAAATAAGCAAACCACTGCATCGGAATTCTTGAGGCGCCACACCAAAGGTACTGTGGCATGCATGCAGGTTAAGCTTGGCTACTGTGCATGCACCAATCTCTAAGTCTGAAGGCCTGACAAGAAACATCGGTTCCATCCGGGGTGATTCTTGTGGAGTGAGGTGCAATTGCACTTTAGTTACACATTTACTGAAAGTACTGCGTCCTCACGTTGTTCATCACGACTAATGTTTGTAGCTTAGTGTAGTGCCGTACCTACAAGCTGCCATGACTTCTCAGGAGATACAGGTAGTATTGGATGAATTAGCCAAAAGAGGACAAGCCATGAAATTCTGAGATGAATGAATTACAGCAGCAAAATTCTTCACATTGTAATTGAATTGTGAACTAACCAATTTGTGGGAAGGTTACATAGTTTGAAACTAAGTAATCACATCACCCATTGAGGCAATTGTCCATTGTTTTGAGGAAAAGCAAACAACGCTCAGATGTTTCAACACAGAGAAAAATGCAATATATCTTAGTTTAATAACTATAACCTAATTATAAATATTTGAATCAATTCAAAAGTAATCAATGTTTAATAAAGAAGAGAGGAGTATTTTCAATTCATAATATATTTTCAGTCTAGACGTTGGCATGGCTTTGAACTGTATATGATAGATAGTGTCTGTTTTGTGTTTTTTTTTCACATCTGTCTTGTCCAGAAGTGCATGTCCGTGCTTACAAACAAAGTTTGAACGTACGATGGGACTTTACTTGCTATACAGCTGCTAACGAAACAGAATATGAAGTTTCTGTTATCTCCCTGACACGCAAGAGGGGTGGGTGTGAAGAAGACAAGGAATTTCACGTGACAAACGTCAGTGCTGCAGACTCTGAAGTAATGATCCCTAATCTAGCACCTTACTCTGAGTATCAAGTAACCATCAGGCTGAACACGTCTAGTGGTAAAGAGGTCACTGACATGGCCGTTGCATCAACATTAGAAGACGGTGAGTATTTTTGAACCTTGTTCATGATGAGATCGCACGAGACGTAGGATGAGTTTGAATTTGAGGAGAATGAGTGGACATAAAAATATTTAAAGTTATTAACAAAGGCCCCCTTCTAAACACTACAGAAAATTGTTTTATTCATCTTGACCAATACTTCAACCCCAATTTGAATTTAAATGACATTTCTGAAAAACCTAATATTTTATTCGACTTCCTGCTTTTTCAAAATGCTAAATTTACAAACCCAAATTCAATATTCCAGTCCTCATAGTGTTCCTACGAACATTTTCCACTTTCTATAACCCACCCTTCTGAGCCACCTTAAACTACTTCACCTCCTCATTTATTTCCCTATTCTTCCCTTTATTTTATTCATTATTTTTCTGCTTCAACTTTTTCTTTTCTCATTACATTCCTTTTTTCACTCTCCCATTTGAATGACATTTTCTAACATCTGTAATGATTTTGACCACTCTAACATTCAAATTTATACTTTACGCTATTCTAAGTTCGACCTTAACTCTTACCTCCAAAATATCTCACACTATGTCATTACACTCCTCAACTGTTCCAATATTCTGCTTTTTAGTATTTTTTTCTCTTCACAATTGTTTTTCTCTATGTCATATGTTTTAATAACTTCATTGATCTAACTTACGAAACTTTTGGAAGCACAGTGCCTATCCACTCTTCAAGAACTTGCTCCGTAATACATTTATATATTTGATCTGCGACTTTCTTCATAACTTCTGGATCTATCGACACGCAGTGCTATTGTAAAATGTTTCAAATAAATTTATGAAAAACTTTCTACATTCTGTACTCCAATACTGTTATCATAATGAGATTCATAACATGTAATAAGCCTCATGTAATTGCCTCATAGACTGCAGATGAACTCTTTAAGAATTTACTCCATGCTACATTTAGATACATATTTGATTCTGGACTTCTTCATACACAGTGCTCTCCAACACTTATGTTTTACTAACATCCTTGATCCATGACTTCTTCATGATTGACACGCAGTGCTGATCCTTAAAATTATACAGTGCCTTATAAATTGCAGCTGATAAATAGGTATTTGATTTTAGACTTTTTCATAACATTGTGTTACAGCTCTTCATAAACTGCATGTGATTGACTATTTTTTCAACGCACAGAACTCTCTAAAGATTTTAGTGCTTCACTATCAGCAACCTACAGAATTCTTTATACTTAGCAATTTATCCCGTAAGTACCGAGGTCTTGATTTGTAACACTAACTACGAGGGCCGGTCAGTGAGACCGCCAAACGTTTTTTACATTTTAATACATGTATAAATTCTAACATTGTCTAGAAACATTTGCAGTACTCAATAGTGACCTTTCCTGATGGGAAAATACGCAAATAGTAATGGAATATTCTACTACTTGATGACAAATCTTTTTAATTATGACGAAAGGCAAAAACACAGAAAAATATGACAGCAATAAAGGAACTAAGGAACAGTACGATGTATCACTAAGTAACATGAAAAATTCTACTGCAGTCACTTAGAACACAGTCATGACTAACCAGAAGTGGTGGAAATTAATGAAAATTATTAACATGGAAAAAATCTGCAATGCAGAAACTTAGTCCTCATTTCTACTCGTGCTGAATGCAGCGAGTACATACTTTGCTAGCGCACTCCAAACAGATTGGATTTTTGCACCCGTGGCACAAGTACGAGGTTTTCCTTTTCTTCTTTGGGTCACACAGGTAACACATTTTCCTTTTTTTGCAGCTTTTCATTTGAGGGTTGTGGTTCTTCTTCTGGCATTCTCATAACTCTGTGGATGCAAGCTCTCAGCTCGAATGTGAGATGAAAATCGTTCACTCTTCTTTCCATCTGCGGTTTCACAAGAGAGGAGGCAAGATCCAACATGAATTCTAACCTAGTTCTCACAGGATTATCCTTGAAGGCATTGTACATGACGAAGGCATTGACAGAACTGATGTCCAGGACCCTGTAGAAAATGGCCATGGGCTACCATCGTGTGCGCCGTCCAGTGCAATAAACCACACACTTTTCATCCAAGGCGTCTACGCCTCCTTTGTTGCAATTATAGTACATTGTAATTTCAGACTTATTAGTCTCAGCATTAATTGCACTGTCGTGGTGCATAGAAGATACAAGAATCACAGCTCGCCCCTTCTTTGGGACTTCTGATACCATTTTCGCCATTGTAAAGACCAAAGTAATGTCTCTGGTAAATCCAAATTGACACAATCCTACTTTTCTCGTCCTTGATGGCAAAAATTCCGGTGGAATTTCCTGTTTATTCTTTTTGAGAGTTCCTATGTATGTAAGGTTCTTGTCTTTTAGACACTTCACAACTTCCATTTAACTAAACCAGTTGTCTGCAGTAATATTTCTGTTAGATCCGTATAGGGGAGCACTGAGCTGAAGTACTGCTTGAGTAGGTTTCGAAAGATGACGTTCTTCTACACTAAGTGTTAATCCGTCCGAGTTCTTACCGCAGTAGATGTACTCATTATAGAAGTAATTGTTCCTAGCACCAGTAAGGCACATTAGTTTTAGTCCATACTTGCACGGCTTACTGGGCATATACATCTTGAATCTACACCTCCCCCTGAGGCTGATCATCATCTCATCAATACACGCAGAGGATCCAACACTGAATGCACTCTGACAGTTCCTGACAAATGTGTCAAATACCTCAGAAATTGCTGCTGTAGGATCGATCTCTTTGCGTTCACTTCTGTCGTCAGGGTTGTCAAATCTAAGGTTTGAGAGAAGAGTTTCAAATCTGTTTTTACTCATCATGCAGCAGAATATTTCCTTCCCGGTGCCATCTGTCACAAAACTTGACTTTGTGCTTCCATGATTGGATTTGAAAGCTGCAGACTAAAATAACAAACCTATGAAGGCTTTCAGCTCCATCATATCTACATTTCTCAAGTCTGTTTGTGATTTGCACTTGCTTCTCTCTCTGCTGAGTTTTACATTTGTCCATCGAAGAATGATACCGAGAATATCATCCGTTATAAGAAGATTCCATACAGATACGGGGTCAGCTTCATTACCAATTTGAGCTGCACGTCGTAAAGCTGGGAGTCTCAAAATATTGTGTTTCAGTGTCCGAGAATGCTTAGGGACGCAGGGTTTTGATGATCATTTATATCGATTCTTGCCGTAATAAAAACGAGGTTGAACTGAGTCACTATTACTTTCGTCAGAAGATTCACTCACACTATTTTCTTCTATCTCATCGTTCACTGCACTAACTACCACTTCCTCGTTTCAGAGTCCGAACTATGATCACTGTCTCCATCACTACAGTCCTCTTCAAGCCACCCCTGCTCAACTTTAGTAAAGCTTTCACTTGTGACACATGTCCTGGAAGTATCCATAGCAGTATTATTTGTGACACTAGTTCCTGCAGGACTGTTCTTACCACAAACCTTCTTCACTGAGACTCTTCACTTCATACTCACTGATAAATAAAACAGCAAGATCCGGTTTCACGGGATGCTTGCATGCGACTGATCGCTGAGACAGTTCACATCCACTGGTAACGTAAATACCGAGGTCCGGTCTCACAGGCCGCTTCCTGAACGCCAATCATGACTGCGTCTAACCTTGAACTTGTTACTGTCATACTACAGGGGTGAAGGTAGCTAGCAGCACAAGTAATTGCAACAGCGTGCCGTAGCCATCTCGATGACCGGACCTCGCTACTTGAGGGTTTATTTATCTGTGCATTGTTTTACACTTATTTATGATCGACCGATGACGACCAAGAATACTGGTCGCAACTGGTGCCAATTTTAATTAAATAGGAATGTAAACTTACATTTCTTATTTTAATAGTATTGAAAGGTTGAACCATTTTATACTTTCTTTTAACTTCTTTTAACTAGATAATGATCACACATATAAACAACTACTTTGAATTCTGAATTTTTAGAAAACTCACCCACTCTCCTATAATCATTAAAAATCTTCTTTACACCCCAACTCTCATAAACAGGCGGTGTTTTGTAGTTTAATTTACTGTGCTTTAAAAATCCCTCTTTCAGCTAATAATCTAAAAACTGAACTCGACTATATAAAGAATCTGATAAAATTTAATGGGTTTTAAATTGAAATGATTAAACGATTAACAATAAGATCGAACTTAAATTAACCACAAATCTCACCCCAGACAAGTCTAAAAAAAACTAAATTTGTCATGTTTACATATAATAATGCAGCGATCTATCAGGTTGTGAATACCCTGAAAAAACATAACATTAATGTAACGCTCAGGACAGTGAATACTAATCAGAACATATTCTTTAATCACAACACAATCAATCATAATAATAGCCATTATTCAGGATCCAGCATATACAGACTAACTTGCACACAGTGTGGAGTGTCATGTATTGGACAAACAGGCCTGCTGGGACGAGTGGCTCAGATGGTCGAGGCGCTGGCCTTCTGAACCCAATTTGGCAGATTCGATCCTGGCTCAGTCCGGTGGTATTTGAAGGTGCTCAAATATGTCAGCCTCGTGTTGGTAGATTTACTGGCACATAAAAGAACTCCTGTGGGATTGAATTCTGGCACCCTGGCGTCTCCAAAAACCGTAAAAGTGGACGTAAAGCAAATAACATTCTTAACAGGCTGGAGTTTTAATACTAGATATAAGGAACATTACAATGCCAATGTGCCTCGGTGGAAAGGGAAATTATAGTGTGAAAATGGATGGAAATCAACTCCTCGCAAGTAATTGTTTCAAGTACCTTGGATCAACTGCATCTGATGATGGCAATCTAGATCTGGAAATTACACACCGAATTCAGGCTGCCTGGTTAAATTGGAAAATGCTGTCTGGTGTCCTCTGTGACAGGAGATTAAATGTCCAAGTGAAAGG
Organism: Anabrus simplex; assembly: GCF_040414725.1. Classification (NCBI taxonomy): domain Eukaryota; kingdom Metazoa; phylum Arthropoda; class Insecta; order Orthoptera; family Tettigoniidae; genus Anabrus; species Anabrus simplex. The sequence continues at coordinate 519,339,966 of NC_090267.1, forward strand.
GAGTGTCTACAAAAGTGCGGTGAGACCTGCCATGATATACGGTGCAGAAACTTGGCCAATAGTACAATCGCAAAATAAGCGGTTGGATGTAGCCGAAATGAAAATGCTACGATGGATGTGTGGTGTTACTAGGAAAGACCATATCAAGAACAGCTTCATACGAGGCAGTGTTAAGGTTACTCAAGCATCACAGAAAGTTCAAGAAAGGCGGTTGCTCTGGTATGGTCACATTAAGCGCAGGGATGAGAACTATGTAGCAAGAAGAGTGCTTGACTTGGAGGTGAAGGGCAGGAGGGAGATAGGCAGACCTAGAAGAAGATGGATGGACTGTGTGCGAGAAGACTTCGCAGAAAAGCAGTTAACTGAAAACACCATTTGGGACCGAGGAAAATGGAAAAGACTTGTCAAAAACGTCGAGCCCGCATGAGCGGGAAAAGACGAAGAAGCAGAAGAAGAAGAACAATGCCAATAAGCATAATAAATATTTGGTGGTGAGCTCTCACATGAGGGAATTAGGACATCATTTCACATCCATAGGAAAGGACCTTACTATTATCTGAAGAATAGGTAAACTAATGAATGAATTAGAAAATTTATACATCTTTTTAGACCAGGTCTATAATAAAAACCAAAATCTCAATGATGTTACCGATGTTAAAAATCCTCTATATGAGTCAACACTTAGATTACTGCGCATTTTGAACTTGAAACATAATAAATTCTTAAACATTTTAAAATCTTTGTACTTAAAAGCTCCCACTATCTCACATAACACAACGCCCTCCCAAGCCGCCCCTAAAAATTCTCCCCAGCCAACAGCGCACACTTTCAAAGCTCTGCCTACCCCCTCTTCCCCTCCACATTCCTCACCCCTACGTTTACACTGGTACAATACTAGAAGTAGAAGCGCCAGTCAGGCAGGCACAGCCAGACACGTCCAGCACAATTGAAGAAGTAAATAAACCTCGTTCATGATTAACTGTCTCGCATCACATATCCAATTCTTCCACACCATTCCTCATGTTACAGATTCCTACTCCAGAAGTTAAGAGCCAACACTTAGCTTCACCATTCGATCAACAATTTTAAGCAACAGATGATGATGCACCTTCATAACTGAGCAACAATTTCAGTTAAGCTTTATCGAGAATTTGTTATTAGATCAATTCATCACACATGACAGCAAGCTGGATTCATCCAACAAACACATTTTAACAACAGTAATTTTAACGTTGAATTCGACTGCAACCAATCGTACAGCACAGATTCAAATAATGTCTCCACGATTAATGGTCTATAACAGACTGACATTTTCGCTTTGGTGTTTGAGTTCACATTAGGCTCTGTAGCCAACTAGTAAATGCTTTTTCCAGAAAGAATGAGCCATTGGACAAATGACTATTAACGTTTTCAAGCAGATCATGCGTAAAAAAGTTGAAGATCCATTTTAGTCATAGACATTCTAAATTTCACAAGAGATAAGAAAGGAGTGACCAAATTCTAACTTTAGAAGAGTTTCTTTTACCATCAAGATTTTTTCATTAGCAATCATTGTATTACCGGGCGAGTTGGCCGTGCGAGTAGAGGCGCGCGACTGTGAGCTTGCATCCGGGAGATAGTAGGTTCGAATCCCACTGTCGGCAGCCCTGAAGATGGTTTTCCGTGGTTTCCCATTTTCACACCAGGCAAATGCTGGGGCTGTACCTTAATTAAGGCCACGGCCGCTTCCTTCTAACTCCTAGGCCTTTCCTATCCCATCGTCGCCATAAGACCTATCTGTGTCGGTGCGACGTAAAGCCCCTAGCAAAAAAAAATAAATAAATAAATAAATAAAAATAAATTGTATTAACCACAAGTTTAGATGTTTTTATTGTGTCAGTTTTAAGGTATTATACAAATACAAAATATTAAGAATTTTTAATCTTTGTTAACATATACTGTGTGATCAAAAGTATCCGGACACCTGGCTGAACAGGACGTACAAGTTCATGGCACCCTCCATCGGTAATGCTGGAATTCAATATGGTGTTGGCCCACCCTTAGCCTTGATGTCAGCTTCCACTCTCGCAGGCATACGTTTAATCAGGTGCTGGAAGGTTGCTTGGGAAATGGCAGCCCATTCTTCTGCGGAGCGCTGCACTGAGGAGAGGTAGTGATGTCGGCCGGTGAGGCCTGGCACGAAGTCGGCGTTCCAAAACATCCCAAAGGTGTTCTATAGGATTCAGGTCGGGACTCTGTGCAGGCCAGTCCATTACAGGGATGTTATTGTCATGTAACCATGATTTTAAGGTTTGAATCAAGGGTGAAGATGCCCCTGAAGGAGGGCAAAATATCTATCAAACAAGACTTTATAATATTATGTAAATCTTAACTTCAAGAACTTGTATTGAAAAAGGTGTCATAATAAACATTTTTGTATTACTCTTGTTAAACATCAAATTCAATACGGACCAAACATGAGAATTATCACTTGTAACATACCACTTAGTCAAGCAGCTGGTATTCTTTCTCCCAAGTCTTCCCAGCCCAAACTTTGCAAAATTCTTGTACCGGTAATGCTACTCTTTTGTCAGAAATCACCCAGAACAAATCAAGCTGCTTTTCTTTGGAGTTTTAAAGACCACCAACTCATTTTTTCATTTTCATCATGTTTTTTAAGAAAAATCTTTTTAACAAGCATTTCATATTGTGTGTCGAATGTTTTTAGGTTATTACGTATATTTTACTGAGTGTGACCCTATACTGGGTTGAAATACTTCTATCTAAAATTTTATCTTCATTGGGTATAATATTGAGTATTGACTAGGAGGATAATCGTGTGTCGGGATGTGGCGACTCCATCGCCCTGTGCAATCAGTCACCCGAGTATTGGTGAGAAAACTATACCGATATGAGGTAGGAGGAAATGCCTGCCCTCAACCTTAAACACCTAGGGAGATGCTGGCAACATGCTACGTGACAAGCTGGCTGTAAGAACTCTCAGTCAGGATCTCACGGAATGATGTGGCAAATAGTTTCTTTCATCCCACTGGGAGACAGGCACTTTTTGTGCCCATCCATTTAGAATTTCATTACACATTGCTTTAGAACCATTTTCTTCCAGTTTCTTGGGGATATGTTCCATTCTTCTTTTCCCCAAGTTGAAATTCCTAGGAACTGGTGAATGTCCTTCAATCCGGGGTAATCTCACTTCATAGCGGCCCTCTTCATGTACCTTAATGATGTTGAGTCACCTGTTCTCTCTCTTCTTTATTTTTCTTTCACCTGGATCTTGAATAGCAAGAGTATCTAGCTCCCAAAGGTTGCTCACACAATCGGTGTGAGACAGTGTGAAACCTATCCCAGGTACTGTAAGTCCACACCGTAGAATCTCTCTTCTCCCAGTGAACCGCTCCAACCTAAACTTCAATTGGCCTATCTTCAACGAAGAGCTGAATGGTCCAGGCTGAATGACAACAAAAGTTTTCTTCACCTAGTTACAAGCATATATCCCATCTACACTTCTCATCCTTACTTGTGAGTGAGATGTGTTTCTGGATTAGTTACTTTACTCCCAAAGAAAACATAAATCAGTGTCTCATCTCCGATGGGTTCATACCCCATGCTCTGAGCAGCATCTTTCCTAATATAGGAATGTTGGGATCCAGGATCCATGAGAACACGTACTTGTTTTTCCTTTTCTCCTCATGTGATCACCATGAGTGTTTGTAGAAAAACCTGACTACAGTTCACATTTTGTAGAGATTTCTCAACTCTTACATCTTTTGGAATTGGTTGCCTATAAGACACCAATTCCTTCTTCTTCTTGTTTTATGACCACATAGGATCACTTTTGTCAGTCCATCGTTCAGGTCTCTTCGAAGAGATTGTTCGCGCTTTGTGGTCTTTCCAGTACTTCTTCAGCTGCCCTGATCTTCGTGCCCTTTCCTCGGTTGAAAATGTGTGTGTTGTGGGTTTGTTCCACGTAAGGGTAAAGCGGAGATTTGTATTTAATTTTATCTCACTTGTGGTGTGTTCTGTTGTAAGGCCTCTCTCCTTCAGATCCTCTCTTACTTCTCTGACCCATTTACATCCTGTTGTGGTATTTTTTCAGACGAGATTGTGTTGTACTAGTTGTTTCAGAAGTCTCAAATCCTGCATCCTCATAAAATATGTTCACAGAATCCCAGTCTCCTCTTACAAATAGTATCTGTAATGGGTTCTAGCTCTAGGAGCTCTACCTCTTGTTAGGTATTATCCGCCACTGTCCATCTTTCTGGTATTTTTTGTTGATGCAGGTTCTTCCAATCCACCTTCCAATTTTCTGAAGTCTGTCAGGTGAAAAAGTGTTTCTGATGCATATGTAGCTTCTGGTTTTATAACTGTATCACATTGTTTTATTTTTGCATTTATTGATAGAAATTTCTTATTGTAGATGCCCCATATTAATTTTTGTGTGTTAGCTAATCTATTTGTTTTTGTTTGGATTGAGATTTTTTCATTTAGATTATGTGTTATTACTTCTCCAAGATCTTTAAATTGAGTTACTGTTTTGATTTTATTACCATTTATGGTAACTTCTTTTAGCTGTATTGGTTTTTGGGACATAATTTCTGTTTTTTCAAACCAGTTATTCCTATTTAAAATGTTTCTCTTTTCATAAAACTCCATTTTCTGAACAAGCATCGCTTAAGTGATTTCCTTTACAAAATACACATGAGTTTTGTTAGACTAAAAATTAACAAGACCAGCTGCTGTAAGAAGAGTATTTTTATGACTGCTTGACTCTGCTCCTAATGCCTTTGGAACTACTTCCTATCCTACACCCTTGGACTGCCATAATGATTCACTCCTCTTTTTTTATTTCGGTTTCAGAAAATCTATTAGCCTATCAAGTCTGGTTGAGCTGAGTTGGTGTTATAGCTCCCCTGTCAAGCTCGTGAGACATCATTCAACTAGTGGAAACAGCATTGCAACATATTTCTCTGTGGTTACTCCTAGGGTTTCTACAGTCCTTAACTAAGTCTCAGTTTTGTCATAGGGAGAGGAAAGGTTGACCTGCTTGTGCTTAGAATTCATAGCTAAAATCAGTTCAGTAGTTTCCTGACATAGAGCTCTAATAACACATCATCCCAACCAAACCTAGATTGCAAGCACTCGATAGCCGTGCTATAGTTAATGCCTACAGGGGGAAAACTCTCCACCACTTCTAGTCTTTGGCTCCATGGCTTGTAACAAATATTGAAATTTATCAGAATCATCTATGTTAGGATCATCACTTATTTTTTAAATTGCCCTCAAACCTCCCCTCCAAATTTCTTTAACTCAAGAAAAGGCAAATTTAAATGTCATCTTGGTTATGTTTGACTCAGAGATAGAATCATCAATAGTATTTAGAGTTTACTGCAAGTAAAGGCTTATTCTCTTCTACTTGCCTGAGTATTCATCCGCAGCGTGTGCCTCCATGTCCAATTCCTGTGTTTTGGTAGCTGGATTTTGTAGCAGCAATTCAGCATTTCTGAATCCATGAGTGCCTACTCCTCCAACTTCTCACATAGCAATTCTAGATCAGCCACAATCTCCACATCATCTTGAGTTTTGCAATTTACTCTGAAATGTCCTCTTTCAAGATGTTTATACGCAAGTAAATGCTGCCCACACTACCACACTCTCTTCTTCAATGTATCCATTAGCCTGGACCATTGGTTGGATATTTTCACAATTTAACAGAGTCCTCTTGCGGTCACTTTATAGCCCGTCAAACACTTCTCTTTAAAAACTTTAAAGCATATATTTCATTATGTTTGAGATTCCAAAACAAGTACACAAAACAATGAAGCATAGCTAAACAGGAGAGTTGACATGTCATGACATGACAGACATCCATGCAGTTCACTTCCTTTCACTGACCTTGTAGAAGACTGAACCTCTCTACCACAAGTTGCTGCACTCATAGCAACCGTTCCCCTGTGGGTGGGGACGCAGGCGAAGAATACGCTCATTGTATCCCCTGCCTGCTGTATAGGCGACTAAAAGGGGCGACCAAGGGATGATCGAATTAAAACCATGAGACTACTTGTAATTAGTACGGCCACGTGGGGAAGACATGGGTTGCTTTTACTTGCACGTAGTACCACTTTGTTAGGTTCACAATAAGTTTGTGATTAGTAGAGCCCGGGTTTAAAAATTTTTTTATGCGCATATGCAAATGCATATTTTGAAGGTTAGTGCTTATTTTGAACATAAGTGCATATACAGATATATTTTTCTCTTACGTTGTGATCAATTATCCAAAATTTCTGAAGGAAATAAAATATCTAATAAACTCTTTGTTGTATATCCACCGGCAACACGAGAAGCCTTTCCCGATCAAGGAAAGTGCTTTCAGTGTCGCAATACAAGCAGGTAGACGATATGCCCTTTTCACAACAGCTATTTCCACCAGAACCTGTTCTCACAAGATGGGGAACTTAGTTATCTGCAGTAGCATTCTACCAGGAGAACTTTAATCAAGTAAAAGATGTAGTTAAAAGTATTGATGATAGTCATAGCGTGTGTGTTTGTGAAGCAAAGTGCGCATTTGAATCTGAAACTGTACATAAAAATATGTTTCATTCATGTGCATTTTTCAATACTTTACATGGCAATTAAGGGCCTAGAAACTCATGGTGCACCCCTACACGAACCTCTTCAGTTAATTCAAAATACCAATAGTTCTTTAAATTGTGTCCCTGGTGAAACTTGGAGAAAAAGTGGAAGAGAAACTCAGTGTGGTGATGGACTCAAACCCAGGACTAATGAAAAGTGGAATCAGACAGTCTTTGCCAGAATAATTTTCTGAGCAGTCAGGGCCAGTGTACAAGTGTTCCCCAGTTATGGCCGTCGACGTAGAATGATCATTTTCAGCGTATAACAGTGTAACTTTTTTCGTGATAATAATAATAATAATAATAATAATAATAATAATAATAATAATAATAATAATAAATAAATAAAAATATATAAATAAAATTACTCAAAAACTTAATAAAATTAATAAGCATAATTAACCGAAATGTCCGTAGTATGGGTGCCAGAGTTCACCAGAATGGATCCCTCGAATTTAGATAAGAGCATGATAAACTTTATATCCCAGGGCGTGTACATAATGCTGCGTACTGGTACATCTGCTGCAGGCCTTACCTAACCTCCTGAAAACGACTAATTAGGTAGGAACTGCACCTAGGTTTATCAATAACACTGATTCTAAAATAGCTAACTATATTCTGAACAAATTCCGTGCATGAGCACCTCATCAACATACAACATTATACATATAATACACACATAAAATATTGCTGGAAGACTCCATATTTACAACAACAACAATAATAATGAAACTCGTGGGAAAACGAAAGCGAGAACTAAGTTACCATTTGTAAATAGTCCGATGAACAATGTACATGTATGAAGATAAATACCCTTCACTGTCTCTATCAATTCCACTTACCGATTCTCATAATCGGCAGTTATCACATCACACAGATACTGTACCTTGTACTACTGTGTTCACATATTTTAACACTTGTTGTAAAGATATATACACATGTCTGTCGATCCTCAACATAAATTTATGGAAAGTCTGAGATAGCTTTCACCAACATATAATGCTAGGCCGCCACAAGTGCTACAATACTTAATGCGCAAGCACTCTCCACAATCAGCCACTTTCCACGAACGTAACAAGACTACGCTCCATGAACGTTTGAAGTCCAGTCCATTGCAGCCGTGTCACTCCAGTACCGTGTATCAGCACCACTTCCTTCCCGTACAGTGCGTCAGTTGTAGTTCTCTCATACAGTGTTCCTGCTTGTAGTTATCTTCCTTCTCGTTCCTTTACAATCACCCTTACAATGTTTCTCATAATGACCTAGGTTCCCGCCGTATGATCAACCTTTATAGACATCAACATCCCCCTCCTCTCAGATGAGACGTCTGGATTGGTGCTTGCCAGCCAATCATGAGTGATCTCAAGTCAAGACCAAGCCCTGAACTACTTCTTCCTCCCAAGACAATAACAAACTCTGGGGAGTTTTACACGAATCACCAAACTTCTCTGGTACAACAACAAGCTCACCTCATCAGGCTGGGATATATACATGACTCATGAATTTTCCGACACAAGTACATCACAACAAATACATCTCATAAGACACTGGGATATCCATATGACTCATTCAAATTACCAGAGTTATTAAAGCAATGTTTTCCCACTCGTGCAAAACAAATTACTCATACCTACATATGTGGATATCTTCCAGCTTATAAATATAAATGACAAAACATACACATGAAATACCAATAATAATAATAATGATAATAAATCGAATACTGACAATAATATCTCTACCTTCTACATATAATTCGGGGGTGTGATATATGTACTATCACAACAGAAAGTCATTGATCCCTGAAAACATTGAAAAACAGTTGATAACCTACTAGCGTACATCATTTTGCAAGGAATAAAACTGTTTATCAATTTAACACTGAGTTAAAATTAAATAATTCATTTGGCAAGATTATTTTGTTTTATTTTTAATTCATATTTGTGTGCATATTTTCAACATTTTAAATGCATACGTGCTTGCATATTTTTTGAGTTTTTTGTGCATATCAATCCAGGCCCTAGTGATTAGTAGCGACTGTGTGTGAATCAGGTTGGGTTTTACGGTATCTGTGATTAGTACCATTATACGAGCGACACCATGGGTGAGCAACACCATGGGTCTGCCTTGCCTATGATTAGTACCGACTATGTGAGGAACACCATAGGTTTGCGTTGCCTGTAAATGGTGCTGCAATGTGAGAAATACCATAGGTCTGTGTTACATGTGCGCATTACATTACCTGTGAATAGTACCGGTACCATAATGTCTGGAATACCACGAGTCTACGCTACTTTTGATTAGTACCGTAACATAACAAATGCCATGGTTCTACTTTCCTAGCGATAAGTACCATCATGAGGGGCCAAGCATCATCATCACCATAGCAACCTTGCACATTCCTTCACCTGTTGCTTGCTGTTGCTGCTCTGCTTCTCATCCATTTTCTTTAGCTGCACGATGTCCATCACCAACTATTAAGAGCTGTCTATTATGTACACCTTCCTCTTCCTACATGTGAACGCAGAATTTTCGGCTCCATGATGGTATCTTTGCACATATCCCTTTTCACCCTTATTTTTTTCCCCTTTTAAATTCTTAATCTGCCTTAAAACTTTATTGGCCTTCTCCTCTTGCCTGTCCTCACTCTTTGCATGTCAACCATATCTACTTCACTGCAGTTCACCTTCATTATGTCCAACACCTTATTCACTCTAACGTTTAAATTTTCATTTTTTACTCTCAGGTACACCGTAGATAAAGATAATTTTCCTCCTGGCTTCCTGGTTAACCATATTTTCTTGCCACTTTAATGTCTTAACTTCTCCTCTAAACCCTTTACTTTGGTCTTCAGTATTTCTAACTCACCAGTATTCTGCACAACCTTCTCTGTTATTATTCTCAGTCCCTCCTTTTATCTCCTTCATTTCATTATACTGTTCCCATAATTAGGTCCGTAGTTTCTTCAGCTTGACAAGCCTCTATTTCTTTGATCTTCTCGATCTCTTCCCAGCAATCGATCCCACTGGTCTAGGACCAGGGTTCATCTTGACACCACCTATTACAAGTAGTGTTGCCACCATCACCGCTGCCATCAGAGGTACGTGCAAGCTGTGTTGTTGCCAGGTACCCTTCGCACAAGCCGCATGCTCACACTTCACATGTCCGTGCCATGGACCTATGGTTGTCCGATATTGTTGAACCGCAGTTCCCATATTCCTCACTCAGCACTCACACACAATAGAACTTCTCGCTTCACTAGCTCGATTACTACTGCAATGTACTTACAGAAGTTCTTAATGGATTTGACAGAGCTGTAAAATTGTAAATTTATGTGGGCGTTGGAACATTTTACATTGGAGAGGGTTGTATGGGACTAGTGAGCAGCCTGGCACAAGTAGGTGGAGGCAATGCCAGGACTCATCTAAGGGCCCCATGATAGCCAACCCACCTTCGAAAGTTCAGAGCACCCGTGGCCTCTTTTAGTCGCCTCTTATGACAGGCATGGGATACCGTGGGTGTTATTCTACAATCCACACCTACAGGGGGAACCTTGGGTGTTATTATACTCCCCCTCCTACATGGGCAAATCGTGGGTGTTATTCTACAATCCACACCTACAGGGAGAAACCGTGGGTGTTATTGTGTTATTATACTGCCCTTACTCAAGGGGAAAGCTATGGGTGTTATTATGTTATTATACCGCCTCCACCTGCACGGGAAAACCATGGGTTTAAATCTAAGAATTTCATTTTTGTCTGTATTGAACTGAGAATGGAAGATAGGAAACTTAAAAGGGTCCACCTTTTCAATACAAAAATGTTATAGTTTATTTACAACATATATTTACACTTGGAACTAGTTCAGCCAAAAAAAAAAAAAAAAATTGGGTTAAATGAAGAAGTTATATCATGTTCAAGATCATGCTTTCACGTCTCTGCACAATATTTAAAATGCAGAGTGAAGGAGAATTTCCTGTTGTGTATGTTTATCAGGAACTCAAGGGAGACTTCATTAGTTAGTCGGAACATAGAAAAAATGATGAACTCTTCTCAGAAGAACTCTTAAGGTTTCACTTTACTTTTTCCTGCCTGCTAGCTCTTCAGAAATGTGTGCGCGTGCGTTTTGTATTCAGGAATCATTCAAGGCGAATATTTTCGCACTGCATGATGTGTGGTTAAGGTTATTTTTAATATTTATAACTTTTGCTTTCTCAACGATTCATTTGTTTCTATATTCATCCCTGTTTTTATCTCCTCGTAAGATGTGTATCGTTTAATGTAACACCTTGTGTAATATAAATGTCTACATGCTAGCCTATTTCCCACATTTTGGCTGAAGATGACGCCAAACAGCGTCGAAACTAGTTCCAAGTGTAAATATATGTTGTAAATAAACTATAACATTTTTGTATTGAAAAGGTGGACCCTTTTAAGTTTCCTATCTTCCAAAACCATGGGCGTTATGTTTTTATACTGCCCCACTCACAGGGGAAAACCGTAGGTGTTATTATGTTATTATACTGCCCCCACTCACAGGGGAAAACCGTGGGTTTTAATACCCCTCCCTCACTCACAGGTGAAAACCGTAGGTGTTATTACGTTATTATACCGCCCCCACTCACAGGGGAAAACCGTAGGTGTTATTATGTTTTTATACTGCCCCACTCACAGGGGAAAACCTTAGGTGTTATTATGTTATTATACTGCCCCCACTCACAGGGGAAAACCGTGGGTTTTAATACACCTCCCTCACTCACAGGTGAAAACCGTAGGAGTTATTACGTTATTATACCGCCCCCACTCACAGGGGAAAACCGTAGGTGTTATTATGTTATTATACCGCCCCACTCACAGGGGAAAACCGTAGGTGTTATTACGTTATTATACCGCCCCCACTCACAGGGGAAAACCGTAGGTGTTATTATGTTATTATACCGCCCCCACTCACAGGGGAAAACCATGGGTTTTAATACACCTCCCTCACTCACAGGGGAAAACCATAGGTGTTATTATGTTATTATACCACCTCCACTCACAGGGGAAAACCGTGGGTTTTAATACACCTCCCTCACTCACAGGGGAAAATTGTGGGTGCTATTATGTTATTATACCGCCCCCACTCACAGGGGAAAACCGTGGGTTTTAATACACCTCCCTCACTCACAGGGGAAAACTGTGGGTGCTATTATGTTATTATACCGCCCACACCTGCAGGGGGTGAACAATAAAAACTATACTCATGAAGTCTTGTTCAAGATTATGGTGAGCATCCTGATATATAACTGACGATGGAGTCACAGTATCAAATGAAATTACACAAACTAACGGAGTTTCACTGGGGGTTCTCGTAAGTCAACTACTATTTATCATTGTTACTTCTAACATTACGGACATCAGGCAATCAGTGGCGTATGCTGGGATTGAGGCGTGGGCTACCACTAGACTCAGATTACCCCTTTTTGATAGTTGGTTTAGCGAACGTCGACCCGTAAGTGCTATGTGATGCAGCCAATAGCCTGCTGTAATGTCAAGGCTGTTTCAAAATCTACTGCCGTGACGTCATCAGTGGAGATGGTAGCAAATTTAGCAAGTTTAGCAAATTTGTGGCTAAATGAATAGAATGCTTGTGTTTGGACCGATGGCCCAGGTTTAATTCTAAGAATCAACTTTCTTGTACTGTTATTTTGCCTCGTTTGGGGACTGAGGTTTATGACGTATTCACAATTCATTTCATCCTCATTTCATCACCAAGCCTATATAGACAAGATGCACTATAATAATAATAATAATAATAATAATAATAATAATAATAATAATAATAATAATAATAATAATAATAATAATGAAATTGCCATCACAATGGGACTTCGAATTTCATATGAGAAAACTCAGTACATGGAAGGAGCCTCACGATACTTAGATGGACAACCTATGATAACTAAATTTGGCAAAATTGTTCAAGTGAACCAATTTAAATATTTGGGAGAAATTATTCAGCCCTCTGGTTTAAACCGCGAAGCAAATAAAGAAAGAATTTCCAAATTACAGAAAGCATACAGGATCACTTGGAACAGGTATAATAAAAATCAATATCTCGGAATGCAAAACTTAGACACTACAATACAGTGATCAAACCTGAAGCGTTATACGCCTCAGAAACCTTAATCATTGGTGGTGGATCTTTAACCAAAGACATTGAGAAACAAGAAAGGATTTCAGCTGTCGTACCCATCGTTCCCCGAATTATTAGCTTCCTCGGGAGATCAGCAGTGGTGTCCGACCCATGATCACGGGTTCGATTCTAACCAATAAAAGAGAACATTAAACGTGAAAGATTGTATTTCAGTTTAGCAGACCTCCTATAACACCAGCCCTGCAGTGTCTTCCTACAAGGATGTAGGTGAACGGAAGTGAAATGCCAGCACTCTGTTATCTGAATGATTAAGTCAGAAGTATATACGGTGAAATGAGGAACACGTGGTGGTTTATAGCAGTGGCAAGTTGACGAAGCGAAGCCCAGCACACCTATCCACCCGGTCCCCGCACCAATCAGACTTTCAGCAGCATGCCGCGCTGCAAGGTCAGCTTCCGATGTCTTGCTCTCAAACATTTGTGTGCGACGTTGTTTCTCATTGCTCTCAAGTTGTGTAAGTGGACAATGTGTCCGATGCTTACATTATAATGTGCTTTAGACTTCCATCATTCTCATTTGAAGTCTGGGTTTCACGGATTGTCTTGGTACGCCATTGCAGGCAATATACAGAATAGGGAATCTTCCGCAATGATCTTTATGCACACAATGGTGCTGTTTGAAACTATCATATCACCTATAGTCAAATATGGTATACGAACGATATGGATAACACCGAAAAGAGTAAAAGCGTGTTTCCTGAAAGTAACACTCAGAGTAAAAAAAACAGTTCCCTCAAGTCTAATCTATTTTATACTGAGAACCTGCCCACCAAGTGGTCCATGTTCCGAACTCCTAAAATGATGAAGTGCAAAAGGATTCATGTAGACATGGAATTTTATAGCTCGAGTGCAATGTTAGAAAAAAGTGGACTGAGGAAAATCAGGTTCAAAGACATCTCGTTCCTAGATTATACATGGTTTTATCGCTTCAAGATATGTGTATGTGAATTGTGTGGCCAAACTATGGCAGATGGTATCATGTCACTGACAGTCCAAGGAGGTTAGAAGCACTGAATGACTATAGTAAATAATAATTCTGTTTAATTGTAGGCCCTTTCGGGGTAAACTTACTAAATGTGTCTATATGTATCCCCATTTATGCTAGATAATACCGTCGTGCGCTATTGTACGCGAGTGAAGAACTTAGATGTTCTGAAAATACATGCCAAAAATGCAGAATCCACTTTTCCTCTCCAACGCTACTATAGTATATTTTCAAAACATGTTAAAATACAGCTGGTACAATACGTAACCTTACTTGTTTTCTGCAACACTGTGTTTACGGACATATCTCAGACTTCAAACTCATATCAGATTTATATTTGGCATGCTGTATGATTGTCACATTGCAAAATTATAGGGTAATGTGAGGGCGTTGCAGTCTCCACAACTTGTGCGTGGAGTTCTAAATTTAAACCTCAATTACCTTTCCGCGTATGTCCCGCTGTGGATATGTGTGGTAGAAAAACGTACACGGTATCCCCTGCCTGTCGTTAGAGACGACTAAAAGGACTTCCAGGGTCTCTTAAGTTGGGAGTATGTGTTGTTGACCACGAGGCAACTAGATAGGTGTGGAATTGCTTCCATTTACTTGTGCCAGCCTCCTCGCATTCTATCCAAGCTCTTATTGTGATCCGGGTCCGACTGTATTGAGCTTTTATGCCCTTCGTGCCTCTTTCCTGTGTTCTGGCGATATCTTGTTTCCTCTAAGAGTGAGACTTCTTCTATGAGTGTTCTCTGTTTTGTATCTTTGCAGATCCACACGCTCCAGCAGTGGTGGTCAGCGGTGGCGACAGAAGTCTGACCGTTCAGTGGAACATCACTGGCTGTATACTGGCCGATGTAACAGGGTATACAGTTTCTGTGATTCCCCAAGGACCCAAAGGAGATGACTGTGAACAGATTGATGGAATTGTCACAAAGAATGTCACTGCTGGAGAAGAAACTGAAATCACCTTCTCTGATCTGCAACCTTATTACGACTATCAAGTGGATGTCACCGTGAACACGAAAAGTGGGGAAGAGGCGACTGGCACTGGTTACGCAACAACGGCTGAAGGCGGTGAGTGCTTCTAAATCTTGTTGTAACTCTTATTTTAGTTCCAGAAACTGAGTTTTGTAGCGATATACACTTCTCATCTTCTGACCATATTTCTCCAGAACAGAGTATTTATTTATTTAACGTGTATGTAGTTTGACCGAATTCAGTGTCGTCTCGAGGTTCTCACAAGAGAACTGAAGGTGTTTATTGGGGAACATGCTGAGGGAAACGTCAGTATAGCTTCACGTCATAGAACGTCACGACGAGCAGGCACCAAATAGTAAAGCGATATTAGCTGTTTTTCACAAGTTCCGTATTGTGTCAACAGAGAGCAGTGGAGTCGCTTACGCTGATGGAAGACACTTTGGAGGTCATCTAATTCCTCGTGGAATTCTATTCCAATACACTTATTGCTCCTGAGATGCCTATATGCAGGACATTTTGAAAGAATTATTTCTGTTCCCGAATTGCGCTAGGAGATAACGTCTTTGTACATGAACTTGTTCAGTAATATTTAGAAACGTTTTGAACAATGCGTGGCGCACATGTTGAACACATACTCAACATGCAGCTAAGTCTGCTGATTATCTTGGTAGAACCTTGTATATCAGGGTAGTTACGGGCTCCTCGTCACCTGCTGACATAACTATCGGTTATTAAGGACGGCACAACTACTCGAAATATACGGCTGAGATTTATTTAATTTAAAGGGGAGTCGTATAATTGGATGGTTCGCCCACCACTTCCTCGTGCGGCTCTCGGGAGAGGCCTCCACCTCCCGCGGGAAATTTGAATTTTGGCGGGACATTTGAATTTTGGCGCGAGATTTGAATTTGTAAACAAAGCCACGTGCTTTTTGACACCTGTCATCGACAACAACGCATCGCTAACCTCACTGCTGCCATCTTAACGGGTCTAAACCTCAGTGGTACCAACTTAACCTCACAAGCGCGAGATTTGAATTGGTAAACAAATCCACGTGTTTTTTGACAGCCACGTGCTTTTTGACAGGCAACAACGCATCGCTAACCTCAGTACTGCCATCTTGATGGGCTTAAATCTCAGTGCTACCAACTTAACCTCACTAGCGCGAGATTTGAATTTGTAAACAAATCCACGTGCTTTTTGACAGCTGTCATCCGCCATCTTTAAATTACAGAGCACCGTGCTGCCCTCTTTATCGCAGTAGCTGCAAATTCGCCACCTGTCATCCGCAGTGCTGCCATCTTAAGGGGCCTAAACCTTAGTGCTACCAACTTAACCTCACTAGCGCGAGATTTGAATCGGTAAACAAATCCACGTGCTTTTTTGACAGCTGTCATGCGCCATCTTTAATCAAGAGAGCGCCGTGCTGCACTCTATGTGGTGGCGGCAAATTCGAAGTGCTTTACAAACTCACGTGCTTTTGCCATCCGCCATCTTTAATCCAGAAAGGACCGTGCTGTCCTCTTTGTGGCGGTGGCAAATTCCACGTGCTCTTGTTTGGAAACAAACTCACGTGCTTTTTTCTTACAGCTGTCATCCGCCATGTTTAATCAAGAGAGCGCCGTGCTGCCATCTTTAGCTAGATAGCTTTGAAATGTGGTGGCGATAAATTCCACGTTCTCTTGTTTGGAAACAAAGCCACGTGCTTTTTGTTATCCGCCATCTATAATCTAGAGAGCACCTTGCTGCCTTCTTGGGTCAGCTGTCATCCGCCATCTTTAAACTACAGAGCACTATGCTGCTCTCTGTTGTAGCGGGTAATTTGGAAAGTTCTGTCAGCTATCATCCGCCATCTTTAATCTAGAGAGCACCGTGCTGCCTTCTTTGTGGTGGCGAATTCCACGTGCTTTACAAACCCACGTGCTTTTTTGACAGCTGTCATCCGCCATCTTTAATCTACAAAGCGCCGCGCTGCACTCTGTGCTGGCGGACAATTTGAAAATCTGCCAAGAGAACATCGTGTTGGCATCTTTATTCTTTGACATGTGGTGGCGGCAAATTCCACATCCGCCATCTGAGAGCACCGTGCTGCGCTCTTGATCGTAGTAGCGGACAGTTTAAAAAGAAGCGATTAAGAATATATAATCGAACACTGTACTCGATACAACATATGATCAGAACATCGATTTGTTCTAAGAGAAAACAAGAGTACAGTTTTGAACGGCTTGCGAATGATAGCGATTGTTATAACCTCCTTTTCCAGCTCTGTTAAGGCATAGCTTTATCGAACATACAACGCGAACTTACACATAAGACAGCACGCATATCGCGTACCTACAAGTTTAGACTTGAACACATACTACTGTTTATAGTTCGACGTTGTTGAACACTGCATTGCATGACTAGAATCGAACACTATTTAGAAAGAAAAAAAACGATCTTCTCAACATACTTACTAAGCTGCTCTTCCTCCTCTATCAAGGTACATGTCTATCGAACGTGCATCGCAAAAGCAAGAGTATTGCAAGTTTAGACTTGAACACATACTAGAGTTCGATGTTGCTAATATTGTTCTTCTCAACATGAGATAGACGATAACATACTTACGAATCTGCTCATCACCTTCTTTCTTGACATACTTACTCTTCTTTCTTGAGTGATATACTATTGAACAAAACTCTATCTTGCTAATAAGGAGCGGAAGGAATGTAATACCTAACCTAAAATAAAAGAATATGTCAATTCTACATTATTTACATCTTGTATGTGCAAGTTTTATCTCGAATCATTTTACCGTAGTGGTGTTTGCGTACTTCTCCTATTCTCAACACAATTCTTGAATGTACAAGTTTAAACTTGCCATAGTACGCTCTCAGCGTATCTCTCCCTATCTTTATACAATATGTACAGTGAATTGTGATGTAAGACAGCTTAACGTATATATTACAAAGTACACACCTCTAGCATAGTGTTTTTCACACACACACACACACACACACACACACACACACACACACACACACACACACACACACACACACACATCTGCTTTATGTAAAGTAGTACCTATCAATACTACTATGCTCCCAGGCTAGAGTGTTGGTAGAATTTGGAATGACAAACCGTTTGCAATCATCATTATTAAGGGCTACCTTACTAATTACATGAGTACAACTGGTGCTTCTTGCTTCTAATGACAGACATTTGCTTATGCAAAATAGGTGGATTACTTTTAATGCAATTGTTATAGTTTTCAAAAGTTAGCTGATTCTGAACGACATTCTTTTTAATCCCCTTCAATCTCTTTATTTGTAGTTCATTTAAGAGTTTTACGCATATATGACTTGGATTTAGTACCTACAAATGAATCGATAATATTTCCAGCACATTCATCTTTCATTTTACCTAGAACCTTTTTGTTCACTAGCGGTAGATGATATTGATTATTCGCAGGATAGTTACTAGTATCAAACCTACCCAAGTCTGGCTTTATATCATTGTAATAGTCATCAGTTTTGATTTGATAAATAAACGATTCGGTGTCTGTGTAGAGCAATTGCGCATTATGCGCGTACTTCTTCATCATATAATCGTAATGGAATTCATACATGAGTGTTTTAGCCAATTCGGGTACTGCAAAGCCGACGTAGGTAGGTTTGTCGTACTTAACTCTAACACGATTCATCTGTATAATAACTAAATTCTCATGTATGATTGTACAGCTGTGGAAATTTGGTTTACTTATTAAATAGTTAGCACCATATCTTTTCTTAATATTTTCCCAGTTTGTAATCAATTTTACATCAAAGCGTTTGTCAATATTTTCCATAGTCTTACCAAACACACTGTTATTCATGAGCTTGTAGAAATCTTTCTCAAACTCGTTAACTGCATTTGTTCTTAAATTATTGTTCAGATCGATATATGGCTTTGGCCACGGTGACTGATTAAATTCTAGTACGCGATGAATTTTGGATAACTTCAAACCATGCTGCAAACACTGTTTTAAATTTCGGTAATGAATGATATACTTAGATTTATCACACAAATTAGCAATTAGCATTTTCGTCGTTGATGCGATGTACGGGGGCTTCATATTTTCAGGGCAGAACGGTAAGTCATTATGAAAAGTGTGTATCTCTTTAGGGTACTGTAAGTCAACTTCCAGGAAATAGCCTTTATCAGCTTCATCGCCTAGGGCGTGCAGCTGTAAAGCATCAATTTCGCACTGCGTTAGTCAGCGGAAACCACTCACCGGTAGATGCTGACTCATTGCCCACCCATACTGATTATTAGTGTTCCGAGGTATCTGTGGAACTGCAGAGGTGAAAGAAGGTGCTGGGTGTAATAGGTCTCAACTACGAAATTAAAGTTAATTTAAAATTTAACAAAGGTTATATTTTCTTTTCAAGATCAAGAAATAACAAGTATAACAGGTACTCAGTAGCATATCAACAAATTAAGAATGTACAATTGCAATTTGTTAATGGATTTGTGCTTCGAGCCCCCAGACACGCAATCCTTGAGCAATGAGCCCAACTTTACCTATGTACAAAGTTCAACAAAGGGGCAGAAAACCCCAATCATGCCAAGGAGCACTAGCTCCCAATTACCCAGTTAAGCCTGCTCGAGGCACACAGAAAATACATTTTTAAGAAAGAGCAACCCGTTCTCAAAGTTCAAGCCAATTCAAAGGCCACACCAAACTCCACCTTCAAGCTGCCCTCCGGGCATACAAGAACAGGGGTAATGATACCCAACCTACTGAGGCCTATTCAGTAAAAAACAGGTTAATTATATGGCCCAAAATTCCAACTTGACTGGAGGCGTAACTTGCACTCCTAATACACTTT
The DNA here is from genome assembly GCF_040414725.1 of Anabrus simplex. NCBI lineage: Eukaryota > Metazoa > Arthropoda > Insecta > Orthoptera > Tettigoniidae > Anabrus > Anabrus simplex. The sequence goes on from NC_090267.1 coordinate 519,359,605, forward strand.
TACCTATTTGGCACTAGGCCGTATACACAAGGGCTAATCCCATTTTAAGAGGTGACTTGTATAAGAAGACTTTATTACATTAAAAAAAGAAACGGTTGTGAACACAAAGTCACCTCAAAACAATAGGAGGGGGAGCTCGAGAGGGTTAGCACTCTCTATCCCAATTTATAGTTAAAGAGCCGAAGTTTTACCAAGCGTCTATTACATTTTAAAGATGGGTTACATGGGAAAAGTTTTCGAACCTGCCCCGAGGGTTAAACAGCTGAGCTAGCGAGAAATGAAGTTATGAAACGGCCATTACCTTATGGATGAACTGCTGCCCGAAGAAAGAGGCGCTTCCCGCCCCCTGCTACATAATCACACTAGGAGAGATGTTACTGAAGTGGCCCTGAGACTCGAAAATCAGCAGTTTATATACCCTCGCGGAAAATTCGAGACGTTTCATGAATGATTACAACCCGCCCACAAAATTTTATTGGTCGGCTAAAGATTACAAGTCAAAACTGAAGAAGACATCTAGGATTGGTGGAAAATTAATTACAGAAATTACTCATTGGTCAAATTCAAACTGGCGGAAAGAGAAGGGTTATACTGCCAACCCAAACAATGACTGAAATAAATTTAACAAAGAACAAACTTATGAATACCAAATTTCTTCAAAAAAGAGTTCCTTCACTTCGCACTAGGGTGCACAATTGTAGTTCTTACGTAGTGCCATCTAGAAGAGAATGTTCACACTTCGTACTACAGAGCAAACAAATACAAATCAGAACAGGCATAGTTCAGAACACTTCAAAATTTACCGTAGAGACATCTTCTGAGAAACCATAGAATTAATATGGTTGTTAAAGTTCAGGCTTTCTCCAGTAGAGGAGTTTCAACTGGCGCAATGTTTGAATTAGCGGCGTGGAGGTGTACCGCCCGGTACAGACCTCCCCCACCGAAAGTCCTTTCAAGGGGTGACACAGGAGAAAACAAAATTTGTTTTAAAACAAGTCCAAGTTTTGCTGTAGATTACTGAAATTAGTTGCAGAAGGATTCAAAAGAGAAAATAAAATTTTCCCGTAGCCGAAGGTTTTAAAAAAATTGATTTGACCCAGTTTCAAAATTCTATTTAGTAGCTTTTGATGAACTGTCTTTATGCTTGTAGTAGTTGAATTCAGAAAAAAAATCTTTTAATTCTTGAGAGGATTTTTTTTCTAAGTTCACCAGATGTTGCAGTTGAATCCAAAAATGTAGTGATTGTGGATATGGAATGTCCATGTGGCTGGATAAGTACATTAGTTGCCAATTACTTTGACGGCGAGACCAGCCGCAGTAGCTTGTGTCCAGAGGAGGCCGCTCGGACCCCTCAAGTACCCTGAGATACCGCTCACCCGCACTATGAGAGGGGTAGTGGTGGTGAAGCACGCCGCACACGCGGCGATTGTTTACAGGGCGCGGGCAGTTTGCAGGAGGTGCGCCGCACATCAGCCTTGGCCGGGTGGAGGGCTCCGGCTCGCCGTACACTGGTTGACCTCACTGGAGTAGATCGGGCCCGTGCTCCACTACAGTAGTTGTACGGTGCCGCACGGCTGCGGGGGCACTGAAACATTAAGATCTCGGCGGCAGAATTTTTGTTGAACAGAAATGTTTTTTAGGGTACAGTCTTTGTGGTGAGGCTGAGGGGCCAGCGGCGTGGAAGTTCTTATTTCATTTTAATTAGCCACTGGTGTGTTTGAGCAGGAGACGGGAGCAAGGTAATGGCCGTGGCGAGGACAGGATAGCAGTTTAACTGGTCGGGGGAGGTTGTACAATGAATATTTATATACAAGGAACCTAATTCAAGGGGCAGAAGGCCTAAAAATGAAACCAAAAAAATATAACCTTCCGAATTCTTTCAAAGTGTAAACAAAAAAATAAAAACCAGCTAAATTAGCGCGGAAGTTACACAGGTTTCACCTGGGACAGGCGAACCCTAAATATCCTCTCGGTGGCTGGATTGCTTAATAATAAAGTAACGGGTGTAAGGAAATCGAGAATAATACATGGCCCATGAAATCTGGGGGCAAGCTTGCCCGCGGGAACAAAATTCTTGACCATAACCTGGTCGCCTACCTTCAAATGGGTGGGTCTCCGTCCACGATCATATCTTTCCCTAACCTTTTCATGAGACACTTTAAGATTGGCTTTAGCCTTCTTCCAAAGATCTTTAATGTTATCAGGATCTATTGTCTCAGGTAGAATATCACTCAGAGACCAAAGGTTAGAGAGCGGCGTGTTTGGAACAAACTTGAACATCAAAGAAGCTGGAGTAAACTTATGAGATTCATGAACCGCCGAATTCAAATCAAAAGCTAACCAATGCAAGGGCGTGTCCCACCTAGAATGATCGTCGTGATGATAGGCAATAAGGGCCGACCTCAGATTACGGTTGACCCGTTCCGCTAGAGATGGTTGAGGATAATAAGCAGAAGTAGTCACATGCGATATGGACAGATCAAAACAGAATTTACGAAAGAGATTGGATGTGAAAGCTTTAGCATTATCAGACACAATATATATTGACACGGACCGAAAGAAGCAAAATTGGAATTTAAACAAGAGATAGTGGACTGAGCGGTAGCCAGCTTAGTGGGAAATAACCAAGAAAATCTAGTAAAGCCATCTACACACACAAGGATGAATTTATTGGCATTCCCCTTTGACTGGGAAAAGGGTCCTACGTAATCGATGTAGAGATGTTCCATGGGGCGCGACGCTTGATGAGAAGACAAAAGCCCTTGCTTAGTTGACATGGTAGGTTTACTAAGCCAACATGATTTACAAGATTTTACCATTTCGCGGATTTCTCCGTCCATACCCTTCCAGATGTACATTTCACGGATCTTTTCTCGGGTTTTGAAGATGCCTAAATGCCCCCCTAATGGGGTCTCATGATAGTACTTGAAGATCATTGGTACAAGAACAGCTGGAACTACAACTTTCATTTTTTGATCCTGCATCGACGGGCAACATAAAACACCATTCCTCAATACATAAGGGACGACATGTTTCCCAGAAGAAAGGGTTTCAGTAATGGGAGCCAGCACTGGATCTTCACGTTGATATTTTTCAATATCCCTAAACAACATGGGAGCATCAGTCAGAATGGCATAAACCTCAGGTAGTAGGGACTCGTGAGGTGAAGAACTATGAACCTGTTCAAGGGGCTCTACATCATTCGAAAACATACGGCTTAGTCCGTCGGCCACAACATTTTCAGTACCTCTTATATGCCTAACATCAAATTGGAAGGCTTAGCGAAGGGGACCTTGGACAACTTCACAGTTAACCCAGCCTTACGAAGGCGATTGAGAACTTCTTTCAGATGATCTAGATGTTCTTGGAAGGTCTCCGAAAATACGACGACATCATCAATATAGTGGTACAAGTACTCAAATTTGATGTCGGAGAAGACCCTATCTAGCAGTCTAGTGAGCACAGCTGCTCCCGTGGGGAGCCCGAAAGGCACGCGGTTGTACTCATACAAATTCCAATCCGTGGCAAACGCTGTAAGGTGCTTGGATTCCTCTGCTAATGGTATCTGGTTATACGCCTGGTTAAGATCCAAGATGGTGAAGAACTAAGCTTTACGAAACCAGGAAAAGCAAAAATGAAGATCAGGAAGGGGCACAGATTGTAATACCACCTTCCGATTGAGAGCCCTATAATCAATCACAGGCCTGAAGCCACCTTGGGTTTCGGGACTAAAAAAATAGGCGAAGAATGCGCCGACTTAGAGGGCCGAATAATACCATCCTTCAGCATTTGATCGATGATCTCCTTCAAAGCTTTCATTTTAGGAGGAGACAGCCTATAAGGCGGAAACCGGGCTGGAATCGAATCCGTAACCTCAATCTTGTATTCAATAAGGTCAGTAACACCAAGATTATCAGAAAACACCTCTGGAAATGACTGACACAACTTACGAATACTATCAGCCTGCTCCTCAGGTAGATGTCTAAGATCTAACAACATCTCATCCTGGGTAGGCGAAACAGATGAACATGACACAGAACTACATTTAAGTAAAGGAATTTTAACATTAGAAGCAAATATGAATGTGCACGACTTGCTCTGAAGATCGAGCACTAGACCAGTATATGACATGAAGTCTGCTCCCAATATAATGGGGCAAGACAAGTGCTTTGCCACCAATAGTTTAACCTTCCAAGTAAATTTAGAAATACGAATTTTGGATTTTAAGGAACCTAAAATTTGTAATGGAGAAGAATTAGCCGAAACATATTGAACCGAAGACGAGCAAAGATCAGGAAGTTTACAAATAGTTTTTAATTTGGAATACCACTCAGCCGAAATAATCGAACAAACACTGCCTGAATCTAAGAGAGCAGTTGCGGGCTCATTATTCAATTCAATTTTGAGAAAAGGAACAGGTGCGGGGGTATCCGCCGCAATCGCAAGACATTCTTTGGGACCTTCAAAATATAAATTTGAAAAGTGAGTTTTCCCTGAAATTTCGACATGTTTACTTGGGGCTGAGCCTCGGACAGAGGAGTTAGTCGACTCAGCCGAAGCCATTAGTCACTTATTATTATTGGCCTTGGTAGAAGGTGCACCAGAAGTTGAGCAGGAGGGGGTGCTACTAGCATTAGGGCAGTTCTTGGCAATATGTGAAAACGCGCCGCATTTAAGACAGCTTTGAGATGACCCTGCTCCATTCCTCGTCCCACTAGATTTAATTGATGGGCACTTGTTCCGAAGCATAAGATTTACGGGCAGTGACTGGTCGGCGAGGAGGAGGCCGAAAACTACTAGAGGATGGAGGGGGTTCTTTCGCGACACGCAAGGTATCAGCATATCTAACTCCTTCGGCTGAGACTGCCATAGCCTCTAACTCGGCAAAAGTTTGCGGACGCGACGCAAAACACAAGTATGATCTGTACGATGGAGAAATACCTTCCACAATTGCCTGTACAATCTGATCTTCAGGGAAGTGAAGGGCAAATACCCTAGTATAGAATTTGATGTCTTGAATGAAGTCTGCCAGGTTTTCATCAAATCGCTGCACTCTATAATAGTATTTCTGAATTAGAGGTGACCTACCTCGAGCCGGAATAAAATTAGCTAACATATGGGCGTGGAATTCTTCTATGGATAACTGTTCCGCAATTGCCCTAACTATTTTGTCTGAGAGGACACCAATGGAATAAGGGTAAATTATCTGAAGGATTTGACACGGAGACAGAGAAAAAACAAGGGCATGATCTTGGAATTCAACTAAAAACCTTAAGAAAGCAATGACATCAGTAGTGGAGTTAACAGAAAACTTGGAAATACCTCTAAGTAATATAGCTAATGGATGGTGTAAACTGCTGAAACCAGGTGACATAGTAGAAAGGGGCCTAAGTGGCGGAGAAGCCGATTCCGCAGGTGCCCTATTTAACACAAAGAGTGGAATGGACGTGCGACGATCGGACTCAGTTCCTAACGGGGCAGATGTTCGTTGTGTAGTCGCCTCAGTACTACTTCCTTCCTCTTTAGAGGAATCCTCCACATTTACGATATTTACGACCATAGGCTGGTCGATTTTGGGAGTCGCAGATCCAGATAACAACTGACTAACTTTACTAGACATTTTGGACCAGTTTTCAGCAAGGGCACTAGCTTCCTTACCCTGAAGGTCATTCAACTTCAGAGACAATAGATCACATACCCTGTTATAAAAGTGGTACAACCTGGCCTGTACTCATTTGAGTTGATTAGGAGATGGATCACTTACTTAAAAAAACTAACTACAGACGCTAGCTCAGTAGTATTATCATTGATCGTGGAGAAAGCGTCGTCAATCTCTTTCTCTCCCAAAGTTGGGATGGTAATCGGCAAATCAAGGGAATCTTTTACCTTATTGGAATCGACTGCAAACGTGCCTCCAGGTTCTGAGAGATAGTTCATAAATTAATTCTTCTTTACGCAAATAGAAATGATGGAGAACCTCGCGAGGGCCGGACATGATGACAGAATTTTTTTAGAAAATCAAAAAAATTCCAGCAACTGAGAAAATTGTTAGAGTTCGAATTAAAAACAATGTTTAGCCGTCAAAGGGGGCTAAATTGAGACCCATTCAACCACGCTCTGCTACCACTTGTTCCGAGGTATCTGTGGAACTGCAGAGGTGAAAGAAGGTGCTGGGTGTAATAGGTCTCAACTACGAAATTAAAGTTAATTTAAAATTTAACAAAGGTTATATTTTCTTTTCAAGATCAAGAAATAACAAGTATAACAGGTACTCAGTAGCATATCAACAAATTAAGAATGTACAATTGCAATTTGTTAATGGATTTGGGCTTCGAGCCCCCAGACACGCAATCCTTGAGCAATGAGCCCAACTTTACCTATGTACAAAGTTCAACAAAGGGGCAGAAAACCCCAATCATGCCAAGGAGCACTAGCTCCCAATTACCCAGTTAAGCCTGCTCGAGGCACACAGAAAATACATTTTTAAGAAAGAGCAACCCGCTCTCAAAGTTCAAGCCAATTCAACGGCCACACCAAACTCTACCTTCAAGCTGCCCTCCGGGCACACAAGAACAGGGGTAATGATACCCAACCTACTGAGGCCTATTCAGTAAAAAACAGGTTAATTATATGGCCCAAAATTCCAACTTGACTGGAGGCGTAACTTGCACTCCTAATACACTTTTACCTATTTGGCACTAGGCCGTATACACAAGGGCTAATCCCATTTTAAGAGGTGACTTGTATAAGAAGACTTTATTACATTAAAAAAGAAACGGTTGTGAAAACAAAGTCACTTCAAAACAATAGGAGGGGGAGCTCGAGAGGGTTAGCAGTCTCTATCCCAATTTATAGTTAAAGAGCCGAAGTTTTACCAAGTGTCTATTACATTTTAAAGATGGGTTACATGGGAAAAGTTTTCGAACCTGCCCCGAGGGTTAAACAGCTGAGCTAGCGAGAAATGAAGTTATGAAACGGCCATTACCTTATGGATGAACTGCTGCCCGAAGAAAGAGGCGCTTCCCGCCCCCTGCTACATAATCACACTAGGAGAGATGTTACTGAAGTGGCCCCGAGATCCGAAAATCAGCAGTTTATATACCCTCGCGGAAAATTCGAGACGTTTCATGAATGATTACAACCCGCCCACAAAATTTTATTGGTCGGCTAAAGATTACAAGTCAAAACTGAAGAAGACATCTAGGATTGGTGGAAAATTAATTACAGAAATTACTCATTGGTCAAATTCAAACTGGCGGAAAGAGAAGGGTTATACTGCCAACCCAAACAATGACTGAAATAAATTTAACAAAGAACAAACTTATGAATACCAAATTTCTTCAAAAAAGAGTTCCTTCACTTCGCACTAGGGTGCACAATTGTAGTTCTTACGTAGTGCCATCTAGAAGAGAATGTTCACACTTCGTACTACAGAGCAAACAAATACAAATCAGAACAGGCATAGTTCAGAACACTTCAAAATTTACCGTAGAGACATCTTCTGAGAAACCATAGAATTAATATGGTTGTTAAAGTTCAAGCTTTCTCCAGTAGAGGAGTTTCAACTGACGCAATGTTTGAATTAGCGGCGTAGAGGTGTACCGCCCGGTACAATTAGCATCGAGATAAACAATATACTGAGATTCCTGACTAGAATCGAAACTCGGCATGTACTTATTATTTGCCTTGGAATACCGCCCACTGCACTGACTTATACCACCTCGAATAGACGATTTTATAAAGTGCACCATATCAATATCGGTTAGCAGTTCCAAATTCACCTGCGTGTATTTTAACATGGCATCCCAACTTAACCCAGGCGCTGTAAAATACTGACATGGGTCAAGGCTGTAGGTTTTCTTGCAAACACAGCGAAAATTTTCGAAAACATCAGCTAACAAAAGTACATCCGTCTTTAAATATAAGTCGGTGTATTCACCTAGCGTTTGAATGTGGAACTGCTCCCAGATATGTTGTGCATGTAAATAGTCATCATCACTAATATCCGCTGAATTCAGCGAGCTGTAAAATGATTGTTTCGATGGTAAAGCACGTCCTTCGAGGCGTTCTAAGCAGTCAAGATATTCATAACAAAAAACACCCTTACGCCGAAGTAAATTAACTGCGCTTCTTCAGGAAAAACGCGTCGAATTTCCGTAAATTGTTCTGGCTGTAAATGACTAGAAAGTTTATCGAGGCTACTCGCCATAAAGCGAAACGAGTCAAGGAATCTCAGTTTTATAGAATGCTCCTCATCTACTTTTACAGACTTTGCAAATACAATGTACCGCTCTTTATTTTGAGGGATTATATCTACTTTTTCATCTGAAGCTCCAAATTGTGAAATGATGAAATGTGAGTCGTAACCAGGTAAGTTATGAAAAATTACAGGGATAAATTTTGGAACTCTGTACTTAAGATTACTGCTATTATGAGCGCATATCTGTAGAAACCAGTTAAATGATCATGATCAAAAACTTTAGGGTCATTTTCGGAAAATTCCCCATCACAAATGCTACATTTTGTAGCACGTTCATGATCATTTAACTGAATTTCGGTGAGCGGCTTCATTGGAATATTACTATTTAGAATACGACCAAGACGTACTGCATCACTTTCAAGTTTTTCTAAAAATACTTTATCAGTATCAGGTCCTCGATACAGCTCTAACTTGTTAAGCGTACTATCATAACTACACTTAATGTAATACGCGAAGCTATACGGGACATGCATGTGCGTAGTATTAGTGAAAGAGTTGTTTGGGTTAGGTAAGCGTGTGCTGCATGGCTTGAGGATGGCTTCAAAGTCTGCATAAATCACGAAAGGTACCCACATCTGCTTGTCATAATTTGTATATTTTAAAACATCATTGCCTGTAGTAGGTATCTCTGTACGTACATGATTGCAGTCATTCTTGGAATGGTTCGTTAACTGATCTTCAATTCTAAAATACTGCAAACATCCATCACATAGCCACTTTTTGTTACACCTGTTTGACAACTGACTACCAACAAGTCTACTCAGATTTTTAATCCAGCAAATGTGGCTATTCTCACTGTTTTCGATATAAGTTATTATGAGTACTCTTCTTATGATATGTATAATACAGAAGACCTACTACAGACTTTTTGTCTACACCATACACATTAATGCTAATGTTATTTAGTTCTTCAAAGCGCTTAATGTCCTTTAACTGCATAGGAGATTCTATACTATCGAAATTTAGTTGCGTTGAATAGTGTGGTTAGGATGATGTTCTATTCGCTACATTCGATTTAGCAGGATTTAAAGCCGACATCACCGCCCATGCAAAACATGCTTCGTCATTATTTTGGATGATTACAACAGCTTCTTTTCGCTGAATCCATGTCGGCAGCTCGATGTACGATGAACCTCGCATCTTATTGTACTTATTGATGTTAACTTCTAGATACATTATTTCAACTAAAGCCCACCCTGATTCCTTTTCCTGAAATTCCTCGCTCTTAGTTGAAATAATGTTAGAGACATCCCTAAGTACATCACCAAAATTAATCGACTGACTTATGACGAAATTTTTCGTATTAACTGATTTAATGTCCGTTATTTCCGATTCATCCGTGCTTTTAATGTACAAGGCGAAAAACTCAAAATTAACTTTAAATAAATAATGATTGGACAAAGTTTTAGCAAGAAGCTGTTGTACATCCGGTAGAATGCAATTTAAAAAGTGTTCAGTACTCTGAAACTTTTGACTAGCACGAATTCTGCAACTAGAAATCCTACTTTTAAATGCTGTATTAATTTCCTCGATGTTTGTGTTACTACCACTCCTACAGGCATTATTTTTATGCGCATTACTCCGTAAGTGACCCTGAAAATGTGAAGATGGTACATCAGTGTTACAGTGCTCGCAGTGAATAGTTTGAAGTTCATGATTTTTTCTAGGTTTTTTTACTACTAGTACTTTCTACAGCTACATCCGTTTGTTTACGCTTTTCTCCTATTACCTGAGGGTTTTAGTATTCAGTCAGCAGTATGTAAAGATTGTTGGTTAAAAGGATAATGTCGAGATAGAGGAAGAGACTAAGGCAAAAGAAGTAATACAATTTACATATGATAACAATGACATTTACAATAAGATACAAAAGTTGAAAACTAGAAAAGCGGCTGGAATTGATCAGATTTCTGGGGATATACTAAAGACAATGGGTTGGAATGTAGTACCATATCTGAAGTACTTATTTGATTATTGTTTGGTCGAAGGAGCTATACCAGATGAATGGAGAGTTGCTATAGTAGCCCCTGTATATAAAGGAAAGGGTGATAGACATAAAGCTGAAAATTACAGGCCAGTAAGTTTGACATGCATTGTATGTAAGCTTTGGGAAGGCATTCTTCCTGATTATATTAGACATGTTTGTGAAATTAATAACTGGTTCGATAGAAGGCAATTCGGTTTTAGGAAAGGTTATTCCACTGAAGCTCAACTTGTAGGATTCCAGCAAGATATAGCAGATATCTTGGATTCTGGAGGTCAAATGGACTGTATCGCGATTGACATGTCTAAAGCATTTGATAGGGTGGATCATGGGAGACTACTGGCAAAAATGAGTGCAATTGGACTAGACAAAAGAGTGACTGAATGGGTTGCTATATTTCTAGAAAATAGATCTCAGAGAGTTAGAGTAGGTGAAGCTTTGTCTGACCCTGTAATAGTTGAGAGGGGAGTTCCTCAGGGCAGTGTTATCGGACCTTTATGTTTTCTTATATATATAAATGATATGAGTAAAGGAGTGGAATCGGAGGTAAGGCTTTTTGCGGATGATGTTATTCTCTATAGAGTGATAAATAAGTTACAAGATTGTGAGCAACTGCAACGTGACATCGAAAATGTTGTGAGATGTACAGCAGGCAATGGTATGTTGATAAACGGGGCTAAAAGTCAGGTTGTGAGTTTCACAAATAGGAAAAGTCCTCTCAGTTTTAATTACTGCGTTGATGGGGTGAAAGTTCTTTTTGGGGGATCATTGTAAGTATCTAGGTGTTAATATAAGGAAAGATCTTCACTGGGGTAATCACATAAATGGGATTGTAAATAAAGGGTACCGATCTCTACACATGGTTATGAGGGTGTTTAGGGATTGTAGTAAGGAAGTAAAGGAGAGTGCATATAAGTCTCTGGTAAGACCCCAACTAGAGTATGGTTCCTGTGTATGGGACCCTCACCAGGATTACCTGATTCAAGAACTGGAAAAAATCCAAAGAAAAGCAGCTCGATTTGTTCTGGGTGATTTCCGACAAAAGAGTAGCGTTACAAAAATGTTGCAATGTTTGGGTTGGGAAGAATTGAGAGAAAGAAGAAGAGCTGCTCGACTAAGTGGTATGTTCCGAGCTGTCAGCGGAGAGATGGCGTGGAATGACATTAGTAGACGAATAGGTTTGAATGGCGTTTATAATAGTAGGAAAGATCACAATATGAAGATAAAGTTGGAATTCAAGAGGACAAACTGGGGCAAATATTCATTTATAGGAAGGGGAGTTAGGGATTGGAATAACTTACCAAGGGAGATGTTCAATAAGTTTCCAATTTCCTTGAAATCATTTCGGAAAAGGCTAGGAAAGCAACAGATAGGAAATCTGCCACCTGGGCGACTGCCCTAAATGCAGATCAGTATTGATTGATTGATTGATACTTGATGCGCTTCTACTAAGTGGGCCTTGTATCGCTCTACGTTAGCGAAATAGAAACCAAGTTTGAACCTTTAGAGGTCAGACATCAAGTTTCAACCTATAGAGGATAGACATTGCTGTAAGTTTGAAATTATAAGATTAACCTCTTCTATGGCATGCAGATTAAAGAAAATAACTATTTATCAATAGACTAAAGTTCCGATGTTCGGAAGAAACCAAGTTTGAACCTGTACAGGTCAGACATTGCTGTGAGTTTGAAATTATAAGATTAACATCTTCTGTAGCATGTGGATTAAAGCGAACAACTATTTATCATTAGACTAAAGTTACGATGTTCGGAAGAAACCAAGTTTCAACCTATAGAGGTCAGACATTGCTGTAAGTTTGAAATGATAAGATTAACATCTTCTATAGCATGCGGATAGTAGAGGGAAACTATTAACCAATAGACTAAAGTTACGATGTTCGGAAGAAACCATGTTTCAACCTATAGAGGTCAGACATGACTGTAAGTTTGAAATTATAATATTAACCTCTTCTACAGCATGTGGATTGAAGAGAATAACTATTTATCAATAGACTAAAGATATGATGTTCGGAAGAAACCAAGTTTCAACGTATAGAGGTCGGACATTGCTGTAAGGTTTTAATTATAAGATTAACCTCTTCTATAGCACGAGGATTGAGGAGAACAACTATTTATCAATAGAGATTAGCTTAAAGTTACGATGTTCGGAAGAAACCAAGTTTCAACCTATAGAGGTCAGACATACCTTAAAATCTTCGCGCTGCAAAATGTTACTCGGATGAATAAAATGCGTGTGTTCAAGCCTGTAACTCGAGCGATAATATTCTAGTCGTACCTAAAAAGAACAAACATATATGAATGTAGTGTAGGGTACGTCAGCTAGCCTAGCTATCTTTACAACTCAAAGTTCGAAACATACCTTAAAATGCACGTGCTGCAGACTGTTACTCGGATGAATAAAATGCGTGCGTTCAAGCATGAAACTCGAATGATAATATTCTGGTCGTACCTAAAAAGAACAAAGATATATGAATGTAGTGTAGGGTACGTCAGCTAGCCTAGCTATCTTTACAACTCAAAGTTCGAAACGTACCTTGAAATGCACGCGCTGCAGACTGTTACTCGGATAAATAAAATGCGTACATTCAAGCCTGTAACTCGAACAATAATATTCTAGTTGAACCTAAAAAAGAACAAACATATATGAATGTAGTGTAGGAATATATATAAAAGGGTACGTCAGCTAGCCTGGCTATCTTTACAACTCAAAGTTCGGAACATACCTTAAAATGTTCGCGCTGCAAAGTGTTACTCGGATGAATAAAATGCGTACTTTCAAGCCTGTAACTCGAACGATAATATTCTAGGTGTACCTAAAAAAGAAAAGAAAATATATGAATGTAGATGTTTATTACCTAGCGTAGAAGTTGCTTTGCAAACACTAACCAACAGTTCAGGCTTACTTTAAGTTGAAGGCTGAAGAATTATATTCACAGCAGACAGTACTTAGACGGGGATGTGCACGTAATAAACACACACAAAGAACTGTGAGCGCTTCACGCAGACTGCAGCGAGTAAATATGCTGCTTGTTACCAAGCGGATATCAGAGTCGCTGTCATCTGCAGTACAGTTGGAACTAAATGTTTATGCAACAAGAGCTCTCCTGAGTGCCTTACGCTGAGTTGTGCAGGCTGATGTATTTAAGCACTAAGCCGGGATCGAACCTGCTGTCGATGCCGAGGTGCTAGAATTTAGGCGTTCTGCAGCGGATCGAACATGGGAAAGTTAGCGCGCGATCCTCGACCTCTGAACTTAAACGGGAGGGTACTAAGCTAAGCAAAAAGCCGACATCCTCGGTATTCCTTGCCTGTAGGTACAGTGCTAAGATTACATCTACGGTATCCCCTACCTGTACTTAGCAGGGTGCTGAGCTAAGCCTACATCTACGGTATTCCTTACCTGTAGGTACTGAGCTATGATCACATCTACGGTATCCCCTGCCTGTAAGGGTGCTCAGCTAAGCCGACATCTACGGTATTCCTTGCCTGTAGGTACCGAGCTAAGACTGCATCTACGGTATCCCCTACCTGTACTCAGCAGGGTGCTGAGCTAAGATCACATCTACGGTATCCCCTACCTGTACTTAGCAGGGGTGCTGAGCTAAGCCTACATCTACGGTATTCCTTACCTGTAGGTACTGTGCTAAGATCACATCTACGGTATCCCCTACCTGTACTTAGTAGGGTGCTGAGCTAAGATCACATCTACGGTACCCCCTACCTGTAAGGGTGCTGAGCTAAGCCTACATCTACGGTATTCCTTACATGTAGGTACTGAGCTAAGATCACATCTACGGTATCCTCCACCTGTAAGGGTGCTCAGCTAAGCAAAAAGCCAACATCTACGGTATTCCTTGCCTGTAGGTACCGAGCTAAGACTGCATCTACGGTATCCCCTACCTGTACTTAGCAGGGTGCTGAGCTAAGATCACATCTACGGTATCCCCTACCTGTACTTAGCAGGGGTGCTGAGCTAAGCCTACATCTACGGCATTCCTTAACTGTAGGTACTGAGCTAAGATCGCATCTACGGTATCCCCTGCATGTAAGGGTGCTCAGCTAAGCAAAAAGCCAACATCTACAGTATTCCTTGCCTGTAGGTACCGAGCTAAGACTGCATCTACGGTATTCCCTACCTGTACTTAGCAGGGTGCTGAGCTAAGATCACATCTACGGTATCCCCTACCTGTACTTAGCAGGGGTGCTGAGCTAAGCCTACATCTACGGTATTCCTTACCTTAGGTACTGAGCTAAGATCACATCCACGGTATCCCCTGCCTGTAAGGGTGCTCAGCTAAGCAAAAAGCCGACATCTACGGTATTCCTTACTTGTAGGTACCGAGCTAAGAGTGCATCTACGGTATTCCCTACCTGTAAGTAGACAAAGAGAGGACTAGGCTAAGAAGCGATTTTCAAAGGCGCTAGTCTGAGAAGTAATCCTCACGAGCACTAAGCTAAGCCTACATCCACAGTACCCCCTACCTGTTAGCAACAACACGAAACGCTGAGGTACCGAAATATACGAGTTCTTCAAGCAGACGTATTTGTACTACGATTAAACGGAAAGGTTTGAGCTCAGCTCTACAAGTTGCTAATAATTTTAATGCCAACTGTACGCGTGCAGTGGACTTCGTACTCCGCTGAGGCAAACACATTCCAGGTAGGAGCTCGCTAGCCGGATGCAGCTTGCGCGCGCGCGCGCGCGCGCGCGCGTGTGTGTGTAGGCATGCTTCAAAAACACATCCCAGATATTTTTTCTCGTTCTAGAGTCTGCTTATTCTAAATCCGGTGCTAGTACATAGCTACTCGTAAAGCATAACACCTGAAATGCACTAGGAAGCAGCTACCTGCTGCTCTCCTCCTGTTTTACAACCGGTTGCCCCTTCCTAACATGAGATTTCAAGTTGTAAGAACATATTTTACGGCCGGATGCCCTTCCTGACGCAAGAATCTGTTTCTTACAGCTAGAAATTTAAATCACAGTTTCTTGAACTATTGTTTTACCGCTTGATGCCCTTCCTAGCGCTGAAAGACCAGGATTTAGCCAGTTAACATTCCTGATGTAACAACAAGCATGTTAGGTGCAAGTTATGCTAAGCAAACAATCGCTATCTTACGCAAGCCGTTCAAAACTGTACTCTTGTTTTCTCTTAGAACAAATCGATGTTCTGATCATATGTTGTATCGAGTACAGTGTCCGATTATATATTCTTAATCGCTTCTTTTTAAATTGTCCGCTACTACGATCAAGAGCGCAGCACGGTGCTCTCAGATGGCGGATGTGGAATTTGCCGCCACCACATGTCAAAGAATAAAGATGCCAACACGATGCTCTCTTGGCAGATTTTCAAATTGTCCGCCACCACAGAGTGCAGCGCGGCGCTCTGTAGATTAAAGATGGCGGATGACAGCTGTCAAAAAAGCACGTGGGTTTGTAAAGCACGTGGAATTCGCCACCACAAAGAAGGCAGCACGGTGCTCTCTAGATTAAAGATGGCGGATGATAGCTGACAGAACTTTCCAAATTACCCGCTACAACAGAGAGCAGCATAGTGCTCTGTAGTTTAAAGATGGCGGATGACAGCTGACGCAAGAGGGCAGCAAGGTGCTCTCTAGATTAAAGATGGCGGATAACAAAAAGCACGTGGCTTTGTTTCCAAACAAGAGAACGTGGAATTTACCGCCACCACATTTCAAACCTATCTAGCTAAAGATGGTATCACGGCGCTCTCTTGTTTAAAGATGGCGGATGACAGCTGTCAGAAAAAAAGCACGTGAGTTTGTTTCCAAACAAGAGCACGTGGAATTTGCCACCGCCACAAAGAGGGCAGCACGGTCCTCTCTGGACTAAAGATGGCGGATGGCAAAAGAACGTGAGTTTGTAAAGCACTTCGAATTTGCCGCCACCACATAGAGTGCAGCACGGCGCTCTCTTGATTAAAGATGGCGTATGACAGCTGTCAAAAATGCACGTGGATTTGTTTACCGATTCAAATCTCGCGCTAGTGAGGTTAAGTTGGTAGCACTAAGGTTTAGGCCCGTTAAGATGGCAGGACTGCGGATGACAGGTGGCGAATTTGCAGCTACTGCGATAAAGAGGGCAGCACGGTGCTCTGTAATTTAAAGATGGCGGATGACAGCAGTCAAAAAGCACGTGGATTTGTTTACAAATTCAAATCTCGCGCTAGTGAGGTTAAGTTGGTAGCACTGAGGTTTAGGCCCATCAAGATGGCAGTACTGAGGTTAGCGATGCGTTGTTGTCTGTCAAAAAGCACGTGGCTGTCAAAAAACACGTGGATTTGTTTACCAATTCAAATCTCGCGCTTGTGAGGTTAAGTTGGTACCACTGAGGTTTAGGCCCGTTAAGATGGCAGCAGTGAGGTTAGCGATGCGTTGTTGTCGATGACAGCTGTCAAAAAGCACGTGGCTTTGTTTACAAATTCAAAACTCGTGCCAAAATTTAAATTTCCCGCCAAAATTCAAATTTCCCGCGGGAGGTGGAGGCCTCTCCCGAGAGCCGGAGGAGGAGGTGGCGGCCGAACCATCCAATTATACTACTAAGGGGAAATTGTAACGGACGACAAAAATATAACAGTTAAACGTGAAATAACATTAATTAACAAATTATTTAAGAATTCGCACGGCTTCTCAATAACTTTACATT
This sequence comes from Anabrus simplex, assembly GCF_040414725.1. NCBI lineage: Eukaryota > Metazoa > Arthropoda > Insecta > Orthoptera > Tettigoniidae > Anabrus > Anabrus simplex. Next base: position 519,376,530 of record NC_090267.1, read on the forward strand.
TAAGCGCGGGGCTGCTATCCATCATCATCACAGTGCAGAAACAACCTGAAAGTCTAAACCGTATGTTGGTCCACTTGAATCTTGGAACGGAGCTTCAGACGTTTGCTCTAATAACGACTGTCCACTAACGTAACACCAACGCAGCGTACCGTGTCCATCACCTGGAACCTTAATTGAGTCGGATTAATCTCCAGTTGTATTGTGGACCGATCACTACCTTTACAGATATTAAAATAGGTTACACGACCTGATTGTGAACGTAGCTCTTGAAAGTCAGAGTCAAATGATTTAGATCACGAAATAATCGTGTGCCGTAAAGACACGAAATGAATATGATAATTATAAAACTAATGCTCAAGAACACATCTCTCACAAAGACTGAGTTCCTAAACTGACCAGCAACGTTTACTTCTAGGAGAAGAAGAGATTTGAATATTGAGCACACTGAGCACGCTCTATGTGCTCTTACCCACACTACACACTACAGGTCCAGGATTATACGGGAAGCTGTGGACACACGTAGAATTCCTAACAATTTCAACACTGACACTGGCTATCATACATACATACATTTATTGAACATAACAGGCGACTTCGCCCCTATACATGTTCACATGCAATAATAATAATAATAATAATAATAATAATAATAATAATAATAATAATAATAATAATAATAATAATAATAATAATAATAACGATAAAATGAATAATGAATAATAATAATAATAAAATGGATAATAATAATAATAATAATAATAATAATAATAATAATAATAATAATAATAATAATAATAAGGATAATAATTATAAGAATAATTATCAGTCATTAGCTGAAGCAGTTCACTCACTCAGTGTTCATCCAGTGTCCTTATTATGCTCTGTACTTGCGTCACATTCTTGTTACTGACCTACACCTGATCAATAATCAAACAACAACACTCAGCATTTCAGCACTTGCATTCCAGCTAGCTTTAAAACAAACAGACCATGCAATCCTGTCCTCTTACCCAACTCCACCTAACTAAGTACTCAGTCCCTATATTCCCTAATCCATTAGAATTTTAACATACTATCCCCTTCCCTTATACAGATAACTATTCCACCCCCCTGTTCCCCTGCCCACCCTCTAACTCACTCTCCTTCATTCTACTCTCGCAGGCCTTTTTTGTCGCACAAAAATACCTGTTCAATTCACCCCCTTTTTCCCATTGTTTAATAATCCATCTCAGTATTGCGTTCTCATCCCCTCTCCCCAATATTTCCCGATGCTCGGCACTCAATAATCCATGTCTTAACCCCCTCGTTACCTCACAGTCTCTTAGCAAGTGAAACTCATCATTCACATCTCCACAAAGTACACACCTTGTCTTATCCCTCCCCTGTAACCAGCCTGTATTCCTTGGCAAACCTAAAAGCCACCACATCATCCCATATCGTTTTGACCTATCGACGTATCTAATATTCAACCCTGCTATCTCCTCTATTTTCGTCAAAACAGTCAGCAAATTTCTTAGTCTGCTTTCCCCCAATAATTTCTGCCTATGGATATCTCTAATTCTCCTTTCCAGTATATTCATCCCTCTCACTTCTGTCTTTGACCAAACCTCCCCCCACAGGTGTCCTAATCCTATCCTCTCCAAATATCCCTTTATTTTTTCTAACCATCCACCCTTATCCATGCTCTTAAATTGCTGTACATATGCTGCCTGTAATACTCTCCCACCTTCCTGTCTTTTTAAATTCATCCAGTATCTAACTATTCTTTTCACACCCTCTGATTCCAAGTCCTCCCCACACATTAATTCCGCCCCTACATTTGCTGTACACCTCGGTAAGCCCATCACTAACTTAGCAAAACTACTAACAATCCTTCTTAGTTCCTCTCTTTTCTCATCCAGCCCCCAAACTTCTGCTCCGTATAATACCCTCCCAACGATTACCGACCTGAACACGAGTCTCAGTGTTTTATAACTGATCCCCGGGTACTTGAGTAGCAAATTTCTGACTGAGGCTAAGGCTGCCAATCCTCTATATTTCACTCTTTTGATCTGGTCACTCCAAGTTCCTTTATCATTAAAAATAACTCCTAGATATTCCAACTTCCTTACCTGTTCCAATCTTTCTCCCTGAATTACCCAATTCCCTTCTATCTTTCTTCTTTTGTCCACCTGTACTACCAATATTTTAGACTTATTTCCATTAATTTTCAATCCCCATTTCCTCGCAAATAGCATCACTGACTCTAAGGCCCTATTCATCGCCCCTGAAGTTAGCGTCATCAATAACACATCATCCGCAAATATCAGTCCTGGTACTTCCAAGCCATTAATTACTGGTACAGCCCAATTTTCTGCCCCAAACCCCTCTAAAATATCGTTGATAAATAAAATAAACAGTATTGGCGATAACTTGCATCCTTGTTTTAAACCCACCTTGGACTCTAATGGTCCACTCATTCTCCCTTCTCCCAATTTTACACAAAACCTGACGTCCCTATATATTCCTTCCACTGCCCTCAACATCTTCTCCGAAATCCCTAACCTACCTAATTTCTCTAGTAGGGCCTCTCTATTCACCTTGTCAAAAGCTTTCTCAAAATCTATTGCTGCTACATAAACCGTACTTCTAGCCATATTCTTATACTTTTCTAAAATAGTCTTTACTATCATTATATTATCCACTGTTCTTTTCTTTTTCCTAAATCCCCCTTGGTAATCTGTCAAAATTTCATTTTCTTCCGCCCACCCGCTTATTCTGTTCGCTAGCACCCCAGTATATATTTTACTCAAAGAATCCAACAGAGATATACCTCTATAACTGTTCACATTGTTCCTACTACCCTTCCCCTTGTATATAGGGCATATAATTCCTGTTTCCCATTCCTTAGGGTAATTTCCTCCCTCAAATATCCTATTAAATAGTTTAACCATGCCCTCTATCATTATCTCATTTTTACTAATTTCCTTCCAAAACTTGTTATTTATACCATTACACCCCCCGGCCGACTTCGCTCTGGCTCTGCTTATCACTCTCCGGATTTCCTCTCTTGTGATTTCTTTATCCAGGTCATAAATTGCCACTCCCCTATTCCTCCAAATTACTTCTTCTCCCGAACCTCTCCATCTATCACCCCCCTTTTTTCCTAGTAATTCATCAAAGTGCCTGACCCATTGCACTTCCTCAATACTCGTTCTCTCTATATTCCTTCCACCCTTAATAATTCTATTAATCTTATCCCAAACTCTCTCAAAATTGTTTGTCTTGCAGTCATTATTTATGGCTTCCATTTGTTCCTCTAACCACGTCTTTTTTGTCTCAGAGATTTTCTTTTTATACTCCTTCCTCAATCTACAGAAAAACTCCCTTTCTTGGCTCCCACCTTTCCTTCTATATTCTCCTAACGCGTCCATCACCTTCCTCCGCAATCCTTCACACTCCCTATTAAACCATTCTTCTCCCTCTTTCTTATTTCCTTTTCTAGCTTTCACCTTCTGCGCTATCATCTTTATTGGATGTAGCAACAATTCCAAGGCTTTATCAGTATTATTCTCTTCTAACGCCCCTTCCCACCCATATTTCAGAAGATGTAGCTCCTCCTTTACTACCCTATTCCAATCCCGGCCCACCTTCTCTGTCCATTTATACTTATTATAACCACTCCCTCGTTTATCCTTTGTCTCATCTTCCTTCATTGTACACTTCTCTTCCTCCCTTTTCAGCATAACCCTCACCGGGAAATGGAGTGATTCAATCCAATCTCCTATTTCCATACTTACAACTTCCTCAATCATCCCTTCCGAACTTAAAACCATATCTATCACACTACCCCCCTTCTCCGTAACATATGACAATTTCCCCGTCCTGTCACCCTCTATCCACCCATTCAGAATATACAAATTTCCCACAGCACACATCTCTAGGAGCTTCTCTCCATAACTATTTGTAATTTTTTCCTCACTCCTTCTACTTTCCAACAAACACATTCCATCCTCCCTACTATAAACTGGGCTCTGTTCTCCTATTCTCGCGTTCCAATCCCCAAATAACAACATATCCTCCTCACCTGGATACATTCCCCTTATTCTACCAATATCCACCAATAACTCTTCAAAAAAATATTTATTTGCATATGCTGAATTACTAGGGTGGCAGTAAACAAAAGCTAGATTTATTTTCTTCCTCCTTCCCTCACTCCCTCCCAAATTCAATCTCAGCCATATGGTTTCCATCATATCGGTCTCTATATCGTCTACTCTTTCACTAATTTCTTCCCTAATTAGAACTATCATCCCTCCTGGTGCTCGTCCCTTATTCCTCTCTTTTCTTCTATATTTATATTTTATCTCAAACCCCTTCCATGAAATCTCCCTCCCTGTTTCCAACCACGTCTCCAAGAGTGCCACAACATCAAAACTTTCAATTAATTCCCGAACTTTCTTGTTTCCTAATTTGTTCCTTAGTCCCTCAATATTCACACATCCTATCTTCCAATATAGTTATAACTTTCCCTCCCTCCCTTCTAGGTCTCCCCCTCTATTCATACTTCTAGTATTTATCGACCTCTCTCCCTCTGTATCCTCCATCCCTTTACGTACTTTTCCCCATATGTCTTTTAAGCTCTTACTTCTGACTTTACTCATAATTTTTTTACCTTCTTGTCGATCTGTCTCTTCTTGACCTTTCTTGTTCACTACACCACTGCACCCTGTTCTCACCCCTTCTTGCTGCTCACCCCCACTCACCCCCTCACTATTTTGGACTTCTGAATCCACCTTCCTTTGTCCTTTCTTGCTCACTGCACCTCTACACTCTACTCTCCCAGTTTCTTGCTGCTCACTCTCACCGTCCACTTCACTATCTTGATCTTCTGTCTCCCGGCTGCACTGCCCATTCTCTTCCGAGGTGCTCTGCTCTCCTGCCACGTCCCTCCTCCTCTTCTTTTCTTCTTTCTTCTTCCCATCTTGCCTTGTCCTCTCACCACCCTCAACCCTCTCGTTTTCGTCCATTTCCTTTAGCTTCGTCACTGAATGTACTCTAACCCATCGCCCGTTTGTCACCTCCAACCTCAGACCTCTTATTCGGGCCTTTAGCCCCTGGTTCCTCGCTCTCCATAGGTGCCTATTCAAGATCTTCATATTTTCACTTCCTTCTCTTCCCATGTCTCCTTTCACCCCTATTTTCAGCCCTTGTAAATTCTTGCTGTTACCTAACACAGTTTCTGCCAATAAGGTTGAGAACAATTTAACCCTAATTGGCCTCCGACCTTTGATTTTACCAACTCTCTCTACATCATCTATGTCTATCTCACTAAAGTTTATCTTCATTGCATCACGTATAACTTCCACCACCTTATATATCAGCTCAATCTTGCTCTCTCTCGCCCCTTCCTCAACTCCATATATAAATATGGCTTTTTTCAATCTCTCCTTCCTGTACCCCTCCGCTTCTTTCTTCATCTTCATCACCTCCTCTTTCAGATGTTTCACTTCCCCTCTCAATAACTCGATTTCTTTCTCGTTGTTGACCACTCTCCTGCTCGATTCCTCTATCTTCGTTTCAAGCCATTTCTTCATGTTCCCTATCTCCTTTCTCTGCTCCTCCATCATGTCCTTTATTTCCTGCACCTTATCCCATTGACACTTTTCCTGCATAACTTCACTTACAACCACCCTGAGTGCGGCCAAATCCTCCGTACTATATTTTCCACTGGTATTTGGGCCTGGGTTTACTTCCACCCCCCCAATAACCAGTAGCACTGCTATCACTGTCACCACCAGCACCGCTTCACTCATTTTCAATCCGTCCGTACTTATCACCAATCCACTCCTGGTCTCCTTCTTCTGCCTTGCCTGCCATTTCCCAATAGCGGCCCGGTACTGTTCAATGCCGACCATGTTTACAGCACGCACTTCACTACGCAACCTCTCTCCTCGACCGCTCGAGCTAGACTGTGGACACTGGCTATCAATTAAGTAATACGGGTTTGCCAGCCATTAAGGATTTCATTCCTTGCTTGTGTCAATGTCACACTTTGATGTATATGTACACCTGTTATGTGGCCCTCTCACACTGATTCTGATGGTTCCGTCAGTGTCCGCTTCGAACGCTAGCGCTCTACCACGGTCCGTGAGCCATCTGGTGATGAATGATCGTACCACTTCCACTTCTATTTTTAACGTCTAAATTCAAACCTCATTGTTTGAGAAGGCTTTCTCGTGGACAGTCGAGATTTCGTTCTGAAGACGCAGAGCAAGTTCTCTGCGAACGTAAAGAAGTTCACATGATTTCCTTGATATGGCATAAGCCCAAATGCCTATATCAGGTGTATAAGTACGGGCCGTGAAAGCATCAGTGGCAACTTAGTCTCTTAACTTTTAGAAAGTTACGTGAAGTTGCTTTCATTTGTTTGTTTATTTGTTTGCTTATTTATTTCTTTGTTTGTTGGGATTAGTTGTGTAAACAAACGCACTTGATCTCGATGAGCCTGTAACAACTAAATTCTTGTGCTAACATTCCAGTATGTTATCAAAGAAACACTAACATAAAATTTTCCATCTTAAGAAAAATTGTGAGTAGGTCTGAGCCTTAAATACAATCTGTCCATAAAAATCGCCTATTAATCCAAAAACAGCAATGACAATATATTATCAGAAGGCTAATAATGATTTACAATCATGGACATGGAACCTTGAATTACCCATGGGCTGGTGGTGAAGTACACGACTGATCTGAACTGCCATGACCGAAACATACTCTACGAACACTATAACGTGATATGTTCCAACCACTAACCTACGATGGTGAAGCGATGACAATCTGGTCTATTTGTACCACCACCACCACCATCACCACCACCACCACAGTGCACAAACACCAGAAATATAATATAAGATCTCCAGGTGCACAACCAGTTCATCCTAACTCCGAAAGAAACATGTCAACCGTGAACTGTGTTCACCTAAATATAATATTGAGGAAGCAATCGACCTCCCTTGGGTGCAATCGCAAAGCACGAGGATTCAATCGACCTCTGCTGTAGGTACCTACGTTTCGATGGTAATAGCGGGTACTGAACACCAAAGCAACAGCTGCACTGATCTGTGAGCGTGACTTCCAATGAACCTACCGTCTCCGCCATGTACGATCACACAAAGCTCTCTCTAGCTAAAACAGCACAATTACAATGTATCCGTTAAAATATGAAGACATTTCTCACACAATTTCCGAACATAAACATTACTGATTAACTTGGATTTCACACTAATGGTTCTTGAGTAATTACTAAACTTTCGATTAACCTCAGTCGTTACGTTGGAAGATACATCTGCATTTACTTCTGAACGTCGGTTCTACATAAAATCCTCCCCTCAGAATTACCATAAACATATCATCGACACACGCATAGTGAATATAATTGTTTGAGGGAAGAAGCAGAAGTAAGATGAACTATGATTAAAGGGAGAAGTATGACTTTAAAGGACCTATGGGGTAAGAAGGTTAGAAGTGATGAAGGCATAGTAACGAGAAGTAAAAAGTCAAGTAATATTAGGAAGTATGGTAGGTAATAATGAAAGCTTGTTCGGTGTGTAAACAATTATATTGGAAGATGTTAAGAAGTTAAATTTGGTAGGTAGTGAAATGTGTATGGTATAGTGAAGTATATCAGAATTATAAGAGAAGGTAATAGAGTTGATTAAGAGTTTGATTTGGTTGTGTGTAAGAGTGATTTTTTTTATAATGAAGGTTGGCTGAAAGGTGGTTGGAGTTTGGTTTTAGAGTGATTAGAGATACTGTTAAGAAGTTAAATATGGTAAATATTGGAGTGTGTTTTAATTGTATAAGGGGAAGTAAATTAATGGTGGAAATATATTGTTAGTTGTACAAGGTTGAGTTGTTGGTAAGTAAAAGTGATTAATTATTGAGTTTGGTGATACAGTATAATAAAAGGTGGCTGTAAGGTGACTGGAGGTTGGTCTTATGGAGAATAGAGGTACTGTTAAGAAGCTGAATTATGTAGGTGGTGGAGTGTGTTTGTTAATTGTACTTGAGCTAAGTGTAAGTATTGCTGCTTGGAAGTTATTATAGGCGATTGTATGTAGGTTATGGGAGGTGGTTAGGAAATATGGTTCGGTTTGATAAGAGTGATAAATTATTCAAATTGTAAGAACTTGGATGATGATGTTACAGTGAGTATTGGTGGATATATTTGAAGCGTGACTAAGTTATATACGTTAATATGAGAGTGGTTTGGAGGGATGTAACTAATATGTGAGTATGGCTGGTATATGTATGAATGGTAAGATGATTATGAGTTATGAGCGGTGATTGATATGAGAGGTGATTATTAAGTGAAGTTACAGGGATCTGGTTATATACAGTAATAGAAATTGGTGTATAAGGAAAGGTGGATCGATTTGCTGAGAGTGATAAATTATTTAAATGGTAAGAAGTTGGTTGATTATGTCATAGTGAGTAATGAGAGGTAACTTGAAAGTAGATCAGTGCACAAGGTGGAAACAGGACACAGACTCAGCAGGTGTCACAACGTTATGGTTGGTCAGCAAGTTGCAGCAGGTCGTGAGTGAATATGTAGGAGTGGAATGTATAACGACTTGCTGTGACAGTCAGGAGAGGAAATGTAGGGCATTGCCTTCATGTGGGTGGCCATGCCCCATGTTGCCGTAGTGCCGTGTAATTTATTTAAATTTTTTTTGTTTTTATGTCATTTTGTTTTCTCTGTTTATCCAGTTGCCGTATTGCCATGGCCATCGAATCTCCGATAAGGAGTTGAGCGTGGGCCAAATGACAGTGTCTGTCCATTATTTTATGTTAATATATTTTGGTTTGGTTGACCATTTGTTTATTTGTCAGGTAAGTGCTATTGAAGTTGTCACAAGCGAAATATGTAGTACAAGTGGAAAGTGTTTTTAAAGACTTTATTGGTGAAGTACTGTATAATGTTTATTTTTAATGACCTAACCTGTACTGTATAATATTGTAACATAGGCATTTGTAAATAGTAGAATTCTGTTCTGTAGTTCCTGGAAAGACCCAGAAAGTTACATAACTTTTGTACAGGGTGTGTTACTTTGTTTGTAATGTATTCTAGAAAATATTTCTGACTGTTCTGGAAATACGACATTCGCGATCAGGCGTATTCTAGAATGTTAGTCAAAGTTCGCGATCGAAAGTAAGGTTGTGATTGGTGAGTCTAGGTGGCGATAGGGAACTCGTGCACGCTGATTGGCTGCCTCCAAGGCCGGAATTTCCTATATATAGTGAGCGAGGCAGTGTTCGAGTTAATTCTGTATCCTGAATTCTGTCGGTCTTGGTCTATCTGTCTGCGAGCAGCCTATCTGGTTGACGTCCTCCGGTTTCCGGGATGGCACTCTCCTCGGGTAAGCACTCTTGAATTCCGTCCTGCTAAAATTTCCGTAATGTTCATACAGGAGTCTGCCCTAACCTCACCTAGATTCACCAAATTAGTTATTTATGACCCCTTAGTTATTCAATTGGACTTACCTGTTCGTTTCCGAGGCATTCCCACTTCTTGTTTCACTAAAATATGTAAATTGTAGTTTAATATTATTTCCCATGGGGTTTGCCTCTGGTAGTTTCTGTATCACTTTAGGTACCGTACGCTAGATTTTGGATAACCTTTTCACGTCTCTGTAAATTGCATTGTACAACTGCATTGGTAACAAGATGTATAGTTGATTTGAAACTTGAATTTACACCGCTACGGAATAAGCTATGTATATCACTGAACTTATAGCTCGTAACTTGGAATTGTATTTCGAATGTATTTGTAAAATCATTTTGTAAATAATATTTTTTCAAATCTGAGGATCACGGCGATTTAATTTCGGAATCCGCTATCTAAGCCATGTCCATGCCTTTGGTAGTTTCCCAGCCCTTTTTATCTTCCCGGTTTGTTGTTCACTACGAGATCCGCGTAATGCCAGCTACTGTTCCGAGTGTGTAGTGATTTCTTATATTGTGTAGTTTGCTCTTACCTTCCCCTTTTAACTCTGTTTGTGCCTTGTTTGGTGTTACTGCTGTAGTAGGGGTAACAGAAGTAAGTTAAAGAGCTTGTCTAGGTTGGATATTGTTACTTTCCGCATTAACAGATCAATTATGTAATATACTGTGGATCTGGAGGGAAATACAGAATGAAGATATGTCTAGAGAGTAAACATATCACCTCGCAATGTTCTATGAAACTCATCGGGCATTTCTACAAATGCCGGTACTCTACTGAAACAAAATGAGGACATTCCAGCCTGACTACAACACTGATCTCAGGGACTCGCAGCTACCTGGACCTTAAACAACGTATCCTACATCCAATAAATAAACAAACGGCGAGAGATGACACTCAGTAAGAAAAGTCCTACGCTTAGAAAAGACATAATAGTTCTTAATAACACTCGGGTCTCAAAATATAGCAACCGAAACCTCACACTATCACCTCTCAACATACATTCGAAAACATATGTTTAAAACCTGATTCTACCATAACTAAATTTACTTTAACAAAGGACGTTACGCGTTTGTTATTATTGTTATTATTATTACTGTTATTATTATTATGATTATTATTATTATTTTATTGTACCGGAGGTACACCTTCTCCGTGCATTTAAACTGATCTCCTTTTAGAAGGCCATCTGTAACGTGTACTTCAAACTGTGTATTGGTAGATGTTTGAACGTTTTATCGTCAGATGTCTCTACTGTCGAATTTGTGTCCCCTCTGGTGGGAGGATGGAGAATTAATTTTCAAGAGAAATTTGTTTTCGTAAGTTTTCTACACTGAATTATTTGTAGATTGTTTTTAGTTTTCTAAGGTTACTAGCACTTCTATCTCTTCTCACCTGCATAATACTGCCAATCAAGAATTTTTGATATTTATTATTAACCAATATGATTTGTTGATGTGTACAGGGCTTTGGCCCAGAGAATTCTGGAACCTTCTTCGCTATAAAAGCTACGACGTTTTGGGCCATGTTGTCTTTTCCGTCACTTTAGTCAAGAGGTTTAGAGTGTGTCGGAGGCAGGGAGCAACCCTCTCCTATCATCGGAAGGTCCACCAGATCAAGGTAATGACAGACATCCTGTAAGGGTGTGGTAGTCTCAGAAAGCTAACTTGCAGGGAAGGTTTTCAAATATCTTTTGTAAATTTCAATCTTTAAATGTAAATTTTAAAATAAATCTGAGAACTTTTTTCTTAAGGAATAAAGAGTGTTCAGCCCATGCTGGCGCGCTCATGAAAAGATAAATTTATAGATATTGAGGTATGTGAGGAGAATAATTGGAGAAGATACGTGCTGTGAATGATAGTTATGAGACCTAAGGATTTAGAAGGGCCAGACCAGTGACTGTCAACAGTAGAAAGTTGAAGCTTTGTTGGACATTGACAATGTCGCTATAAAACTTGAGGGTCAATGCAAGACTTCTTTAGAAAACGTCGAGACAATTGAAATACAGGGTTTACTCGAGCAGAGAAGACAATGTTTAGAGATCCAAAGAAAAGAGGGAGTTCTTGAAAGGAGTGTTGTATCAGGAAAGGGTTTCTTTAAGAAATTTAAGACGGGCCGGATAAAGATTGTAAAACTGCACTATGAGGAAAATTCAGCTATTTGACACACACAACCCATGACTAAATGGAGGCGGTAAATCATTGACGGGATTGGAAAATATTTGGTACAAGCGGAACGAATATGGAGAGTTGAGCTCGAAAATGGATGGGGATACCATCGCCAGAGCAATCAACCAATAAGAAGGGATAAAAAGAACGAGTGTGGATGTGATTGGAGGACGCATAGAAGCCAGATAGAGGGGAATTTATGAATACGACGGCTGAGAGAGTTTTTAAAAAGGACAGAACCTGAGTATGAGAGACAGTCATTCATTCGTGTTCAGATGATTCAGTTCGTATCAGTGGAAACGTTCTGTTAGTATTCTGAGACATTCTAAATGTAGCCACATTGAAATTCTGATTGTCAGTCTCCTTTCTTAAGAGTTGCAGTGTTAATTCACGAGTGTGTTGCGTCCGCCGAATACAGTTACTGCCTCAGCCTTAATCAAGTTTTGAACTCATTCTCGAACTTAATTTCAGAAGCAGACTTAGAATTATTTTTTGCTGTACGGAGAGTGTCTTTCGGAATTCAATTAAGTATGAAAACAATATTAAAGTATACGCACAGCTCGTGTAAAGGTAATTCAGAAGAGACACGGTGTAATTGCGAGGTATTAGAAGCAGGAAACAGGTGTGGAGGATATATCAGTATGATTGACATGAGTGAGGCATATTACGTGTGCGTTCGAGTATCGAAGACCGTCGCTTTACAGAAACGAAACTGAAGTGCTGGAGTTTCTGACGGGCATCCGCGAACGGTGTTAGCTAGTGAAGAAAAGCATTAGAAAGACAGTAGGAAATAGTGGTAGAAACACAATCCACCAAGATAAAATAGAACACGATAGCCATTCTTAATGATTAATAACTCCTTAAGTCAAAGGTTTAATAATAAATGAGGTCCGAGTGACGTTACAGACTGTCACGAGGTTATAAGCTATTCGTGCAACCAGTACGAGTTCGGTCATATCAGCGAGGGACAGCAGCAGCAGTAGCAGCCCAGCATACAAGGAGCCAGCGATGGCATCATGATGGAGTAGAAACAGAAGGGAATGATACCCTACGCTGGAGGAGAGGTGACAGCCGAAGGATGAGTAGAACAAATTTTTAGCATGTAAAAACTCACGTAGATGTTTTAGAGGGAACGTTTTATTTTGTAAATATTAGACACTAGGATTTTGTTATTATGAAGATTTGGAAACCGTAGTTTACGGTACAGTAAATGATAGGAATTCGTAAAGAGAGGTAAACTGAGTGGTTTCCCTTCATTTCATTTCATCTTGTGTTATGACGGGCGGTTTAGTTAAAATGCATAGGGACTACTTGAGATAAATTATACATGTAAATACAGGGAAGTAAATATTTATATGTTATGGGAGTCAAGGGAGAAAGCAGAGAAATACATGGGACGGAATATAATGTCAAGCCGTAGAGAAGGTTGATTGTAATGCATGCAAACAGGGTAGTACGCATGAATGAATTTGTGTTAGTATGAAAATGTCGCCTCAGATATAGAAGTGATTATTATGTGATTAGTCTTTCAGAGTCAACGTTGCCAGGAGAAATTTATTAAAAATGCATTGTATCACGGCTATAATTATCTAGTTAGTTTATTAATCACGGTTAGGAAATGTAATGATTGTGCAGTTGATAAAGGCAGGTTATTTCAAGAACTACCGTATGCAGTTGATATGAGATGGAAATTAGTATCATTGTGAGTGTTGAGTGTGGTTGAAGTTAGCATGATGACTAAAATTCACCGATTTTTTGTTTGTTAGTTAAATCAACGTCATCTGCAGTTAGGCAATGCTATTGAGAGTGCGCATTTGATAATTAAATAATAATAAGATAGGGATTTTCAGAGAGGCCATGAGGGTAAGATGGTATAAGAGTGTGCACACGCCTTGGGACCACATGTGTGTTATTACGGAGCGTCGTTCTCCAGGTGTGTGTGCAGGCGAGTGCCCTGCGAAGTTAACGTATATGAATTCCTGTCCCGGGGGATGTGTGGTATTGGTAATCGCTGTCAGCTGATGTTATATGCCAGCTGGACCGCGAAGGTATTTATATGGATCCCAAGGAGTGTCAGATTTGGAGAGGCCTATGTGATGATTATATTAGCATCGCACTACTCACGAGTATAGATGATTGATTTCCGTAAACGAGTATTTTAGACCAGTGAACTGACACTAAGAGCGCGACGAAGACCCAGTGCAGTGGATTCGGTCAAAACTAGCCAAAAGAAAACTGCCAGGACCTGGACTCGGGCCTCTTACAGATAAAAAACATATAAGAGACGCAAAGAAACAAAAACATAGCAGTAATAAGGGTAAGAACATAAATTTATTATGGAGTAAAAATGAAAAGAAAATAGTATAAGTAAAACAAGGGGGCCAAAAATCAAATAGGTAATATCAATAATATGTGGCCCGTGATAAAATACACCAGACTCAATGATAATAGTATCTTCACACACGCTTACCTTTGTAAAGGACGTGACGAAAAGTTTGGTATAAGGATATGGCATCTATATTAATTGGTTGAAGAATATGAATTTAGGTGGGTACAAAACATTCCTTCGTAGCACGTCAGGTCAAGACAGTCATAAGTTTAGAGAGTAATAGGATCTCATCATAACATACTCTCATTCAATTCCTCAGTTAAGACACAAAGACTCCCAACAATAAAATCACGTCCCCAGAGAATACAATCACATAAAGTAAAAGGAGCATGAAATGGGAGAAGAGGGAAGGGTGCACCGAGCTTTTAAAATTCAATCTGAGAGAGGAGAAAAAAAGGGGGGAAAAGGGGCGGTTACCATGGTTTCACACAAAACAACAAAAATATGGAAAGACAACCCTCAAGGAATAAAACATATTAAACTAGAAAATAGGTAAGGAAAGCCAATGACGGCAATGTGAAACGAGCAATAAATAAATAAATTAGGCACTAAGATATCACGAATTAAGCGTCAGAACCACCCACGCTCACACAGAGACCAAGGGGTCAGGTCGTCGCAAATAAAGGGATCTATAAGAGCGTCAACGCACAGCGCATAATAAAATAAACAACCGCTCTCGAGCTCAGACAATATGAACCAGAATGTGGTCCATCAAAGAGACGAAGTGTCTCAAACACCGAAACACACAGAAGCAGGCAAATCGCGTAGTTAGCTTGAATTCATACCAGGTCTATGAAATGGACATGAATTATACAGAACACGCGATAAAATAATACAACATGAGCTCAAGCGGAATGTTAATGAAGCGACCTGAGAAAAATGTCTCTGCCGGCACACAGCAAACAATCACATACACACACATGAATCCGTGTTACCTTCAATTCACAAAATAAACATATTGGGTCAGTAAAAGAAAATCAAGGTTAACACACGAATAAATTAGAAAAAAACACGTAATGAGGGAAGCCTTTCTAACCCAACTAAAAGAAGATTTAAGAAAGATAAATACCTCAATTATATAAGCAATTAACATTCTCTAAAGGTCGAGATATGTACAAAGACATCTTGAATTTCTTAAAATATCGTTTATATGCTACAAAGGCGACTTGGAAATGCAGTCCTTCCATCTTCTCAAGTCAAAAATCTCCCAACTACCAACCAGAAAGATAATCCAAGAAGACGGGGCAGAAAAGAAATGCTTTGCCCTATCCTATCATATGAGATGCCATCTGCCGGAATAGGGAAAGATTACATAGTGACTACACATGATAGGAAAGAGTAATAGTTCATAGATAAGATACAAGAGTTCGCTATGAACGTGAACACATCAGAAAAGTAAACGTACCATAAAATGATATGGTGCGGTTGACCAGGAAACATCTGCAAGAACGTCAGATTGGAGTAGGTTTGTTTAGTTTCTGCCATGATTATCATTTTTATCGGCATGAATGGAGATCTGCTTAATGTTGAATGAGAGACTACGTGAGAGTGTATCCGCGATAACCGGAGTGACATTATATTCTTAAGTGTCTGTGTGTGTTGGTTTGTTTTAATTTGTGTTGTGATTCATTGCTTTTTAAATAATTGTGTGTGGTAAATGAAATCCACGTGAGGGTTAAAATCCATGTTAATTTGATGTTGCGTGTGTAGTTGATAAGATAACGATTCACTCAGGATGTGCAGTATTGTAGATTAGGTTAAATTGTAGTGTTCTCCTAAAACATCTGCGCGAGGTGGATAGGGACTCATCGAGGACAGGCACATCGTGATGAGAAATAAGCAAATCCTTCGGCTAAGTGATCAAATATTCGACGCTTAATTATGTTCGTATTTTTAAGTGCACATATATATATGTATATTGAATTCCAGAAATTTGAGAAATGAATTTGAGTGCAATTCTATTAGTTTTATGTCATGAGTTTTGGTCGTAATTATAGTATGTTTTTGTCAAATTAATTGCTTTGATTTTCTTTTGAATAAATTAGAGTAAATTTACCAAATGTTGCCATTATTTTAGCATAGCTCTAACCTTATTCATGTCTGTCAGTGGAAGTACATGTTCCCCGAAATCTCAGCCTAGTACAATTAGTTAGACGTTCGCGATAGGGCGTGAACCGGTCACCCCCGAGATACTGAGCAAAAGTCGGAGCAAAACCAGATTTTGGTGACATATGGGGACATATAGGTGGCGCCCAACGTGGGGCATTTTGTGTATTTTAGGCTGTGGTGATGTGTTATATGCATGTGTGATATTTGTATAGTGTGAATGAGTCCGATTTGGACACTAGAAATAGCCACTAAAAATCTACGTAAGGTTAAAAGGGATCAGGTAAATTACAGGCGGTATAAGACACATGGTGACCGTATGTGGGATAGATCAGTGTGTGGCATTTCAAAATTGCGGAGAGCCATATTAGCTGTTGATGTTAAATTAGAGATGGCCCCTGATGTGTGAATATTAGAATATCCATGATAAATAGCGAAGTGGCACATCAAAGTTAAGCAGATAGGAGTACGAGTAGACACGAGTTAGGATGATAGGCGATGATGTCAAAAAGTCTATTCTTGAGATTACGCGGAGTGACTTAGAATGGAGATGTTAAATTTTATGGATAGTTAGAGGAATTTAGAACAGTTAAATGTATCATGGATATCGGGATATGGTAGCAGTCGCCGAGAAGTTTGAATAATATCTAGTATACCTGATTGGAAGGTTGTATATGCGGAAGATACCTCATTAGGTAAGAACATGTGTTCGATTCCCACAAGCGGCATAATAAGGAAATTTGGGGTATGGCAGCTAATTGGTTGGCGCCCGGGATAGTTATGACAGACAGTGTTTGCAGGAATAATTCAGATGATAGGATGAAATGGCAACAGGAAGAACTTATGTAAATTAGTGGAATAGCTGTCAGCTTTGCAGGACGTAGCGTTAAAAGGTTGTTTGGCATTAGAATAATTGATGGTGAAGATATAAAGTTCATATTGCAAAATTTAAATAAGCTGAACAGGAAAGTGCACGAACATTAAGTCGTATTTGATCACTTAAATAACATAATCGAGGAGGTCATCGAGCCGAAAGCGTGAGGTAAATCCCGTTTTTATTAAATAAAATGGCAACATTGGAAGAGATTAGGGAGTTTATGGGACAATTTCAGGACCACATGAAGTTGCAAATAGACAAAATAACGAGTGTATGTGACGAAGGTAGGAAGGACGAAAAGGAACAGATCGATAAATGTCGCGAGGAAATGCGCATAGAAGGAAGTGAAACGCGAGCTGAGGTTAAGAAAATGAGCGATAGTATAGGAACTTTGCGTGTAGAGTTAAATTAAGTAAAGGATGAGGTTGACAATCTTAAGAAAGATGTACAAGTTTCACGCACGGCAATAATAAATGAGATGACGGAGCGTATTAATCACATAAAGTCGGAATTTACAGAGAACTTGGAGAGAGCTCAGAGTGAAAACACCGAACAGAGGGAGAAAATAAAGGCTGATTTACACGCCGAACTGATAAAACGGGACGAGGTCATACAAAAAGATAGACTAGAAATCTGAGAAATCATCATGGAAGAGGTAAAGGTAGGAAAGACCGAAGTACGGAGCGAAATAGACATTCTTCATAACGAGTTAATAGATAAGATAGACTCTGGAAACGGAGAAATAAGTAAGAACGGTCGCGAGTTGGCAGAGGAGGTATCGAATTGGGTAGACTGGTACCAGAAAATGGAAAAACGAGTCGAGGTCCAGGGACACAGGTTCAAGAAGTAAAGAGTGATTTAAGACGCAAGCCTGAACCTGCAACGGGAAATCAGTCAATTAAGACTAGGGGACAAAAGGTCGATTATTTACTCTAAGCCACAAACACATCAGACCTGTTTCCTAGCACCCGAGCCTATAAATGACATATGCAAGACAGGAATAATTACTGACGAGACGTTACCCGTCCATAGCAGTATACACAGTAATGGAGAAGGTATAAACCCAGGACGGAGCGCGCAAATGTCGACGCCAATAGTAAATATTATCCGGACAAGCTATGATAGGCCACGGACGTTCACAGGAAACGACTCACGGACGCCAAAATCTTTCATACATGAAGTTGAAGATTACATGCTTGAAAATCGAATTCCCATAGAACGGAGACTCAAAACGGTGGAGAAATTGCCAGACGGAGGAGCGAGCCAATGGTTTAACGCCTTTCGTTATAGTTTCGAAAATTATGAGGAGTTTAAAACAGCTTTTTTGAAGCGGTATTGGGGCACAGCGACGCAACAGTCTCTTCGCTTAGAACTGTACGCACGCAAGTACTCATCAAACACGCCAAGCCGATATGCGGACTTTTTCGTGGCTCACTTACAGAGATTAAAGGAGTCAGACAACGCACCGCCAGAGGAGGAGCTCATAAGTGCTATAGAAAAGCAGTTACCGATGGAAGTCCAGCGGATAATGGTGGCCGCAAATATCCAATCGTTAGTCGAGGCAGAAAATATTCTAAGGCAATTGGACCAGACTACGAGCCATTTGCCGCAGAGAGTAGTGAGACACCCAGAACACCAAGTAAACACGATCGAGGCGATGAAACAGGATAAGAAGCCTGAGGCGCGCGAACAAGGTACTAATACGTATCGGGAGGAAAGGAGAAACTGGAGGCCCCGATATCAGCCTATATACCAGAGCCGAACGATATAAGAAAGACCGCAGAGAAGATGGGAAGGACACCGGGGTCAAGCACACGGAAAATCTCAAGACCGTGGGAGAAATGAAAGAAGGCAAACGGATAGATAATATCCATATCAAACCCGGAGGTACCCGACAAGTAGAATGCAGCACCGAGAGAGATGAGAAGAATATGAGCCGCAGAAATACCGTGAAAACATGGAGGAAAGATACCATGAGTTGGAGAGATATCTCGACGAATTGGAAAGAAAACAACGGGAAAATGGGAAGTGGAGAGGCGCGATTTGCGGGTCGAATAATGACGGAAACGAAGAAGGGGCCGAGAGTCTAGAAAGACAGAGAGACAGACGACAAACTCGAGAAAGGGAGCTAAATCCGAATGCGAGTGTATTCGAACCTCAGCCACTAAAAATCACTAGAGAGACGGGTCAACATAGGTTGTGAACGGCAGATGCCAGGGGGAGAAGACAGCTGGATTGTTGCGCAGATAGAGTCGTGGATAGTGACGCCAGAGGACTTAGTAAATGATTGTACAAATGAAAGAAAGATAATAAGTCGGGCATTACCTGTAATTTGTGCCCAAATGAACGGAAATGATGTGTACTGTTTAATTGATACTGGCGCGTCTATCAGCGTGGTATCGCAGGGATTAATAAGCAAATCTAAAACGCAATGTAAAGTTCCAATCATCCCTACCTCCAGCGTTAAAGTCAAAGGAAAAATGCCTGGTAAGGTTGTGACATGTAATGAGCAGGCATTCCTGGAAATATACGTAGGCGATGCTACTTTCAGTCATACATTTATAATTATGCCTGGCATCAGTTATGAGTGCACAATGGGAGCAGATTTTATGCGAGAGTTTAACGTGATAATAGATATGCATACAAACCAAATAAAATTGAGAAAGACAGTGCAGAAGTAGCATTGTCCATGAATGGGGCGCGAGGACGAACGAGACAGCCCGAGATGACGTGTTTATAACGTGTGTCTGAGAGCCAGACAGACGGGGAGGACCGGCCGGAATGTAAGGCGGAAAGAATAGTTGCACTGAGTGAAAGTGAAGGATTTATTGCTAGTCTAGACAGGAAACCGGAGACTCCATTCTTAACAGTAGTGGACGAAAAGGTAATGACCGCCAAATGTTATCTTAACGGAAAGGAAAAGTTACGCTCTATTATATTGAACAATCAGACGGTATTTGATTCCAAACAAGGGAAGAGCAAGAATTTTAAATACACATTAAACATAAATGACTGGAGACCGTACCAAAGACGTCCGTATCCCGTCGCGGAAAGTATTTCTCAGAAGTGAAAGAAGTCATTAGGCAGATGGAAGGAAATGACCTAATTGTAAAGCAATCATCCTCTTATTTAAATCTCCTTGTTTGTGTAAGAAAGGCGGATGGATCAATGAGGTTGTGTTTGGATGCGAGATCTGTCAATGCCAGAATACGACAGGGTAGCACACATTAGGGAAATACTACGTACGTTCAGGGGAATGACATATTTCACAGCACGAGATTTTACAGCGTCATACCACCACATTGAATTGGAGGAAAAATCACTGTTTTTAACGGGATTTTTATTCGACCAGCAATGTTATACGTTCCGAAGAATGCCGTTCGGTGTGCAGACAGCTGGGGATGCGCTTATTCGAGCACTGGACCGAAACTTACATCCTGAAGTGAACGAGTTTACAGTGAAATATGTCGACGATCTTCTCATTGTTTCGGGCAGTTTGGAAGAACATCTAGAGCACGTAGAGGCACTTCTGAGTAACTAAGATGAAGCAAATTTTAAGGTCACTATCAGGAAGTCACAGTTCTTTCAAAGGTACTATTTCTCGGTCATCTGGTATACGCAGAAGGCATAAGACCGAACCCCGTCAAGATAGACGCAATTCAGAAGTTTCCAAAGCCAATAAGGGTCAACAACGTAAGACAGTTTCTAGGTGTAACGCGGTTCTTTTCCAATCATTGTCCGCAGTACACGGAAACTGTGGCGCCATTGCAGGAATTACTGAGGAAGAATAACAGATGGGCGTGAACTGGTCACCCCCGAGATACTGAGCAAAAGTCAGAGCAAAACCAGATTTTGGTGGCATATGGGGACAGTGTAAACCCTCTTTCGGTTCCCACTCAACTTGGTGTTGGGGTGACTACGATTTCGTAAGCTTTAAAATTTATCTCTTGCTTTTGTACATTAAGATTTTGTCTCCATCTAGTCACCTCCGAACTGTGGGCTTAGCCTCTGTAACTTCGGGCCATAGGCCCACACAGGGAGTTAAGAATTATCAAGTGAACTTCAAAATAGTGCAACTGTTCGCCTTCTAATATTTTTGTTTACGCCGACGTATTAAATATTTTCTTTTTTAACTCAGGTCAGGTAGAATGGACACTTATTGCCTCTGTTAATTTTCAACTATTCTTTTTTAAATGTAACTTAGACTGTCGAGTGAATGAGACTGGTTGTATTTTACCTAATGCAAAAGTTACACTGTACCTTGGACAGGCTTGAATTTTGAGCTCCTCGTTTAAGTGCTGAGGTTGACAAATTCTTCTAGCACGGATGGCCAGCATCTTAATCACTCCGTATTTTTGTCTTTGGTGGTGGTTGGACGTCTTCTAAAGATAGCGGTCTGTGTGGGTGGGCTTGAGGTGCACTGTGTGTTCGAGTTTGAATCGGCAGTCTTCATCACTAGAGCAACGAGGAAAGGGAGTTCTGCCTCCAAAGTGAACTGAATATTGGTGTTAATACTATTCAGACGCTGTAGAAACAGCTGTAGTTGTTCCTTTCCGTGGCTCCAGATCACAAACGTGTCATCTACAAAGCGTAGCCACACCTTAGGTTTCAGTAGTGCGGTCTCGAGTGCTGTTTGTTCGAAGTTTTCCATAATGAAACTTGCGATCACCGGACTCAGAGGAGTGCCCATGGCGATACCGTCAATTTGTTCGTAGAAATTGCCATTATAGAGGAAATAGCTTGTGGTGAGGCAATGGTTGAATAAGTTGGTGATGTCCTCGGGAAAAATCTGAGCGATGTGGTCCAGAGCCTCATTCACAGGTACCTTAGTGAAGATTGAAACCACGTCAAAGCTGACAAGCAGGTCTTTGGATTCTAACTGGATGTTCTTTAGCTTTAGCTCATGATCCTCCTCGAGAACAGATCTGGGAAGAGAAATTCTCGAGTGAATCTTGGTTCAGTCGGTAGCTTAAAATGTACTTCATTCCTAGGTCCTGAACTTCTGAGATCAGATATTTCAAAGAGGAGATTGTCACAAGGATAGCATTCTGGAACACTTGCTTAACTTTTTCCCCTTGCAGGTCATACTGTTAATAAGGCCTCACATTTTATCTAAAATAGCATCTTCTTGTTTTAACTGAAAATCATACGCATTTTTGCTAGGGACTTTAGAAATTGCAGGACTGTGGGAATTCATGAGATCGTACCAATTATTAACATACATTATCATTATAGACTGTTATGCCTTTCAGCGTTCAGTCTGCAAGCCTCTGAGAATTTACTAAACGTCGCCACAATCCTCGATTTGTAACTAGTGTTGTGGCCTCATTTAGTTCTATACCTCTTATCTTTAAATCTTTAGAAACAGAGTCTAACCATCGCTCGTCTTGGCCTCCCTCTACTTCTCTTACCCTTCATAGCAGAGTCCATTATTATCCTAGGTAACATATCCTCCTCCATTCGCCTCACATGACCCCACCACCGAAGCCGGTTTATGCGTACAGCTTCATCCATCGAGTTCATTCCTAAATTAGCCTTTATCTCCTCATTCCGAGTACCCTCCTACCATTGTTCCCACCTGTTTGTACCAGCAATCATTCTTGCTACTTTCATGTCTGTTACTTCTAACTTATGAATCAGATATCCTGAGTCCACCCAGCTTTCGCTCCCGTAAAGCAAAGTTGGTCTGAAAACAGACCGATGTAAAGATAGTTTCGTCTGGGAGCTCACTTCCTTCTTACAGAATACTGCTGATCGCAACTGGAAGCTAACTGCATTAGCTTTACTACACCTTGATTCAATCTCACTTACTGTATTACCATCCTGGGAAAACACACAACCTAAATACTTGAAATTATCGACCTGTTCTAGCTTTGTATCACCAATCTGACATTCAATTCTGTTGAATTTCTTACCTACTGACATCAATTTAGTCTTCGAGAGTCTAATTTTCATACCATACTCATTGCACCTATTTTCAAGTTCCAAGATATTAGACTGCAGGCTTTCGGCACAGTCTGTCATCACGGCCAAGTCATCAGCATAGGCCAAACTGCTTACTATATTTCCACCTAAGTGAACCCCTCCCTGACATTTTATACCTGTCAGCAGATGATCCATGTTAACTACGAACAGCAAAGGTAACCCCTGTAAGTACCCTGAACCAAGAACTCATTCTACCATCAATTCTCACTGAAGCCTAATTGTCAACATAAATGCCTTTGATTGATTTTAATAATCTACCTTTAATTCCATAGTCCCCCAGTATAGCGAACATCTTTTCCCTCGGTACCCTGTCATATGCTTTCTCTAGATCTATGAAACATAAACACAACTGCCTATTCCTCTCGTAGCATTATTCAATTACCTGGCGCATACTGAAAATCTGATCCTGACAGCCTCTCTGTGGTCTGAAACCACACTGGTTTTCATCCAACTTCCTCTCAACGACTGATCGCACCATCCCTTCCAAGATGCCAGTGAATACTTTGCCTGGTATACTAATCAGTGAGATACCTCGATATTTGTTGCAATCCTTCCTGTCCCCTTGCTTATATATATGTACAATTACTGCTTTTGTCCAATCTGAAGGTACCTTACCAACACTCCACGCTAATTGTACTACTCTATGAAGCCATTTCATCCCTGCCTTCCCACTGTAGTTCACCATTTCAGGTCTAATTTCATCTATACCTGCTGCCTTATGACAATGGAGTTTTGTTTTACCATTTTTTCCACTTCCTCAAGCATAATTTGACCAACATCATTTTCCTCCTCCCCATGAGCTTGGCTGTTTGCAACACCGCCAGAATGATTTCCTTTTACATTGAGAAGATGTTTGACGTAGCCTTTCCAGGTTATTACTAAAATCTTCCCATGACTTCTTTTTGGATTCAACAACTATTTCTTTCGCTGTCTGCTTCAGCCCTTGTTTGGAGCCATTTCTGATAAGCCTTCTTTTTACGTTTACAGGCTGCTCTCACTTCATTATTCCACCAAGATGTTCGCTTTTTCCCATCTTTACACACAGTTGTTCCTAGACATTCCCTTGCTGTTTCTACTACAGCATCCCTGTATGCCACCCATTCACTTTATATGTCCTGAACCTGCTTACTGTCTACTGTTCGAAACTTCTCACTAATCATATCCATGTACTTCTGTCTAATTTCCTCGTCCTGGAGATTTTCTACCCTTATTCGTTTGCAGACAGATTTCTCTTTCTCTACCCTAGGCCTAGAGATACTTAGTTTACTACAGATCAAATAGTGGTCTGTATCATCGAAAAATACGCGAAAAACTCGTACATTCCTAACAGATTTCCCGAATTCAAAGTATGTTAAGATATAGTCTATTATGAATCTGGTACCCCTAGCCTTGCGTGTGTAGCGGTGAATACCTTATGCTTGAAGAATGTATTCGTAACAGCTAAACCCATACTAGCACAGACGTTCAGCAAACGCTTCCCATTCCCATTAGCTTCCATATCTTCCCCACATTTACCAATCACCCTTTCGTATCCTTCAGTTCTATTCCCAACTCTCGCATTGAAATTGCCCATTAGCACTATTCTATCCTTGGTGTTGACTCTGACCACGATGCCACTCAATGCTTCATAAAACTTGTCAACTTCATCCTCATCTGCACCCTCACATGGTGAATACACGGACACAATTCTTGTCCTAATTCCTCCAACTGACAAATCTACCCACATCATTCACTCATTTACGTGCCTAACAGAAACTATGTTGCATGCAGTGGTATTCCTGATAAAGAGCCCTACCCCAGACTCTGCCCTTCCCTTTCTAACACCCACCGGGCGAGTTGGCCGTGCGCGTAGAGGCGCGCGGCTGTGAGCTTGCATCCGGGAGATAGTAGGCTCGAATCCCACTATCGGCAGCCCTGAAAATGGTTTTCCGTGGTTTCCCATTTTCACACCAGGCAAATGCTGGGGCTGTACCTTAAGGCCACGGCCGCTTCCTTCCAACTCCAAGGCCTTTCCTATCCCATCGTCGCCATAAGACCTATCTGTGTCGGTGCGACGTAAAGCCCCTAGCAAAAAAAATTTCTAACACCCGTCAAATACACTTTATTATCTCCTGTCTCTTCCTCATTATCTCCCCTTACCCGAATATCACTTACTCCTAGCACATCCAGATGCATCCTCTTTGCGGGCTCAGTCAGTTCTACCTTCTTTCTTCCATAAGCCCCATTAATATTGATAGATCCCCATCGAATTCCATTTCGTTCGCCAAGTTGTTTCCAAGGAGACCCTCGCCTGTCAAATGGGAGTGGGACTCCATTACTCCCATAGGTCCGAGGCTTGCTTAAAATGTTCTGAGCTCGGTAAATCCATGAAGTAGGATGCTACCCTACTTGCACATAGTCCAAGTGAGGATCTCTCCTCTAACGGGTTATGGACCACTGGTGAATTGTATAGTCCTAGCCGCCTGACGCCGAGATGCCCAGTCCCATTCCATAGCAACTGGTATCCCGACTCTCAGGACCACTTACTAGGCCACTCAGCCGTTGCCCATGATTCACGAACTAGGACGTGACTGCAGTAACCCACAAATATTAACAGTTTTAATGAATTCACTCGTGCTTTCAGCAAAGAGTTGCATCATCTCCTAATTTGAAATGACGTAACGCTGTAGTTACACTGTGTGACATTAATTCTGTAGCTTTTCTTACGTTCATCCTTTCTGTGCCCCTACAGTTTAGATGATTGACATCGATTTTGTGGCATGCTTTAATTTCATGGCTGTCATTCTTCACCATAGCTTCCACAGGTTCCTTCCAGACAACTTGTAACGGTTCAAATCACGTTACAAGGTGATATGTGTATTTATTATTATTATTATTATTATTATTATTATTATTATTATTATTATTATTATTATTATTATTATTATGTCTGTATTATTATTGTGACTATTATTGTATTATTATTATTATTATTATTATTATTATTATTATTATTATTATTATTATTATTATTGTTCAATTCATTTCTGCAATGATTATCGCTTGCGTGATTGTAGTTAAATTGTGTATATATATGTGTATGAATATCAGCATTTAACCATGCAAAGTAAGACTTGCTGCATAATATTATACATGGATATGCTTTGTAATAAGTTTTGGCATTGCAACGCACATGTTGCAATACTGCTAGCGAAACTGCCGAGTCATCGCTTTGTCATTGTGTACATTTTGCGGTGAGCTCATTTTTTGGAGAAACCTAGAGTGCCCCAGGCTATTTCACCATTGTATGTACCATTTGGAGCCGGGTGGGAGTAGATCATAGTTATTTCTGGAGATTGCGTAGGTGTGTCAGCTGAGGCCATATAAGCTGGACCAGTGTCTTATAGCAGGAGTCAAAGGGATGGAGATGCTTCAATCGGTCAGTTAGTGAGTGAAATGGATGGTGAACAGTTAGTGAGTCAATTGGAAAGAGAGCTCAGTCGGTCAGTTAGTTGAAGATATGGAAGGAGAGACTTGCCATGAAATCATAGGGAAGGAGAGACCTGCCATGAAGTCATTTGAACGGAGAGACTTTCCAAGATGTCATATGGATGGAGACACTTGCCAAGAAGTGTTGTACTGAGATGATAGTAGTCAGATCGTCAGTGAAACAAATTAGGATACTTCGCCAAATTAGGCTTGATACACCTACAGCAAAAAACAAACTCAAAGGAATACGTCGTAATTACACTCCAAGTGTTGAAGGTGCAGTCAAGTGAACCAGTGAGGGATAAATATCTTGTATAACTTTTAAATGACCGGTCAAGAGGAATTCAAATTAATGCCTAGTTTCTTTCAGTTGTAATGGCACATTTTTATATTCTCATCTGTTTTATCGCAGCAGTTCTTACTATTTCTTCTATAAAATTTAAAGAATATATTTTGTTCTGTCAAATTCATTTTTCGTTTTATTGCAATGGTAGAATTATATAACCTCAAATTTAATGGGGAAACCAAACAACAATCTCCTTTTCCTAGAACCTATATGGTATGTTGTCAAAAGTAAGCTTATTACCCCACACCCTAGAGCTATTCAAGATTCTGATTCTATTGTTGTTGCACTAAGTTGTAGCTGGCACCCATCAAATACTGCAGGTAAGGACTAAGTGTGAGTGCAAGGTCCAACGATTGAGTATTTTATTTGATGAATATTAATTTTCATGTTTTTCAATTTAACTGCAGTTTTATATTTTTATAGTAAGTATTAGCAGGAACATCTCGGTATTTACCATCAGAAAATTCGAAGCCGGTGTCGAGAAACCAATTCATAATTAGTTTCAACAGGTGAACGGTATCCGCAAAGAAGTACACTTTTTCTGACGTCCGTGGGTCCAAAAACCATGTTTTTGTTTCATTGATTCCATATGAATTCCACAAGTCTTGGTTTACTGGGTCCACGTCACAGACACATGACATTACTTTGTACCCTATTACCGAAATACGAGAAACCAAACTGTCCAGTGTGTCTTGAGGGCTAAAATTACTTGCTTCCAATTCTTGAACAGTCCTCTCAACATCCAAGCCTGCAATTGTGAACTGGGGCCAATAATTTCATCCTTCCACTTCCGTTTCGCTTGCGATTTGTTGAAGCTCATTTTACCAGCGTTGAAATTCCAGGAAGAGGGCAATGTAGTTTTTGCCTCACATAAATGTAAGTTTTCTTCCCTAGATATCCTAAAGTGAAAGCAGTCGATATGCCTTCATCCGTCCAATTAACGCGTTTTTGCGGGGTTTTGAGTATCTTTATTTGATTTTCAGTAAATTTCCTTTCAAACCGTTCGCAAGTTCGTCTACATTTAATTAACTCCTTACTTATAGATATGCGGCTTTGATGTACATTTGCTTTCCGCTGTCTCTTTTTTCAGTTTAAGGACATCGTTAGTTTTTCTTTCGTCATCTAACTGTTTTTTCAACGTTCCAGATCCTTCAATCCGCGCCATGTTATTATCACAGAGCTGGGTAGATAGAGTCGCTGGAGGAGGTGGTGAACTTGCAATAGTCGTGTTATGTTCTGAATCTTTTAACAATTATCAGAATCAACCCCCTCGTACCGTTAATTCATCTCGTTTTGGGTCTGAGGTTTATGACGTATTCACCATTCATTTCATCCTCATTGAGTACCACCAAGCCTATACAGACTACATGCACTATTATTATTATTATTATTATTACACAATTCTTTCGAATTTCACAGCATTTCAGCTGTCGTAACCATCGTTCCCCGAATTATTAGCTTCCTCGGGAGATCAGCAGTGGTGTCCGACCCATGATCACGGGTTCGATTCTAACCAATAAAAGAGAACATTAAACGTGAAAGATTGTATTTCAGTTTAGCAGACCTCCTATAACACCAGCCCTGCAGTGTCTACCTACAAGGATGTAGGTGAACGGAAGTGAAATGCCAGCACTCTGTTATCTGAATGATTAAGTCAGAAGTATATACGGTGAAATGAGGAACACGTGGTGGTTTATAGCAGTGGCGAGTTGACGAAGCGAAGCCCAGCACACCTATCCACCCGGTCCCCGCACCAATCAGACTTTCAGCAGCATGCCGCGCTGCAAGGTCAGCTTCCGATGTCTTGCTCTCAAACATTTGTGTGCGACGTTGTTTCTCGTTGCTCTCAAGTTGTGTAAGTGGACAATGTGTCCGATGCTTACATTATAATGTGCTTTAGACTTCCATCATTTTCATTTGAAGTCTGGGTTTCACGGATTGTCTTCGTACGCCATTGCAGGCAATATACAGAATAGGGAATCTTCCGCAATGATCTTTATGCACACAATGGTGCTGTTTGAAACTATCATATCACCTATAGTCAAATATGGTATACGAACGATATGGATAACACCGAAAAGAGTAAAAGCGTGTTTCCTGAAAGTAACACTCAGAGTAAAAAAAACAGTTCCCTCAAGTCTAATCTATTTTATACTGAGAACCTGCCCACCAAGTGGTCCATGTTCCGAACTCCTAAAATGATGAAGTGCAAAAGGATTCATGTAGACATGGAATTTTATAGCTCGAGTGCAATGTTAGAAAAAAGTGGACTGAGGAAAATCAGGTTCAAAGACATCTCGTTCCTAGATTATACATGGTTTTATCGCTTCAAGATATGTGTATGTGAATTGTATGGCCAAACTATGGCAGATGGTATCATGTCACTGACAGTCCAAGGAGGTTAGAAGCACTGAATGACTATAGTAAATAATAATTCTGTTTAATTGTAGGCCCTTTCGGGGTAAACTTACTAAATGTGTCTATATGTATCCCCATTTATGCTAGATAATACCGTCGTGCACTATTGTACGCGAGTGAAGAACTTAGATGTTCTGAAAATACATGCCAAAAATGCAGAATCCGCTTTTCCTCTCCAACGCTACTATAGTATATTTTCAAAACATGTTAAAATACAGCTGGTACAATACGTAACCTTACTTGTTTTCTGCAACACTGTGTTTACGGACATATCTCAGACTTCAAACTCATATCAGATTTATATTTGGCATGCTGTATGATTGTCACATTGCAAAATTATAGGGAAATGTGAGGGCGTTGCAGTCTCCACAACTTGTGCGTGGAGTTCTAAATTTAAACCTCAATTACCTTTCCGCGTACGTCCCGCTGTGGATATGTGTGGTAGAAAAACGTACACGGTATCCCCTGCCTGTCGTTAGAGACGACTAAAAGGACTTCCAGGGTCTCTTAAGTTGGGAGTATGTGTTGTCGACCACGAGGCAACTAGATAGGTGTGGAATTGCTTCCATTTACTTGTGCCAGCCTCCTCGCATTCTATCCAAGCTCTTATTGTGATCCGGGTCCGACTGTATTGAGCTTTTATGCCCTTCGTGCCTCTTTCCTGTGTTCTGGCGACATCTTGTTTCCTCTAAGAGTGAGACTTCTTCTATGAGTGTTCTCTGTTTTGTATCTTTGCAGATCCACCCGCTCCAGCAGTGGTGGTCAGCAGTGGCGACAGAAGTCTGACCGTTCAGTGGAACATCACTGGCTGTGTACCGGCCGATGTAACAGGGTATACAGTTTCTGTGATTCCCCAAGGACCCAAAGGAGGTGGCTGTGAACAGATTGATGGAATTGTCACAAAGAATGTCACTGCTGGAGAAGAAACTGAAGTCATCTTCTCTGATCTGCAACCTTATTACGACTATCAAGTGGATGTCACCGTGAACACGAAAAGTGGGGAAGAGGCGACTGGCACTGGTTACGCAACAACGGCTGAAGGCGGTGAGTGCTTCTGAATCTTGTTGTAACTCTTTTTTTAGTTCCAGAAACTGAGTTTTGTAGCGATATGCACTTCTCCTCTTCTGACCATATTTCTCCAGGAACAGAGTATTTATTTATTTAACGTGTATGTAGTTTGACCGAATTCAGTGTCGTCTCGAGGTTCTCACAAGAGAACTGAAGGTGTTTATTGGGGAACATGCTGAGGGGAACGTCAGTATAGCTTCACGTCATAGAACGTCACGACGAGCAGGCACCAAGCTGTTTTTCACAAGTTCCGTATAGTGTCAACAGAGAGCAGTGGGATCGCTTACCCTGATGGAAGACACTTTGGAGGTCATCTAATTCCTCGTGGAACTCTATTCCAATACACTTATTGCTCCTGAGATGCCTATATGCAGGACATTTTCAAAGAATTATTTCTGTTCGCGAATTGCGCTAGGAGATAACGTCTTTGTACATGAACTTGTTCAGTAATATTTAGAAACGTTTTGAACAATGCGTGGCGCACATGTTGAACACATACTCATCATGCAGCTAAGTCTGCTGATTATCTTGCTAGAACCTTGTATATCAGGGTAGTTACGGGCTCCTCGTCACCTGCTGACATAACTATCGGGTATTAAGGACGGCACAACTACTCGAATTACACGGCTGAGATTTATTTAATTTAAAGGGGAGTCGTGTAATTGGATGGTTTGGCCGCCACTTCCTTCTTCGGCTCTCGGGAGAGGCCTCCACCTCCCGCGGGAAATTTGAATTTTGGCGGGAAATTTGAATTTTGGTGCGAGATTTGAATTTGTAAACAAAGCCACGTGCTTTTTGACACCTGTCATCGACAACAACGCATCGCTAACCTCACTGCTGCCATCTTAACGGGTCTAAACCTCAGTGGTACCAACTTAACCTCACAAGCGCGAGATTTGAATTGGTAAACAAATCCACGTGTTTTTTGACAGCCACGTGCTTTTTGACAGACAACAACGCATCGCTAACCTCAGTACTGCCACCTTGATGGGCCTAAACCTCAGTGCTACCAACTTAACCTCACTAGCGTGAGATTTGAATTTGTAAACAAATCCACGTGCTTTTTGACTGCTGTCATCCGCCATCTTTAAATTACAGAGCACCGTGCTGCCCTCTTTATCGCAGTAGCTGCAAATTCGCCACCTGTCATCCGCAGTGCTGCCATCTTAACGGGCCTAAACCTTAGTGCTACCAACTTAACCTCACTAGCGCGAGATTTGAATCGGTAAACAAATCCACGTGCTTTTTTGACAGCTGTCATCCGCCATCTTTAATCAAGAGAGCGCCGTGCTGCACTCTATGTGGTGGCGGCAAATTCGAAGTGATTTACAAACTCACGTGCTTTTGCCATCCGCCATCTTTAATCCAGAAAGGACCGTGCTGTCCTCTTTGTGGCGGTGGCAAATTCCACGTGCTCTTGTTTGGAAACAAACTCACGTGCTTTTTTGTTACAGCTGTCATCCGCTATCTTTAATCAAGAGAGCGCCGTGCTGCCATCTTTAGCTAGATAGGTTTGAAATGTGGTGGCGATAAATTCCACGTTCTCTTGTTTGGAAACAAAGCCACGTGCTTTTTGTTATCCGCCATCTATAATCTAGAGAGCACCTTGCTGCCTTCTTGCGTCAGCTGTCATCCGCCATCTTTAAACTACAGAGCACTATGCTGCTCTCTGTAGTAGCGGGTAATTTGGAAAGTTCTGTCAGCTATCATCCGCCATCTTTAATCTAGAGAGCACCGTGCTGCCCTCTTTGTGGTGGTGGCGAATTCCACGTGCTTTTTTGACAGCTGTCATCCGCCATCTTTAATCTACAGAGCGCCGCGCTGCACTCTGTGCTGGCGGACAATTTGAAAATCTGCCAAGAGAACATCGTGTTGGCATCTTTATTCTTTGACATGTGGTGGCGGCAAATTCCACATCCGCCATCTGAGAGCACCGTGCTGCGCTCTTGATCGTAGTAGCGGACAGTTTAAAAAGAAGCGATTAAGAATATATAATCGAACACTGTACTCGATGCAACATATGATCAGAACATCGATTTGTTCTAAGAGAAAACAAGAGTACAGTTTTGAACGGCTTGCGAATGATAGCGATTGTTGAACCTCCTTTTCCAGCTCTGTTAAGGCATAGCTTTATCGAACATACAACGCGATCTTACACATAAGACAGCACGCATATCGCGTACCTACAAGTTTAGACTTGAACACATACTACTGTTTATAGTTCGACGTTGTTGAACACTGCATCACATGACTAGAATCGAACACTCTTTAGAAAGAAAAAAATGATCTTCTCAACATACTTACTAAGCTGCTCTTCCTCCTCTATCAAGGTACATCTCTATCGAACGTGCATCGCAAAAGCAAGAGTATTGCAAGTTTAGACTTGAACACATACTAGAGTTCGATGTTGCTAATATTGCTCTTCTCAACATGAGATAGACGATAACATACTTACGAATCTGCTCATCACCTTCTTTCTTGACATACTTACTCTTCTTCCTTGAGTGATATACTATTGAACAAAACTCTATCTTGCTAATAAGGAGCGGGAGGAATGTAATACCTAACCTAAAATAAAAGAATATGTCAATTCTACATTATTTACATCTTGTATGTGCAAGTTTTATCTCGAATCATTTTACCGTAGTGGTGTTTGCGTACTTCTCCTATTCTCAACACAATTCTTGAATGTACAAGTTTAAACTTGCCGTAGTACGCTCTCAGCGTATCTCTCCCTATCTTTATACAATATGTACAGTGAATTGTGATGTAAGACAGCTTGACGTATATATTACAAAGTACACACCTCTAGCATAGTGTTTTTCACACACACACACACACACACACACACACACACACACACACACACATATCTGCTTTATGTAAAGTAGTACCTATCAATACTACTATGCTCCCAGGCTAGAGTGTTGGTAGAATTTGGAATGACAAACCTTTTGCAATCATCATTATTAAGGGCTACCTTACTAATTAAATGAGTAAAACTGGTGCTTCTTGCTTCTAATGACAGACATTTGCTTATGCAAAATAGGTGGATTACTTTTAATGCAATTGTTATAGTTTTCAAAAGTTAGCTGATTCTGAACGACATTCTTTTTAATCCCCTTCAATCTCTTTATTTGTAGTTCATTTAAGAGTTTTACGCATATATGACTTGGATTTAGTACCTACAAATGAATCGATAATATTTCCAGCACATTCATCTTTCATTTTACCTGGAACCTTTTTGTTCACTAGCGGTAGATGATATTGATTATTCGCAGGATAGTTACTAGTATCAAACCTACCCAGGTCTGGCTTTATATCATTGTAATAGTCATCAGTTTTGATTTGATAGATAAAGCAATTGCGCATTATGCGCGTACTTCTTCATCATATAATCGTAATGGAATTCATACATGAGTGCTTTAGCCAATTCAAGTACTGCAAAGCCGACGTAGGTAGGTTTGTCGCACTTAACCCTAACACGATTCATCTGTATAATAACTAAATTCTCATGTATGATGGAAATTTGGTTTACTTATTAAATAGTTAGCACCATATCTTTTCTTAATATTTTCCCAGTTTGTAATCAATTTTACATCAACGCGTTTGTCAATATTTTCCATAGTCTTACCAAACACACTGTTATTCATGAGCTTGTTGAAATCTTTCTCAAACTCGTTAACTGCATTTGTTCTTAAATTATTGTTCAGATCGATATATGGCTTTGGCCACGGTGACTGATTAAATTCTAGTACGCGATGAATTTTGGATAACTTCAAACCATGCTGCAAACACTGTTTTAAATTTCGGTAATGAATGATATACTTAGATTTATCACACAAATTAGCAATTAGCATTTTCGTCGTTGATGCGATGTACGGGGGCTTCATATTTTCAGGGCAGAACGGTAAGTCATTATGGAAAGTGTGTAACTCTTTAGGGTACTGTAAGTCAACTTCGAGGAAATAGCCTTTATCAGCTTCATCGCCTAGGGCGTGCAGCTGTAAAGCATCAATTTCGCACTGCGTTAGCCAGCGGAAACCACTCACCGGTAGATGCTGACTCATTGCCCACCCATACTGATTATTAGTGTTCCGAGGTATCTGTGGAACTGCAGAGGTGAAAGAAGGTGCTGGGTTTAATAGGTATCAACTACGAAATTAAAGTTAATTTAAAATTTAACAAAGGTTATATTTTCTTTTCAAGATCAAGAAATAACAAATATAACAGGTACTCAGTAGCATATCAACAAATTAAGAATGTACAATTGCAATTTGTTAATGGATTTGGGCTTCGAGCCCCCAGACACGCAATCCTTGAGCAATGAGCCCAACTTTACCTATGTACAAAGTTCAACAAAGGGGCAGAAAACCCCAATCATGCCAAGGAGCACTAGCTCCCAATTACCCAGTTAAGCCTGCTCGAGGCACACAGAAAATACATTTTTAAGAAAGAGCAACCCGTTCTCAAAGTTCAAGCCAATTCAAAGGCCACACCAAACTCCACCATCAAGCTGCCCTCCGGGCACACAAGAACAGGGGTAATGATACCCAACCTACTGAGGCCTATTCAGTAAAAAACAGGTTAATTATATGGCCCAAAATTCCAACTTGACTGGAGGCGTAACTTGCACTCCTAATACACTTTTACCTATTTGGCACTAGGCCGTATACACAAGGGCTAATCCCAAACTAAAGAGGTGACTTGTATAAGAAGACTTTATTACATTAAAAAAAGAAACGGTTGTGAAAACAAAGTCACCTCAAAACAATAGGAGGGGGAGCTCGAGAGGGTTAGCACTCTCTATCCCAATTTATAGTTAAAGAGCCGAAGTTTTACCAAGTATCTATTAAATTTTAAAGATGGGTTACATGGGAAAAGTTTTCGAACCTGCCCCGAGGGTTAAACAGCTGAGCTAGCGAGAAATGAAGTTATGAAACGGCCATTACCTTATGGATGAACTGCTGCCCGAAGAAAGAGGCGCTTCCCGCCCCTTGCTACATAATCACACTAGGAGAGATGTTACTGAAGTGGCCCCGAAACCCGAAAATCAGCAGTTTATATACCCTCGCGGAAAATTCGAGACGTTTCATGAATGATTACAACCCGCCCACAAAATTTTATTGGTCGGCTAAAGATTACAAGTCAAAACTGAAGAAGACATCTAGGATTGGTGGAAAATTAATTACAGAAATTACTCATTGGTCAAATTCAAACTGGCGGAAAGAGAAGGGTTATACTGCCAACCCAAACAATGACTGAAATAAATTTAACAAAGAACAAACTTATGAATACCAAATATCTTCAAAAAAGAGTTCCTTCACTTCGCACTAGGGTGCACAATTGTAGTTCTTACGTAGTGCCATCTAGAAGAGAATGTTCACACTTCGTACTACAGAGCAAACAAATACAAATCAGAACAGGCATAGTTCAGAACACTTCAAAATTTACCGTAGAGACATCTTCTGAGAAACCATAGAATTAATATGGTTGTTAAAGTTCAGGCTTTCTCCAGTAGAGGAGTTTCAACTGGCGCAATGTTTGAATTAGCGGCGTGGAGGTGTACCGTCCGGTACAGACCTCCCCCCCCGAAAGTCCTTTCAAGGGGTGACACAGGAGAAAACAAAATTTGTTTTAAAACAAATCCAAGTTTTGCTGTAGAGTATTGAAATTAGTTGCAGAAGGATTCAAAAGAGAAAATAAAATTTTCCCGTAGCCGAAGGTTTAAAAAAAATTGATTTGACCCAGTTTCAAAATTCTATGTAGTAGCTTTTGATGAACTGTCTTTATGCTTGTAGTATTTGAATTCAGAAAAAAACATCTTTTAATTCTTGAGAGGAAATTTTTTTTTCTAAGTTCACCAGATGTTGCAGTTGAATCCAAAAATGTAGTGATTGTGGATATGGAATGTCCATGTGGCTGGATAAGTACATTAGTTGCCAATTACTTTGACGGCGAGACCAGCCGCAGCAGCTTGTGTCCAGAGGAGGCCGCTCGGACCCCTCAAGTACCCTGAGATACCGCTCACCCGCACTATGAGAGGGGTAGTGGTGGTGAAGCACGCCGCACACGCGGCGATTGTTTACAGGGCGCGGGCAGTTTGCAGGAGGTGCGCCGCACATCAGCCTTGGCCGGGTGGAGGGCTCCGGCTCGCCGTACACTGGTTGACCTCACTGGAGTAGATCGGGCCCGTGCTCCACTACAGTAGCTGTACGGCGCCGCACGGCTGCGGGGGCACTGAAACATTAAGATCTCGGCGGCAGAATTTTTGTTGGACAGAAATGTTTTTTAGGGTACTGTCTTTGTGGTGAGGCTGAGGGGCCAGCGGCGTGGAAGTTTTTATTTCATTTTAATTAGCCACTGGTGTGTTTGAGCAGGAGACGGGAGCATGGTAATGGCCGTGGCGAGGACAGGATAGCAGTTTAACTGGTCGGGGGAGGTTGTACAATGAATATTTATATACAAGGAACCTAATTCAAGGGGCAGAAGGCCTAAAAATGAAACCAAAAAAATATAACCTTCCGAATTCTTTCAAAGTGTAAACAAAAAAATAAAAACCAGCTAAATTAGCGCGGAAGTTACACAGGTTTCACCTGGGACAGGCGAACCCTAAATTTCCTCTCGGTGGCTGGATTGCTTAATAATAAAGTAACGGGTGTAAGGAAATCGAGAATAATACATGGCCCATGAAATCTGGGGCCGCGGGAACAAAATTCTTGACCATAACCTGGTCGCCTACCTTCAAATGGGTGGGTCTCCGTCCACGATCATATCTTTCCCAAACCTTTTCATGAGACACTTTAAGATTGGCTTTAGCCTTCTTCCAAAGATCCTTAATGTTATCAGGATCTATTGTCTCAGGTAGAATATCACTCAGAGACCAAAGGTTAGAGAGCGGCGTGTTTGGAACAAACTTGAACATCAAAGAAGCTGGAGTAAACTTATGAGATTCATGAACCGCCGAATTCAAAGCAAAAGCTAACCAATGCAAGGACGTGTCCCACCTAGAATGATCGTCGTGATGATAGGCAATATGGGCCGACCTCAGATTACGGTTGACCCGTTCCGCTAGAGATGGTTGAAGATAATAAGCAGAAGTAGTCACATGCGATATGGACAGATCAAAACAGAATTTACGAAAGAGATTGGATGTGAAAGCTTTAGCATTATCAGACACAATATATTGACACGGACCGAAAGAAGCAAAAATGGAATTTAAACAAGAGATAGTGGACTGAGCGGTAGCCAGCTTAGTGGGAAATAACCAAGAAAATCTAGTAAAGCCATCTACACACACAAGGATGAATTTATTGGCATTCCCCTTTGACTGGGAAAAGGGTCCTACGTAATCGATGTAGAGATGTTCCATGGGGCGCGACGCTTGATGAGAAGACAAAAGCCCTTGCTTAGTTGACATGGTAGGTTTACTAAGCCAACATGATTTACAAGTTTTTACCATTTCGCGGATTTCTCCGTCCATACCCTTCCAGATGAACATTTCACGAATCTTTTCTCGGGTTTGAAGATGCCTAAATGCCCCCCTAATGGGGTCTCATGATAGTACTTGAAGATCATTGGTACAAGAACAGCTGGAACTACAACTTTCATTTTTTTGATCCTGCATCGACGGGCAACATAAAACACCATTCCTCAATACATAAGGGACGACATGTTCCCCAGAAGAAAGGTTTTCAATAACGGGAGCCAGCACTGGATCTTCACGTTGATATTTTTCAATATCCCTAAACAACATGGGAGCATCAGTCAGAATGGCATAAACCTCAGGTAGTAGGGACTCGGGAGGTGAAGAACTATGAACCTGTTCAAGGGGCTCTACATCATTCGAAAACATACGGCTTAGTCCGTCGGCCACAACATTTTCAGTACCTCTTATATGCCTAACATCAAATTGGAAGGCTTAGCGAAGGGGACCTTGGACAACTTCACAGTTAACCCAGCCTTACGAAGGCGATTGAGAACTTCTTTCAGATGATCTAGATTTTCTTGGAAGGTCTCCGAAAATACGACGACATCATCAAGATAGTGGTACAAGTACTCAAATTTGATGTCGGAGAAGTCCCTATCTAGCAGTCTAGTGAGCACAGCTGCTCCCGTGGGGAGCCCGAAAGGCACGCGGTTGTACTCATACAAATTCCAATCCGTGGCAAACGCTGTAAGGTGCTTGGATTCCTCTGCTAATGGTATCTGGTTATACGCCTGGTTAAGATCCAAGATGGTGAAGAACTAAGCTTTACGAAACCAGGAAAAGCAAAAATGAAGATCAGGAAGGGGCACAGATTGTAACACCACCTTCCGATTGAGAGCCCTATAATCAATCACAGGCCTGAAGCCACCTTGGGGTTTCGGGACTAAAAAAATAGGCGAAGAATGCGCCGACTTAGAGGGCCGAATAATACCATCCTTCAGCATTTGATCGATGATCTCCTTCAAAGCTTTCATTTTAGGAGGAGACAGCCTATAAGGCGGAAACCGGGCTGGAATCGAATCCGTAACCTCAATCTTGTATTCAATAAGGTCAGTAACACCAAGATTATCAGAAAACACCTCTGGAAATGACTGACACAACTTACGAATACTATCAGCCTGCTCCTCAGGTAGATGTCTAAGATCTAACAACATCTCATCCTGGGTAGGCGAAACAGATGAACATTACACAGAACTACATTTAAGTAAAGGAATTTTAACATTAGAAGCAAATATGAATGTGCACGACTTGCTCTGAAGATCGAGCACTAGACCAGTATATGACATGAAGTCTGCTCCCAATATAATGGGGCAAGACAAGTGCTTTGCCACCAATAGTTTAACCTTCCAAGTACATTTAGAAATATGAATTTTGGATTTTAAGGAACCTAAAATTTGTAATGGAGAAGAATTAGCCGAAACATATTGAACCGAAGACGAGCAAAGATCAGGAAGTTTACAAATAGTTTTTAATTTGGAATACCACTCAGCCGAAATAATCGAACAAACACTGCCTGAATCTAAGAGAGCAGTTGCGGGCTCATTATTCAATTCAATTTTGAGAAAAGGAACAGGTGCGGGGGTATCCGCCGCAATCGAAAGACATTCTTTGGGACCTTCAAAATATAAATTTGAAA
Organism: Anabrus simplex; assembly: GCF_040414725.1. Classification (NCBI taxonomy): domain Eukaryota; kingdom Metazoa; phylum Arthropoda; class Insecta; order Orthoptera; family Tettigoniidae; genus Anabrus; species Anabrus simplex. The sequence goes on from NC_090267.1 coordinate 519,415,964, forward strand.
AGTGAGTTTTCCCTGAAATTTCGACATGTTTACTTGGGGCTGAGCCTCGGACAGAGGAGTTAGTCGACTCAGCCGAAGCCATTAGTCACTTATTATTATTGGCCTTGGTAGAAGGTGCACCAGAAGTTGAGCAGGAGGGGGTGCTACTAGCATTAGGGCAGTTCTTGGCAATATGTGAAAACGCGCCGCATTTAAGACAGCCTTGAGATGACCCTGCTCCATTCCTCGTCCCACTAGATTTAATTGATGGGCACTTGTTCCGAAGCATAAGATTTACGGGCAGTGACTGGTCGGCGAGGAGGAGGCCGAAAACTACTAGAGGATGGAGGGGGTTCTTTAGCGACACGCAAGGTATCAGCATATCTAACTCCTTCGGCTGAGACTGCCATAACCTCTAACTCGGCAAAAGTTTGCGGACGCGACGCAAAACACAAGTATGATCTGTACGATGGAGAAATACCTTCCACAATTGCCTGTACAATCTGATCTTCAGGGAAGTGAAGGGGAAATACCCTAGTATAGAATTTGACGTCTTGAATGAAGTCTGCCAGGTTTTCATCAAATCGCTGCACTCTATAATAGTATTTCTGAATTAGAGGTGACCTAGCGCGAGCCGGAATAAAATTAGCTAACATATGGGCGTGGAAGTCTTCTATGGATGACTGTTCCGCAATTGCCCTAACTATTTTGTCTGAGAGGACACCAATGGAATAAGGGTATATTATCTGAAGGATTTGACACGGAGACAGAGAAAAACAAGGGCATGATCTTGGAATTCAACTAAAAACCTTAAGAAAGCAATGACATCAGTAGTGGAGTTAACAGAAAACTTGGAAATACCTCTAAGTAATATAGCTAATGGATGGTGTAAACTGCTGAAACCAGGTGACATAGTAGAAAGGGGCCTAAGTGGCGGAGAAGCCGATTCCGCAGGTGCCCTATTTAACACAAAGAGTGGAATGGACGTGCGACGATCGGACTCAGTTCCTAATGGGGCAGATGTTCGTTGTGTAGTCGCCTCAGTACTACTTCCTTCCTCTTTAGAGGAATCCTCCACATTTACGATATTTACGACCATAGGCTGGTCGATTTTGGGAGTCGCAGATCCAGATAACAACTGACTAACTTTACTAGACATTTTGGACCAGTTTTCAGCAAGGGCACTAGCTTCCTTACCCTGAAGGTCATTCAACTTCAGAGACAATAGATCACATACCCTGTTATAAAAGTGGTACAACCTGGCCTGTACTCTTTTGAGTTGATTAGGAGATGGATCACTTACTTCAAAAAAACTAACTACAGACGCTAGCTCAGTAGTATTATCATTGATCGTGGAGAGAGCGTCGTCAATCTCTTTCTCTCCCAAAGTTGGGATGGTAATCGGCAAATCAAGGGAATCTTTTAGCTTATTGGAATCGACTGCAAACGTGCCTCCAGATTCTGAGAGATAGTTCATAAATTAATTCTTCTTTACGCAAATAGAAAGGATGGAGAACCTCGCGAGGGCCGGACATGATGACAGAAATTTTTTAGAAAAAATCAAAAAATTCCAGCAACTGAGAAAATTGTTAGAGTTCGAAATAAAACAATGTTTAGCCGTCAAAGGAGGCTAAATTGAGACCCAATCAACCACGCTCTGCTACCACTTGTTCCGAGGTATCTGTGGAACAGCAGAGGTGAAAGAAGGTGCTGGGTGTAATAGGTCTCAACTACGAAATTAAAGTTAATTTAAAATTTAACGAAGGTTATATTTTCTTTTCAAGATCAAGAAATAACAAGTATAACAGGTACTCAGTAGCATATCAACAAATTAAGAATGTACAATTGCAATTTGTTAATGGATTTGGGCTTCGAGCCCCCAGACACGCAATCCTTGAGCAATGAGCCCAACTTTACCTATGTACAAAGTTCAACAAAGGGGCAGAAAACCCCAATCATGCCAAGGAGCACTAGCTCCCAATTACCCAGTTAAGCCTGCTCGAGGCACACAGAAAATACATTTTTAAGAAAGAGCAACCCGCTCTCAAAGTTCAAGCCAATTCAACGGCCACACCAAACTCTACCTTCAAGCTGCCCTCCGGGCACACAAGAACAGGGGTAATGATACCCAGCCTACTGAGGCCTATTCAGTAAAAACAGGTTAATTATATGGCCCAAAATTCCAACTTGACTGGAGGCGTAACTTGCACTCCTAATACACTTTTACCTATTTGGCACTAGGCCGTATACACAAGGGCTAATCCCATTTTAAGAGGTGACTTGTATAAGAAGACTTTATTACATTAAAAAAAGAAACGGTTGTGAAAACAAAGTCACCTCAAAACAATAGGAGGGGGAGCTCGTGAGGGTTAGCACTCTCTATCCCAATTTATAGTTAAAGAGCCGAAGTTTTACCAAGTGTCTATTACATTTTAAAGATGGGTTACATGGGAAAAGTTTTCGATCCTGCCCCGAGGGTTAAACAGCTGAGCTAGCGAGAAATGAAGTTATGAAACGGCCATTACTTTATGGATGAACTGCTGCCCGAAGAAAGAGGCGCTTCCCGCCCCCTGCTACATAGTCACACTAGGAGAGATGTTACTGAAGTGGCCCCGAAACCCGAAAATCAGCAGTTTATATACCCTCGCGGAAAATTCGAGACGTTTCATGAATGATTACAACCCGCCCACAAAATTTTATTGGTCGGCTAAAGATTACAAGTCAAAACTGAAGAAGACATCTAGGATTGGTGGAAAATTAATTACAGAAATTACTCATTGGTCAAATTCAAACTGGTGGAAAGAGAAGGGTTATACTGCCAACCCAAACAATGACTGAAATAAATTTAACAAAGAACAAACTTACGAATACCAAATATCTTCAAAAAAGAGTTCCTTCACTTCGCACTAGGGTGCACAATTGTAGTTCTTACGTAGTGCCATCTAGAAGAGAATGTTCACACTTCGTACTACAGAGCAAACAAATACAAATCAGAACAGGCATAGTTCAGAACACTTCAAAATTTACCGTAGAGACATCTTCTGAGAAACCATAGAATTAATATGGTTGTTAAAGTTCAGGCTTTCTCCAGTAGAGGTGTTTCAACTGACGCAATATTTGAATTAGCGGCGTAGAGGTGTACCGCCCGGTACAATTAGCATCGAGGTAAACAATATACTGAGATTCCTGACTAGAATCGAAACTCGGCATGTACTTATTATTTGCCTTGGAATACCGCCCACTGCACTGACTTAGACCACCTCGAATAGACGATTTTATAAAGTGCACCATATCAATATCGGTTAGCAGTTCCAAATTCACCTGCGTGTATTTTAACATGGCATCCCAACTTAACCCAGGCGCTGTAAAATACTGACATGGGTCAAGGCTGTAGGTTTTCTTGCAAACACAGCGAAAATTTTCGAAAACATCAGCTAACAAAAGTACATCCGTCTGTAAATATAAGTCGGAGTATTCACCTAGCGTTTGAATGTGGAACTGCTCCCAGATATGTTGTGCATGTAAATAGTCATCATCACTAATATCCGCTGAATTCAGCGAGCTGTAAAATGATTGTTTCGATGGTAAAGCACGTCCTTCGAGGCGTTCTAAGCAGTCAAGATATTCATAACAAAAAACACCCTTACGCCGAAGTAAATTAACTGCGCTTCTTCAGGAAAAACGCGTCGAATTTCCGTAAATTGTTCTGGCTGTAAATGACTAGAAAGTTTATCGAGGCTACTCGCCATAAAGCGAAACGAGTCAAGGAATCTCAGTTTTATAGAATGCTCCTCATCTACTTTTACAGACTCTGCAAATACAATATACCGCTCTTTATTCTGAGGGATTATATCTACTTTTTCATCTGAAGCTCCAAATTGTGAAATGATGAAATGTGAGTCGTAACCAGATAAGTTATAAAAAATTACAGTGATAAATTTTGGAACTCTGTACTTAAGATTACAGCTATTATGAGCGGCACATCTGTAGAAACCAGTTAAATGATCATGATCAACAACTTTAGGGTCATTTTTGGAAAATTCCCCATCACAAATGCCACATTTTGTAGCACGTTCATGATCATTTAACTGAATTTCGGTGAGCGGCTTCATTGGAATATTACTATTTAGAATACGACCAAGACGTACTGCATCACTTTCAAGTTTTTCTAAAAATACTTTAGCAGTATCAGGTCCTCGATACAGCTCTAACTTGTTAAGCGTACTATCATAACTACACTTGATGTAATACGCGAAGCTATACGGGACATGCATGTGCGTAGTATTAGTGAAAGAGTTGTTTGGGTTAGGTAAGCGTGTGCTGCATGGCTTGAGGATGGCTTCAAAGTCTGCATAAATCACGAAAGGTACCCACATCTGCTTGTCATAATTTGTATATTTTAAAACATCATTGCCTAAGTAGGTATCTCTGTACGTACATGATTGCAGTCATTCTTGGAATGGTTCGTTAACTGATCTTCAATTCTAAAATACTGCAAACATCCATCACATAGCCACTTTTTGTTACACCTGTTTGACAACTGACTACCAACAAGTCTACTCAGATTTTTAATCCAGCAAATGTGGCTATTCTCACTGTTTTCGATATAAGTTATTATGAGTACACTTCTTATGATATGTATAATACAGAAGACCTACTACAGACTTTTTGTCTACACCATACACATTAATGCTATTGTTATTTAGTTCTTCAAAGCGCTTAATGTCCTTTAACTGCATAGGAGATTCTATACTATCGAAATTTAGTTGCGTTGAATAGTGTGGTTAGGATGATGTTCTATTCGCTACATTCGATTTAGCAGGATTTAAAGCCGACATCACCGCCCATGCAAAACATGCTTCGTCATTGTTTTGGATGTTTACAACAGCTTCTTTTCGCTGAATCCATGTCAGCAGCTCGATGTACGATGAACCTCGCATCTTATTGTACTTATTGATGTTAACTTCTAGATACATTATTTCAACTAAAGCCCACCCTGATTCCTTTTCCTGAAATTCCTCGCTCTTAGTTGAAATAATGTTAGAGACATCCCTAAGTACATCACCAAAATTAATCGACTGACTTATGACGAAATTTTTCGTATTAAATGATTTAATGTCCGTTATTTCCGATTCATCCGTGCTTTTAATGTACAAGGCGAAAAGTTCAAAATTAACTTTAAATAAATAATGATTGGACAAAGTTTTAGCAAGAAGCTGTTGTACATCCGGTTTAATGCAATTTAAAAAGTGTTCAGTACTCTGAAACTTTTGACTAGCACGAATTCTGCAACTAGAAATCCTACTTTTAAATGCTGTATTAATTTCCTCGATGTTTGTATTACTAGCACTTCTACAGGCATTATTTTTATGCGCATTACTCCGTAAGTGACCCTGAAAATGTGAAGATGGTACATCAGTGTTACAGTGCTCGCAGTGAATAGTTTGAAGTTCGTGATTTTTTCTAGGTTTTTTTACTACTAGTACTTTCTACAGCTACATCCGTTTGTTTATGCTTTTCTCCTATTACCTGAGGGTTTTAGTATTCAGTCAGCAGTATGTAAAGATTGTTGGTTAAAAGGATAATGTCGAGATAGAGGAAGAGACTAAGGCAAAAGAAGTAATACAATTTACATATGATAACAATGACATTTACAATAAGATACAAAAGTTGAAAACTAGAAAAGCGGCTGGAATTGATCAGATTTCTGGGGATATACTAAAGACAATGGGTTGGAATGTAGTACCATATCTGAAGTACTTATTTGATTATTGTTTGGTCGAAGGAGCTATACCAGATGAATGGAGAGTTGCTATTGTAGCCCCTGTATATAAAGGAAAGGGTGATAGACATAAAGCTGAAAATTACAGGCCAGTAAGTTTGACATGCATTGTATGTAAGCTTTGGGAAGGCATTCTTTCTGATTATATTAGACATGTTTGTGAAATTAATAACTGGTTCGATAGAAGGCAATTCGGTTTTAGGAAAGTTTATTCCACTGAAGCTCAACTTGTAGGATTCCAGCAAGATATAGCAGATATCTTGGATTCTGGAGGTCAAATGGACTGTATCGCGATTGACATGTCTAAAGCATTTGATAGGGTGGATCATGGGAGACTACTGGCAAAAATGAGTGCAATTGGACTAGACAAAAGAGTGACTGAATGGGTTGCTATATTTCTAGAAAAGAGATCTCAGAGGGTTAGAGTAGGTGAAGCTTTGTCTGACCCTGTAATAGTTGAGAGGGGAGTTCCTCAGGGCAGTGTTATCGGACCTTTATGTTTCCTTATATATATAAATGATATGAGTAAAGGAGTGGAATCGGAGGTAAGGCTTTTTGCGGATGATGTTATTCTCCATAGAGTGATAAATAAGTTACAAGATTGTGAGCAACTGCAACGTGACCTCGAAAATATTGTGAGATGGACAGCAGGCAATGGTATGTTGATAAACGGGGCTAAAAGTCAGGTTGTGAGTTTCACAAATAGGAAAAGTCCTCTCAGTTTTAATTACTGCGTTGATGGGGTGAAAGTTCCTTTTGGGGATCATTGTAAGTATCTAGGTGTTAATATAAGGAAAGATCTTCACTGGGGTAATCACATAAATGGGATTGTAAAGAAAGGGTACCGATCTCTACACATGGTTATGAGGGTGTTTAGGGGTTGTAGTAAGGATGTAAAGGAGAGTGCATATAAGTGTCTGGTAAGACCCCAACTAGAGTATGGTTCCAGTGTATGGGACCCTCACCAGGATTACCTGATTCAAGAACTGGAAAAAATCCAAAGAAAAGCAGCTCGATTTGTTCTGGGTGATTTCCGACAAAAGAGTAGCGTTACAAAAAATGTTGCGATGTTTGGGTTGGGAAGAATTGAGAGAAAGAAGAAGAGCTGCTCGACTAAGTGGTATATTCCGAGCTGTCAGCGGAGAGATGGCGTGGAATGACATTAGTAGACGAATAGGTTTGAATGGCGTTTATAATAGTAGGAAAGATCACAATATGAAGATAAAGTTGGAATTCAAGAGGACAAACTGGGGCAAATATTCATTTATAGGTAGAGGAGTTAGGGATTGGAATAACTTACCAAGGGAGATGTTCAATAAATTTCCAATTTCCTTGAAATCATTTCGGAAAAGGCTAGGAAAGCAACAGATAGGAAATCTGCCACCTGGGCGACTGCCCTAAATGCAGATCAGTATTGATTGATTGATTGATTGATTGATTGATTGATTGATTGATTGATTGATACTTGATGCGCTTCTACTAAGTGAGCCTCGTATCGCTCTACGTTAGCGAAATAGAAACCAAGTTTGAACCTTTAGAGGTCAGACATCAAGTTACAACCAATAGAGGTTAGACATTGCTGTAAGTTTAAAATTATAAGATTAACCTCTTCTATGGCATGCAGATTAAAGAAAATAACTATTTATCAATAGACTAAAGTTACGATGTTCGGAGGAAACCAAGTTTGAACCTGTACAGGTCAGACATTGCTGTGAGTTTGAAATTATAAGATTAACATCTTCTGTAGCATGTGGATTAAAGCGAACAACTATTTATCATTAGACTAAAGTTACGATGTTCGGAAGAAACCAAGTTTCAACCTATAGAGGTCAGACATTGCTGTAAGTTTGAAATTATAAGATTAACATCTTCTATAGCATGCGGATAGTAGAGGGAAACTATTTACCAATAGACTAAAGTTACAATGTTCGGAAGAAACCATGTTTCAACCTATTGAGGTCAGACATTGCTGTAAGTTTGAAATTATAATATTAACCTCTTCTACAGCATGTGGATTGAAGAGAATAACTATTTATCAATAGACTAAAGATATGATGTTCGGAAGAAACCAAGTTTCAACGTATAGAGGTCGGACATTGCTGTAAGGTTGAAATTATAAGATTATCCTCTTCTGTAGCACGAGGATTGAAGAGAACAACTATTTATCAATAGAGATTAGCTTAAAGTTACGATGTTCGGAAGAAACCAAGTTTCAACCTATAGAGGTCAGACATACCTTAAAATCTTCGCGCTGCAAACTGTTACTCGGATGAATAAAATGCGTGCGTTCAAGCCTGTAACTCGAGCGATAATATTCTAGTCGTACCTAAAAAGAACAAACATATATGAATGTAGTGTAGGGTACGTCAGCTAGCCTAGCTATCTTTACAACTCAAAGTTCGAAACATACCTTAAAATGCACGTGCTGCAGACTGTTACTCGGATGAATAAAATGCGTGTGTTCAAGCCTGAAACTCGAATGATAATATTCTGGTCGTACCTAAAAAGAACAAAGATATATGAATGTAGTGTAGGGTACGTCAGCTAGCCTAGCTATCTTTACAACTCAAAGTTCGAAACGTACCTTGAAATGCACGCGCTGCAGACTGTTACTCGGATAAATAAAATGCGTACATTCAAGCCTGTAACTCGAACAATAATATTCTAGTTGAACCTAAAAAAGAACAAACATATATGAATGTAGTGTAGGAATATATATAAAAGGGTACGTCAGCTAGCCTGGCTATCTTTACAACTCAAAGTTCGGAACATACCTTAAAATGTTCGCGCTGCAAAGTGTTACTCGGATGTATAAAATGCGTACTTTCAAGCCTGTAACTCGAACGATAATATTCTAGTTGTACCTAAAAAAGAAAAGAAAATATATGAATGTAGATGTTTATTACCTAGCGTAGAAGTTGCTTTGCAAACACTAACCAACAGTTCAGGCTTACTTTAAGTTGAAGGCTGAAGAATTATATTCACAGCAGATAGTACTTAGACGGGGATGTGCACGTAATAAACACACACAAAGAACTGTGAGCGCTTCACGCAGACTGCAGCGAGTAAATATGCTGCTTGTTACCAAGCGGATATCAGAGTCGCTGTCATCTGCAGTACAGTTGGAACTAAATGTTTATGCAACAAGAGCTCTCCTGAGTGCCTTACGCTGAGTTGTGCAGGCTGATGTATTTAAGCACTAAGTCGGGGTCGAACCTGCTGTCGATGCCGAGGTGCTAGAATTTAGGAGTTCTGCAGCGGATCGAACATGGGAAAGTTAGCGCGCGATCCTCGACCTCTGAACTTAAACGGGAGGGTACTAAGCTAAGCAAAAAGCCGACATCCTCGGTATTCCTTGCCTGTAGGTACAGTGCTAAGATTACATCTACGGTATCCCCTACCTGTACTTAGCAGGGTGCTGAGCTAAGCCCTCATCTACGGTATTCCTTACCTGTAGGTACTGAGCTAAGATCACATCTACGGTATCCCCTGCCTGTAAGGGTGCTCAGCTAAGCCGACATCTACGGTATTCCTTGCCTGTAGGTACCGAGCTAAGACTGCATCTACGGTATCCCCTACCTGTACTCAGCAGGGTGCTGAGCTAAGATCACATCTACGGTATCCCCTACCTGTACTTGGCAGGGGTGCTGAGCTAAGCCTACATGTACGGTATTCCTTACCTGTAGGTACTGTGCTAAGACCACATCTACGGTATCCCCTACCTGTACTTAGCAGGGTGCTGAGCTAAGATCACATGTACGGTACCCCCAACCTGTAAGGGTGCTGAGCTAAGCCTACATCTACGGTATTCCTTACATGTAGGTACTGAGCTAAGATCACATCTACGGTATCCTCCACCTGTAAGGGTGCTCAGCTAAGCAAAAAGCCAACATCTACGGTATTCCTTGCCTGTAGGTACCGAGCTAAGACTGCATCTACGGTATTTCCTACCTGTACTTAGCAGGGTGCTGAGCTAAGATCGCATCTACGGTATCCCCTACCTGTAAGGGTGCTGAGCTAAGCCTAGATCTACGGTATTCCTTACCTGTAGGTACTGTGCTAAGATCACATCTACGGTATCCCCTACCTGTACTTAGCAGGGTGCTGAGCTAAGATCACATCTACGGTATCCCCTACCTGTACTTAGCAGGGGTGCTGAGCTAAGCCTACATCTACGGTATTCCTTAACTGTAGGTACTGAGCTAAGATCGCATCTACGGTATCCCCTGCATGTAAGGGTGCTCAGCTAAGCAAAAAGCCAACATCTACAGTATTCCTTGCCTATAGGTACCGAGCGAAGACTGCATCTACGGTATTCCCTACCTGTACTTAGCAGGGTGCTGAGCTAAGATCACATCTACGGTATCCCCTACCTGTACTTAGCAGGGGTGCTGAGCTAAGCCTACATCTACGGTATTCCTTACCTTAGGTACTGAGCTAAGATCACATCCACGGTATCCCCTGCCTGTAAGGGTGCTCAGCTAAGCAAAAAGCCGACATCTACGGTATTCCTTACCTGTAGGTACCGAGCTAAGACTGCATCTACGGTATTGCCTACCTGTAAGTAGACAAAGAGAGGACTAGGCTAAGAAGCGATTTTCAAAGGCGCTAGTCTGAGAAGTAATCCTCAGGAGCACTAAGCTAAGCCTACATCCACAGTACTCCCTACCTGTTAGCAACAACAGGAAACGCTGAAGTACCGAAATATACGAGTTCTACAAGCAGACGTATTTGTACTACGATTAAACGGGAAGGTTTGAGCTCAGCTCTACAAGTTGCTAATAATTTTAATGCCAACTGTACGCGTGCAGTGGACTTCGTACTCCGCTGAGGCAAACACATTCCAGGTAGGAGCTCGCTAGCCGGATGAAGCTTGCGCGCGCGCGCGCGCGCGCGCGTGAGTGTAGGCATGCTTCAAAAACACATCCCAGATATTTTTTCTCGTTGTAGAGTCTGCTTATTCTAAATCCGGTGCTAGTACATAGCTACTCGTAAAGCATAACACCTGAAATGCACTAGGAAGCAGCTAGCTGCTGCTCTCCTCCTGTTTTACAACCGGTTGCCCCTTCCTAACACGAGATTTCAAGTTGTAAGAACATATTTTACGGCCGGATGCCCTTCCTGACGCAAGAATCTGTTTCTTACAGCTAGAAATTTAAATCACAGTTTCTTGAACTATTGTTTTACCGCTTGATGCCCTTCCTAGCGCTGAAAGACCAGGATTTAGCCAGTTAACATTCCTGATGTAACAACAAGCATGTTAGGTGCAAGTTATGCTAAGCAAACAATCGCTATCTTACGCAAGCCGTTCAAAACTGTACTCTTGTTTTCTCTTAGAACAAATCGATGTTCTGATCATATGTTGTATCGGGTACAGTGTCCGATTACATATTCTTAATCGCTTCTTTTTAAATTGTCCGCTACTACGATCAAGAGCGCAGCACGGTGCTCTCAGATGGCGGATGTGGAATTTGCCGCCACCACATGTCAAAGAATAAAGATGCCAACACGATGCTCTCTTGGCAGATTTTCAAATTGTCCGCCACCACAGAGTGCAGCGCGGCGCTCTGTAGATTAAAGATGGCGGATGACAGCTGTCAAAAAAGCACGTGGGTTTGTAAAGCACGTGGAATTCGCCACCACCACAAAGAGGGCAGCACGGTGCTCTCTAGATTAAAGATGGCGGATGAGAGCTGACAGAACTCTCCAAATTACCCGCTACTACAGAGAGCAGCATAGTGCTCTGTATTTTTCAGATGGCGGATGACAGCTGACGCAAGAGGGCAGCAAGGTGCTCTCTAGATTAAAGATGGCGGATAACAAAAAGCACGTGGCTTTGTTTCCAAACAAGAGAACGTGGAATTTATCGCCACCACATTTCAAACCTATCTAGCTAAAGATGGCATCACGGCGCTCTCTTGATTAAAGATGGCGGATGACAGCTGTCAGAAAAAAAGCACGTGAGTTTGTTTCCAAACAAGAGCACGTGGAATTTGCCACCGCCACAAAGAGGGCAGCACGGTCCTCTCTGGATTAAAGATGGCGGATGGCAAAAGCACGTGAGTTTGTAAATCACTTCGAATTTGCCGCCAGCACATAGAGTGCAGCACGGCGCTCTCTTGATTAAAGATGGCGGATGACAGCTGTCAAAAAAGCACGTGGATTTGTTTACCGATTCAAATCTCGCGCTAGTGAGGTTAAGTTGGTAGCACTAAGGTTTAGGCCCGTTAAGATGGCAGCACTGCGGATGACAGGTGGTGAATTTGCAGCTACTGCGATAAAGAGGGCAGCACGGTGCTCTGTAATTTAAAGATGGCGGATGACAGCTGTCAAAAAGCACGTGGATTTGTTAACAAATTCAAATCTCGCGCTAGTGAGGTTAAGTTGGTAGCACTGAGGTTTAGGCCCATCAAGGTGGCAGTACTGAGGTTAGCGATGCGTTGTTGTCTGTCAAAAAGCACGTGGCTGTCAAAAAACACGTGGATTTGTTTACCAATTCAAATCTCGCGCTTGTGAGGTTAAGTTGGTACCACTGAGGTTTAGGCCCGTTAAGATGGCAGCAGTGAGGTTAGCGATGCGTTGTTGTCGATGACAACTGTCAAAAAGCACGTGGCTTTGTTTACAAATTCAAAACTCGCGCCAAAATTCAAATTTCCCGCCAAAATTCAAATTTCCCGCGGGAGGTGGAGGCCTCTCCCGAGAGCCGGAGGAGGAGGTGGCGGCCGAACCATCCAATTATACTACTAAGGGGAAATTGTAACGGACGACAAAAATATAACAGTTAAACGTGAAATAACATTAATTAACAAATTATTTAAGAATTCGCACGGCTTCTCAATAACTTTACATTTAAGCGCGGGGCTGCTATCCATCATCATCACAGTGCAGAAACAACCTGAAAGTCTAAACCGTGTGTTGGTCCACTTGAATCTTGGAACGGAGCTTCAGACGTTTGCTCTAATAACGACTGTCCACTAACGTAACACCAACGCAGCGTACCGTGTCCATCACCTGGAACCTTAATTGAGTCGGATTAATCTCCAGTTGTATTGTGGACCGATCACTACCTTTACTGATATTAAAATAGGTTACTCGTCCTGATTGTGAACGTAGCTCTTGAAAGTCAGAGTCAAATGATTTAGATCACGAAATAATCGTGTGCCGTAAAGACACGAAATGAATTTGATAATTATAAAACTAATGCTCAAGAACACATCTCTCACAAAGACTGAGTTCCTAAACTGACCAGCAACGTTTACTTCTAGGAGAAGAAGAGATTTGAATATTGAGCACACTGAGCACGCTCTATCACCGGATATGTTCCGAGATGCTCGTGCTCTTACCCACACTACACACTACAGGTCCAGGATTATACGGGAAGCTGTGGACACACGTAGAATTCCTAACAATTTCAACACTGACACTGGCTATCAATTAAGTAATACGGGTTTGCCAGCCATTAAGGATTTCATTCCTTGCTTGTGTCAATGTCACACTTTGATGTATATGTACACCTGTTATGTGGCCCTCTCACACTGATTCTGATGGTTCCGTCAGTGTCCGCTTCGAACGCTAGCGCTCTACCACGGTCCGTGAGCCATCTGGTGATGAATGATCGTACCACTTCCACTTCTATTTTTAACGTCTAAATTCAAACCTCATTGTTTGAGAAGGCTTTCTCGTGGACAGTCGAGATTTCCTTCTGAAGACGCAGAGTAAGTTCTCTGCGAACGTAAAGAAGTTCACATGATTTCCTTGATATGGCATAAGCCCAAAAGCCTATATCAGGTGTATAAGTACGGGCCGTGAAAGCATCAGTGGCAACTTAGTCTCTTAACTTTTAGAAAGTTACGTGAAGTTGCTTTCATTTGTTTGTTTATTTGTTTGCTTATTTATTTCTTTGTTTGTTGGGATTAGTTGTGTAAACAAACGCACTTGATCTCGATGAGCCTGTAACAACTAAATTCTTGTGCTAACATTCCAGTATGTTATCAAAGAAACACTAACATAAAATTTTCCATCTTAAGAAAAATTGTGAGTAGGTCTGAGCCTTAAATACAATCTGTCCATAAAGATCGCCTATTAATCCAAAAACAACAATGACAATATATTATCAGAAGGCTAATAATGATTTACAATCATGGACATGGAACCTTGAATTACCCATGGGCTGGTGGTGAAGTACACGACTGATCTGAACTGCCATGACCGAAACATACTCTACGAACACTATAACGTGATATGTTCCAACCACTAACCTACGATGGTGAAGCGATGACAATCTGGTCTATTTGTACCACCACCACCACCACCACAGTGCACAAACACCAGAAATATAATATAAGATCTCCAGGTGCACAACCAGTTCATCCTAACTCCGAAAGAAACATGTCAACCGTGAACTGTGTTCACCTAAATATAATATTGAGGAAGCAATCGACCTCCCTTGGGTGCAATCGCAAAGCACGAGGATTCAATCGACCTCTGCTGTAGGTACCTACGTTTCGATGGTAATTGCGGGTACTGAACACCAAAGCAACAGCTGCACTGATCTGTGAGCGTGACTTCCAATGAACCTACCGTCTCCGCCATGTACGATCACACAAAGCTCTCTCTAGCTAAAACAGCACAATTACAATGTATCCGTTAAAATATGAAGACATTTCTCACACAATTTCCGAACATAAACTTTACTGATTAACTTGGATTTCACACTAATGGTTCTTGAGTAATTACTAGACTTTCGATTAACCTGAGTCGTTACGTTGGAAGATACATCTGCATTTACTTCTGAACGTCGGTTCTACATAAAATCCTCCCCTCAGAATTACCATAAACATATCATCGACACACGCATAGTGAATATAATTGTTTGAGGGAAGAAGCAGAAGTAAGATGAACTATGATTAAAGGGAGAAGTATGACTTTAAAGGACCTATGGGGTAAGAAGGTTAGAAGTGATGAAGGCATAGTAACGAGAAGTAAAAAGTCAAGTAATATTAGTAAGTATGGTAGGTAATAATGAAAGCTTGTTCGGTGTGTAAACAATTATATTGGAAGATGTTAAGAAGTTAAATTTGGTAGGTAGTGAAATGTGTATGGTATAGTGAAGTATATCAGAATTATAAGAGAAGGTAATAGAGTTGATTAAGAGTTTGATTTGGTTGTGTGTAAGAGTGATTTTTTTTATAATGAAGGTTGGCTGAAAGGTGGTTGGAGTTTGGTTTTAGAGTGATTAGAGATACTGTTAAGAAGTTAAATATGGTAAATATTGGAGTGTGTTTTAATTGTATAAGGGGAAGTAAATTAATGGTGGAAATATATTGTTAGTTGTACAAGGTTGAGTTGTTGGTAAGTAAAAGTGATTAATTATTGAGTTTGGTGATACAGTATAATAAAAGGTGGCTGTAAGGTGACTGGAGGTTGGTCTTATGGAGAATAGAGGTACTGTTAAGAAGCTGAATTATGTAGGTGGTGGAGTGTGTTTGTTAATTGTACTTGAGCTAAGTGTAAGTATTGCTGCTTGGAAGTTATTATAGGCGATTGTATGTAGGTTATGAGAGGTGGTTAGGAAATATGGTTCGGTTTGATAAGAGTGATAAATTATTCAAATTGTAAGAACTTGGATGATGATGTTACAGTGAGTATTGGTGGATATATTTGAAGCGTGACTAAGTTATATACGTTAATATGAGAGTGGTTTGGAGGGATGTAACTAATATGTGAGTATGGCTGGTATATGTATGAATGGTAAGATGATTATGAGTTATGAGCGGTGATTGATATGAGAGGTGATTATTAAGTGAAGTTACAGGGATCTGGTTATATACAGTAATAGAAATTGGTGTATAAGGAAAGGTGGATCGATTTGCTGAGAGTGATAAATTATTTAAATGGTAAGAAGTTGGTTGATTATGTCATAGTGATTAATGAGAGGTAACTTGAAAGTAGATCAGTGCACAAGGTGGAAACAGGACACAGACTCAGCAGGTGTCACAACGTTATGGTTGGTCAGCAAGTTGCAGCAGGTCGTGAGTGAATATGTAGGAGTGGAATGTATAACGACTTGCTGTGACAGTCAGGAGAGGAAATGTAGGGCATTGCCCTTCGTGTGGGTGGCCATGCCCCATGTTGCCGTAGTGCCGTGTAATTTATTTAAATTTTTTCTTGTTTTTATGTCATTTTGTTTTCTCTGTTTATCCAGTTGCCGTATTGCCATGGCCATCGAATCTCCGATAAGGAGTTGAGCGTGGGCCAAATGACAATGTCTGTCCATTATTTTATGTTAATATATTTTGGTTTGGTTGACCATTTGTTTATTTGTCAGGTAAGTGCTATTGAAGTTGTCACAAGCGAAATATGTAGTACAAGTGGAAAGTGTTTTTAAAGACTTTATTGGTGAAGTACTGTATAATGTTTATTTTTAATGACCTAACCTGTACTGTATAATATTGTAACATAGGCATTTGTAAATAGTAGAATTCTGTTCTGTAGTTCCTGGAAAGACCCAGAAAGTTACATAACTTTTGTACAGGGTGTGTTACTTTGTTTGTAATGTATTCTAGAAAATATTTCTGACTGTTCTGGAAATACGACATTCGCGATCAGGCGTATTCTAGAATGTTAGTCAAAGTTCGCGATCGAAAGTAAGGTTGTGATTGGTGAGTCTAGGTGGCGATAGGGAACTCGTGCACGCTGATTGGCTGCCTCCAAGGCCGGAATTTCCTATATATAGTGAGCGAGGCAGTGTTCGAGTTAATTCTGTATCCTGAATTCTGTCGGTCTTGGTCTATCTGTCTGCGAGCAGCCTATCTGGTTGACGTCCCCCGGTTTCCGGGATGGCACTCTCCTCGGGTAAGCACTCTTGAATTCCGTCCTGCTAAAATTTCCGTAATGTTCATACAGGAGTCTGCCCTAACCTCACCTAGATTCACCAAATTAGTTATTTATGACCCCTTAGTTATTCAATTGGACTTACCTGTTCGTTTCCGAGGCATTCCCACTTCTTGTTTCACTAAAATATGTAAATTGTAGTTTAATATTATTTCCCATGGGGTTTGCCTCTGGTAGTTTCTGTATCACTTTAGGTACCGTACGCTAGATTTTGGATAACCTTTTCACGTCTCTGTAAATTGCATTGTACAACTGCATTGGTAACTAGATGTATAGTTGATTTGAAACTTGAATTTACACCGCTACGGAATAAGCTATGTACACTGACTGACAGAGCAAATGCAACACCAAGAAGGAGTGGTTCGAAAGGGATGAAAGTTGGGGAAAAAACAGAGACGGCACGGACGAATAATTGATGTTTATTTCAAACCGATATGCAGGTTACACAATGCGCACGGCATCGACTCAGTAGGATGTAGGACCACCGCGAGCGGCGATGCACGCAGAAACACGTCGAAGTACAGAGTCAATAAGAGTGCGGATGGTGTCCTGAGGGATGGTTCTCCATTCTCTGTCAACCATTTGCCACAGTTGGTCGTCCGTACGAGGCTGGGGCAGAGTTTGCTAACGGCGTCCAATGAGATCCCACACGTGTTCGATTGGTGAGAGATCCGGAGAGTACGCTGGCCACGGAAGCATCTGTACACCTCGTAGAGCCTGTTGGGAGATGCGAGCAGTGTGTGGGCGGGCATTATCCTGCTGAAACAGAGCATTGGGCAGCCCCTGAAGGTACGGGAGTGCCACCGGCCGCAGCACATTCTGCACGTAGCGGTGGGCATTTAACGTGCCTTGAATACGCACTAGAGGTGACGTGGAATCATACGCAATAGCGCCCCAAACCATGATGCCGCTTTGTCTAGCGGTAGGGCGAACCACAGTTACTGCCGGATTTGACCTTTCTCCACGCCGACACCACACTCGTCTGCGGTGACTATCACTGACAGAACAGAAGCGTGACTCATCGGAGAACACGACGTTCCGCCATTCCCTCATCCAAGTCGCTCTAGCCCGGCACCATGCCAGGCGTGCACGTCTATGCTGTGGAGTCAATGGTAGTCTTCTGAGCGGACGCCGGGAGTGCAGGCCTCCTTCAACCAATCGACGGGAAATTGTTCTGGTCGATATTGGAACAGCCAGGGTGTCTTGCACATGCTGAAGAATGGCGGTTGACGTGGCGTGCGGGGCTGCCACCGCTTGGCGGCGGATGCGCCGATCCTCGCGTGCTGACGTCACTCGGGCTGCGCCTGGACCCCTCGCACGTGCCACATGTCCCTGCGCCAACCATCTTCGCCACAGGCGCTGCACCGTGGACACATCCCTATGGGTATCGGCTGCGATTTGACGAAGCGACCAACCTGCCCTTCTCAGTCCGATCACCATACCCCTCGTAAAGTCGTCTGTCTGCTGGAAATGCCTCCGTTGACGGCGGCCTGGCATTCTTAGCTATACACGTGTCCTGTGGCACAAGACAACACGTTCTACAATGACTGTCGGCTGAGAAATCACGGTACGAAGTGGGCCATTCGCCAACGCCGTGTCCCATTTATCGTTCGCTACGTGCGCAGCACAGCGGCGCATTTCACATCATGAGCATACCTCAGTGACGTCAGTCTACCCTGCAATTGGCATAAAGTTCTGACCACTCCTTCTTGGTGTTGCATTTGCTCTGTCAGTCAGTGTATATCACTGAACTTATAGCTCGTAACTTGGAATTGTATTTCGAATGTATTTGTAAAATCATTTTGTAAATAATATTTTTTCAAATCTGAGGATCACGGCGATTTAATTTCGGAATCCGCTATCTAAGCCATGTCCATGCCTTTGGTAGGTTCCCAGCCCTTTTTATCTTCCCGGTTTGTTGTTCACTACGAGATCCGCGTAATGCCAGCTACTGTTCCGAGTGTGTAGTGATTTCTTATATTGTGTAGTTTGCTCTTACCTTCCCCTTTTAACTCTGTTTGTGCCTTGTTTGGTGTTACCGCTGTAGTAGAGGTAACAGAAGTAAGTTAAAGAGCTTGTCTAGGTTGGATATTGTTACTTTCCGCATCAACAGATCAATTATGTAATATACTGTGGATCTGGAGGGAAATACAGAATAAAGATATGTCTAGAGAGTAAACATATCACCTCGCAATGTTCTATGAAACTCATCGGGCATTTCTACAAATGCCGGTACTCTACTGAAACAAAATGAGGACATTCCAGCCTGACTACAACACTGATTTCAGGGACTCGCAGCTACCTGGACCTTAAACAACGTATCCTGCATCCAATAAATAAACAAACGGCGAGAGATGACACTCAGTAAGAAAAGTCCTACGCTTAGAAAAGACATAATAGTTCTTAATAACACTCGGGTCTCAAAATATAGCAACCGAAACCTCACACTATCACCTCTCAACATACATTCGAAAACATATGTTTAAAACCTGATTCTACCATAACTAAATTTACTTTAACAAAGGACGTTACGCGTTTGTTATTATTGTTATTATTATTACTGTTATTATTATTATGATTATTATTATTATTTTATTGTACCGGAGGTACACCTTCTCCGTGCATTTAAACTGATCTCCTTTTAGAAGGCCATCTGTAACGTGTACTTCAAACTGTGTATTGGTAGATGTTTGAACGTTTTATTGTCAGATGTCTCTACTGTCGAATTTGTGTCCCCTCTGGTGGGAGGATGGAGAATTAATTTCCAAAAGAGAAATTTGTTTTCGTAAGTTTTCTACACTGAATTATTTGTAGATTGTTTTTAGTTTTCTAAGGTTACTAGCACTTCTATCTCTTCTCACCTGCATAATACTGCCAATCAAGAATTTTTGATATTTATTATTAACCAATATGATTTGTTGATGTGTACAGGGCTTTGGCCCAGAGAATTCTGGAACCTTCTTCGCTATAAAAGCTACGACGTTTTGGGCCATGTTGTCTTTTCCGTCACTTTAGTCAAGAGGTTTAGAGTGTGTCGGAGGCAGGGAGCAACCCTCTCCTATCATCGGAAGGTCCACCAGATCAAGGTAATGACAGACATCCTGTAAGGGTGTGGTAGTCTCAGAAAGCTAACTTGCAGGGAAGGTTTTCAAATATCTTTTGTAAATTTCAATCTTTAAATGTAAATTTTAAAATAAATCTGAGAACTTTTTTCTTAAGGAATAAAGAGTGTTCAGCCCATGCTGGCGCGCTCATGAAAAGATAAATTTATAGATATTGAGGTATGTGAGGAGAATAATTGGAGAAGATACGTGCTGTGAATGATAGTTATGAGACCTAAGGATTTAGAAGGGCCAGACCAGTGACTGTCAACAGTAGAAAGTTGAAGCTTTGTTGGACATTGACAATGTCGCTGTAAAACTTGAGGGTCAATGCAAGACTTCTTTAGAAAACGTCGAGACAATTGAAATACAGGGTTTACTCGAGCAGAGAAGACAATGTTTAGAGATCCAAAGAAAAGAGGGAGTTCTTGAAAGGAGTGTTGTATCAGGAAAGGGTTTCTTTAAGAAATTTAAGACGGGCCGGATAAAGATTGTAAAACTGCACCATGAGGAAAATTCAGCTATTTGACACACACAACCCATGACTAAATGGAGGCGGTAAATCATTGACGGGATTGGAAAATATTTGGTACAAGCGGAACGAATATGGAGAGTTGAGCTCGAAAATGGATGGGGATACCATCGCCAGAGCAATCAACCAATAAGAAGGGATAAAAAGAACGAGTGTGGATGTGATTGGAGGACGCATAGAAGCCAGATAGAGGGGAATTTATGAATACGACGGCTGAGAGAGTTTTTAAAAAGGACAGAACCTGAGTATGAGAGACAGTCATTCATTCGTGTTCAGATGATTCAGTTCGTATCAGTGGAAACGTTCTGTTAGTATTCTGAGACATTCTAAATGTAGCCACATTGAAATTCTGATTGTCAGTCTCCTTTCTTAAGAGTTGCAGTGTTAATTCATGAGTGTGTTGCGTCCGCCGAATACAGTTACTGCCTCAGCCTTAATCAAGTTTTGAACTCATTCTCGAACTTAATTTCAGAAGCAGACTTAGAATTATTTTTTGCTGTACGGAGAGTGTCTTTCGGAATTCAATTAAGTATGAAAACAATATTAAAGTATACGCACAGCTCGTGTAAAGGTAATTCAGAAGAGACACGGTGTAATTGCGAGGTATTAGAAGCAGGAAACAGGTGTGGAGGATATATCAGTATGATTGACATGAGTGAGGCATATTACGTGTGCGTTCGAGTATCGAAGACCGTCGCTTTACAGAAACGAAACTGAAGTGCTGGAGTTTCTGACGGGCATCCGCGAACGGTGTTAGCTAGTGAAGAAAAACATTAGAAAGACAGTAGGAAATAGTGGTAGAAACACAATCCACCAAGATAAAATAGAACACGATAGCCATTCTTAATGATTAATAACTCCTTAAGTCAAAGGTTTAATAATAAATGAGGTCCGAGTGACGTTACAGACTGTCACGAGGTTATAAGCTATTCGTGCAACCAGTACGAGTTCGGTCATATCAGCGAGGGACAGCAGCAGCAGTAGCAGCCCAGCATACAAGGAGCCAGCGATGGCATCATGATGGAGTAGAAACAGAAGGGAATGATACCCTACGCTGGAGGAGAGATGACAGCCGAAGGATGAGTAGAACAAATTTTTAGCATGTAAAAACTCACGTAGATGTTTTAGAGGGAACGTTTTATTTTGTAAATATTAGACACTAGGATTTTGTTATTATGAAGATTTGGAAACCGTAGTTTACGGTACAGTAAATGATAGGAATTCGTAAAGAGAGGTAAACTGAGTGGTTTCCCTTCATTTCATTTCATCTTGTGTTATGACGGGCGGTTCAGTTAAAATGCATAGGGACTACTTGAGATAAATTATACATGTAAATACAGGGAAGTAAATATTTATATGTTATGGGAGTCAAGGGAGAAAGCAGAGAAATACATGGGACGGAATATAATGTCAAGCCGTAGAGAAGGTTGATTGTAATGCATGCAAACAGGGTAGTACGCATGAATGAATTTGTGTTAGTATGAAAATGTCGCCTCAGATATAGAAGTGATTATTATGTGATTAGTCTTTCAGAGTCAACGCTGCCAGGAGAAATTTATTAAAAATGCATTGTATCATGGCTATAATTATCTAGTTAGTTTATTAATCACGGTTAGGAAATGTAATGATTGTGCAGTTGATAAAGGCAGGTTATTTCAAGAACTACCGTATGCAGTTGATATGAGATGGAAATTAGTATCATTGTGAGTGTTGAGTGTGGTTGAAGTTAGCATGATGACTAAAAATCACCGATTTTTTGTTTGTTAGTTAAATCAACGTCATCTGCAGTTAGGCAATGCTATTGAGAGTGCGCATTTGATAATTAAATAATAATAAGATAGGGATTTTCAGAGAGGCCATGAGGGTAAGATGGTATAAGAGTGTGCACACGCCTTGGGACCACATGTGTGTTATTACGGAGCGTCGTTCTCCAGGTGTGTGTGCAGGCGAGTGCCCTGCGAAGTTAACGTATATGAATTCCTGTCGCGGGGGATGTGTGGTATTGGTAATCGCTGTCAGCTGATGTTATATGCCAGCTGGACCGCGAAGGTATTTATATGGATCCCAAGGAGTGTCAGATTTGCAGAGGCCTATGTGATGATTATATTAGCATCGCACTACTCACGAGTATAGATGATTGATTTCCGTAAACGAGTATTTTAGACCAGTAAACTGACACTAAGAGCGCGACGAAGACCCAGTGCAGTGGATTCGGTCAAAACTAGCGAAAAAAAAAACTGCCAGGAACTGGACTCGGGCCTCTTACAGATAAAAAAACATAGCAGTAATAAGGGTAAGAACATAAATTTATTATGGAGTAAAAATGAAAAGAAAATAGTATAAGTAAAACAAGGGGGCCAAAAATCAAATAGGTAATATCAATAATATGTGGCCCGTGATAAAATACACCAGACTCAATGATAATAGTATCTTCACACACGCTTACCTTTGTAAAGGACGCGACGAAAAGTTTGGTATAAGGATATGGCATCTATATTAATTGGTTGAAGAATATGAATTTAGGTGGGTACAAAACATTTCTTTGTAGGACGTCAGGTCAGGACAGTCATAAGTTTAGAGAGTAATAGGATCTCATCATAACATACTCTCATTCAATTCCTCAGTTAAGACACAAAGACTCCCAACAATAAAATCACGTCCCCAGAGAATAAAATCACATAAAGTAAAAGGAGCATAAAATGGGAGAAGAGGGGAGGGTGCACCAAGCTCTTAAAATTCAACCAGATAGAAAAAAGGGAAAAGGGGCGGTTACCATGGTTTCACACAATACAACAAAAATATGGAAAGACAACCCTCAAGGAATAAAACATATTAAACTAGAAAATAGGTAAGGAAAGCCAATGACGGCAATGTGAAACGAGCAATAAATAAATAAATTAGGCACTAAGGTATCACGAATTAAGCGTCAAAACCACCCACGCTCACACAGAGACCAAGGGGTCAGGTCGTCGCAAATAAAGGGATCTATAAAAGCGTCAACGCACAGCGCATAATAAAATAAACAACCGCTCTCGAGCTCAGAAAATATGAACCAGAAAGTGGTCCATCAAAGAGACGAAGTGTCTCAAACACCGAAACACACAGAAGCAGGCAAATCGCGTAGTTAGCTTGAATTCATACCAGGTCTATGAAATGGACATGAATTATACAGAACACGCGATAAAATAATACAACATGAGCTCAAGCGGAATGTTAATGAAGCGACCTGAGAAAAATGTCTCTGCCGGCACACAGCAAACAATCACATACACACACATGAATCCGTGTTACCTTCAATTCACAAAATAAACATATTGGGTCAGTAAAAGAAAATCAAGGTTAACACACGAATAAATTAGAAAAAAACACGTAATGAGGGAAGCCTTTCTAACCCAACTAAAAGAAGATTTAAGAAAGATAAATACCTCAATTATATAAGCAATTAACATTCTCTAAAGGTCGAGATATGTACAAAGACATCTTGAATTTCTTAAAATATCGTTTATATGCTACAAAGGCGACTTGGAAATGCAGTCCTTCCATCTTCTCAAGTCAAAAAACTCCCAACTACCAACCAGAAAGATAATCCAAGAAGACGGGGCAGAAAAGAAATGCTTTGCCCTATCCTATCATATGAGATGCCATCTGCCGGAATAGGGAAAGATTACATAGTGACTACACATGATAGGAAAGAGTAATAGTTCATAGATAAGATACAAGAGTTCGCTATGAACGTGAACACATCAGAAAAGTAAACGTACCATAAAATGATATGGTGCGGTTGACCAGGAAACATCTGCAAGAACGTCAGATTGGAGTAGGTTTGTTTAGTTTCTGCCATGATTATCATTTTTATCGGCATGAATGGAGATCTGCTTAATGTTGAATGAGAGACTACGTGAGAGTGTATCCGCGATAACGGAGTGACATTATATTCTTAAGTGTCTGTGTGTGTTGGTTTGTTTTAATTTGTGTTGTGATTCATTGCTTTCTAAATAATTGTGTGTGGTAAATGAAATCCACGTGAGGGTTAAAATCCATGTTAATTTGATGTTGCGTGTGTAGTTGATAAGATAACGATTCACTCAGGATGTGCAGTATTGTATATTAGGTTAAATTGTAGTGTTCTCCTAAAACATCTGCACGACGTGGATAGGGACTCATCGAGGACAGGCACATCGTGATGAGAAATAAGCAAATCCTTCGGCTAAGTGATCAAATATTCGACGGTTAATTATGTTCGTATTTTTAAGTGCACATATATATATGTATATTGAATTCCAGACATTTGAGAAATGAATTTGAGTGCAATTCTATTAGTTTAATGTCATGAGTTTTGGTCGTAATAATAGTATGTTTTTGTCAAATTAATTGCTTTGATTTTCTTTTGAATAAATTAGAGTAAATTTACCAAATGTTGCCATTATTTTAGCATAGCTCTAACCTTATTCATGTCTGTCAGTGGAAGTACATGTTCCCCGAAATCTCAGCCTAGTACAATTAGTTAGACGTTCGCGAGAGGGTGTGAACCGGTCACCCCCGAGATACTGAGCAAAAGTCGGAGCAAAACCAGATTTTGGTGACATATGGGGACATATGGGGACATATGGGGACATATAGGTGGCGCCCAACGTGGGGCGTTTTGTGTATTTTAGGCTGTGGTGATGTGTTATATGCATGTGTGATATTTGTATAGTGTGAATGAGTCCGATTTGGACACTAGAAATAGCCACTAAAAATCTACGTAAGGTTAAAAGGGATCAGGTAAATTACAGGCGGTATAAGACACATGGTGACCGTATGTGGGATAGATCAGTGTGTGGCATTTCAAAATTGCGGAGAGCCATATTAGCTGTTGATGTTAAATTAGAGATGGCCCCTGATGTGTGAATATTAGAATATCCATGATAAATAGCGAAGTGGCACATCAAAGTTAAGCAGATAGGAGTACGAGTAGACACGAGTTAGGATGATAGGCGATGATGTCAAAAAGTCTATTCTTGAGATTACGCGGAGTGACTCAGAATGGAGATGTTAAATTTTATAGATAGTTAGAGGAATTTAGAACAGTTAAATGTATCATGGATATCGGGATATGGTAGCAGTCGCCGAGAAGTTTGAATAATATCTAGTATACCTGATCGGAAGGTTGTATATGCGGAAGATACCTCATAAGGTAATAACATGTGTTCGATTCCCACAAGCGGCATAATAAGGAAATTTGGGGTATGGCAACTAATTGGTTGGCGCCCGGGATAGTTACGACAGACAGTGTTTGCAGGAATAATTCAGATGATAGGATGAAATGGCAACAGGAAGAACTTATGTAAATTAGTGGAATAGCTGTCAGCTTTGCAGGACGTAGCGTTAAAAGGTTGTTTGGCATTAGAATAATTGATGGTGAAGATATAAAGTTCATATTGCAAAATTTAAATAAGCTGAACAGGAAAGTGCACGAACATAAGTCGTATTTGATCACTTAAATAACATAATCGAGGAGGTCATCGAGCCGAAAGCGTGAGGTAAATCCCGTTTTTATTAAATAAAATGGCAACATTGGAAGAGATTAGGGAGTTTATGGGACAATTTCAGGACCACATGAAGTTGCAAATAGACAAAATAACGAGTGTATGTGACGAAGGTAGGAAGGACGAAAAGGAACAGATCGATAAATGTCGCGAGGAAATGCGCATAGAAGGAAGTGAAACGCGAGCTGAGGTTAAGAAAATGAGCGATAGTATAGGAACTTTACGTGTAGAGTTAAATTAAGTAAAGGATGAGGTTGACAATCTTAAGAAAGATGTACAAGTTTCACGCACGGCAATAATGAATGAGATGACGGAGCGTATTAATCACATAAAGTCGGAATTTACAGAGAACTTGGAGAGAGCTCAGAGTGAAACACCGAACAGAGGGAGAAAATAAAGGCTGATTTACACGCCGAACTGATAAAACGGGACGAGGTCATACAGAAAGATAGACTAGAAATCTGAGAAATCATCATAGAAGAGGTAAAGGTAGGAAAGACCGAAGTACGGAGCGAAATAGACATTCTTCATAACGAGTTAATAGATAAGATAGACTCTGGAAACGGAGAAATAAGTAAGAACGGTCGCGAGTTGGCAGAGGAGGTATCGAATTGGGTAGACTGGTACCAGAAAATGGAAAAACGAGTCGAGGTCCAGGGACACAGGTTCAAGAAGTAAAGAGTGATTTAAGACGCAAGCTAACATGATTCTCAACCTGCAACGGGAAATCAGTCAATTAAGACTAGGGGACGAAAGGTCGATTATTTACTCTAAGCCACAAACACATCAGACCTGTTTCCTAGCACCCGAGCCTATAAATGACATATGCAAGACAGGAATAATTACTGACGAGACGTTACCCGTCCATAGCAGTATACACAGTAATGGAGAAGGTATAAACCCAGGACGGAGCGCGCAAATGTCGACGCCAATAGTAAATATTATCCGGACAAGCTATGATAGGTCACGGACGTTCACAGGAAACGACTCACGGACGCCAAAATCTTTCATACATGAAGTTGAAGATTACATGCTTGAAAATCGAATTCCCATAGAACGGAGACTCAAAACGGTGGAGAAATTGCCAGACGGAGGAGCGAGCCAATGGTTTAACGCCTTTCGTTATAGTTTCGAAAATTATGAGGAGTTTAAAACAGCTTTTTTGAAGCGGTATTGGAGCACAGCGACGCAACAGTCTCTTCGCTTAGAACTGTACTCACGCAAGTACTCCACAAACACGCCAAGCCGATATCCGGACTTTTTCGTGGCTCACTTACAGAGATTAAAGGAGTTAGACAACGCACCGCCAGAGGAGGAGCTCATAAGTGCTATAGAAAAGCAGTTACCGATGGAAGTCCAGCGGATAATGGTGGCCGCAAATATCCAATCGTTAGTCGAGGCAGAAAATATTCTAAGGCAATTGGACCAGACTACGAGCCATTTGCCGCAGAGAGTAGTGAGACACCCAGAACACCAAGTAAACACGATCGAGGCGATGAAACAGGATAAGAAGCCTGAGGCGCGCGAACAAGGTACTAATACGTATCGGGAGGAAAGGAGAAACTGGAGGCCCCGATATCAGCCTATATACCAGAGCCGAACGATATAAGAAAGACCGCAGAGAAGATGGGAAGGACACCGGGGTCAAGCACACGGAAAATCTCAAGACCGTGGGAGAAATGAAAGAAGGCAAACGGATAGATAAAATCCATATCAAACCCGGAGGTACCCGACAAGTAGAATGCAGCACCGAGAGAGATGAGAAGAATATGAGCCGCAGAAATACCGCGAGAACATGGAGGAAAGATACCATGAGTTGGAGAGATATCTCGACGAATTGGAAAGAAAACAACGGGAAATGGGAAGTGGAGAGGCGCGATTTGCGGGTCGAATAATGACGGAAACGAAGAAGGGGCCGAGAGTCTAGAAAGACAGAGAGACAGACGACAAACTCGAGAAAGGGAGCTAAATCCGAATGCGAGTGTATTCGAACCTCAGCCACTAAAAATCACTAGAGAGACGGGTCAACATAGGTTGTGAACGGCAGATGCCAGGGGGAGAAGACAGCTGGATTGTTGCGCAGATAGAGTCGTGGATAGTGACGCCAGAGGACTTAGTAAATGATTGTACAAATGAAAGAAAGATAATAAGTCGGGCATTACCTGTAATTTGTGCCCAAATGAACGGAAATGATGTGTACTGTTTAATTGATACTGGCGCGTCTATCAGCGTGGTATCGCAGGGATTAATAAGCAAATCTAAAACGCAATGTAAAGTTCCAATCATCCCTATCTCCAGCGTTAAAGTCAAAGGAAAAATGTCTGGTAAGGTTGTGACATGTAAGGAGCAGGCATTCCTGGAAATATACATAGGCGAGGCTGGGGATGCGCTTATTCGAGCACTGGACCGAAACTTACATCCTGAAGTGAACGAGTTTACAGTGAAATATGTCGACGATCTTCTCATTGTTTCGGGCAGTTTGGAAGAACATCTAGAGCACGTAGAGGCACTTCTGAGTAACTAAGATGAAGCAAATTTTAAGGTCACTATCAGGAAGTCACAGTTCTTTCAAAGGTACTATTTCTCGGTCATCTGGTAGACGCAGAAGGCATAAGACCGAACTCCGTCAAGATAGACGCAATTCAGAAGTTTCCAAAGCCAATAAGGGTCAAAAACGTAAGACAGTTTCTAGGTGTAACGCAGTTCTTTTCCAATCATTGTCCGCAGTACACGGAAACTGTGGCGCCATTGCAGGAATTACTGAGGAAGAATAACAGATGGGCGTGAACTGGTCACCCCCGAGATACTGAGCAAAAGTCAGAGCAAAACCAGATTTTGGTGGCATATGGGGACAGTGTAAACCCTCTTTCGGTTCCCACTCAACTTGGTGTTGGGGTGACTACGATTTCGTAAGCTTTAAAATTTATCTCTTGCTTTTGTACATTAAGATTTTGTCTCCATCTAGTCACCTCCGAACTGTGGGCTTAGCCTCTGTAACTTCGGGCCATAGGCCCACACAGGGAGTTAAGAATTATCAAGTGAACTTCAAAATAGTGCAACTGTTCGCCTTCTAACATTTTTGTTTACGCCGACGTATTAAATATTTTCTTTTTTCACTCAGGTCAGGTAGAATGGACACTTATTGCCTCTGTTAATTTTCAACTATTCTTTTTTAAATGTAACTTAGACTGTCGAGTGAATGAGACTGGTTGTATTTTACCTAATGTAAAAGTTACACTGTGCCTTGGACAGGCTTGAATTTTGAGCTCCTCATTTAAGTGCTGAGGTTGACAAATTCTTCTAGCACGGATGGCCAGCATCTTAATCACTCCGTATTTTTGTCTTTGGTGGTGGTTGGACGTCTTCTAAAGATAGCGGTCTGTGTGGGTGGGCTTGAGGTGCACTGTGTGTTCGAGTTTGAATCGGCAGTCTTTATCACTAGAGCAACGAGGAAAGGGAGTTCTGCCTCCAAAGTGAACTGAATATTGGTGTTAATACTATTCAGACGCTGTAGAAACAGCTGTAGTTGTTCCTTTCCGTGGCTCCAGATCACAAACCTGTCATCTACAAAGCGTAGCCACACCTTAGGTTTCAGTAGTGCGGTCTCGAGTGCTGTTTGTTCGAAGTTTTCCATAATGAAACTTGCGATCACCGGACTCAGAGGACTGCCCATGGCGATACCGTCAATTTGTTCGTAGAAATTGCCATTATAGAGGAAATAGCTTGTGGTGAGGCAATGGTTGAACAAGTTGGTGATGTCCTCGGGAAAAATCTGAGCGATGTGGTCCAGAGCCTCATTCACAGGTACCTTAGTGAAGATTGAAACCACGTCAAAGCTGACAAGCAGGTCTTTGGATTCTAACTGGATGTTCTTTAGCTTTAGCTCATGATCCTCCTCGATAACAGATCTGGGAAGAGAAATTCTCGAGTGAATCTTGGTTCAGTCGGTAGCTTAAAATGTACTTCATTCCTAGGTCCTGAACTTCTGAGATCAGATATTTCAAAGAGGAGATTGTCACAAGGATAGCATTCTGGAACACTTGCTTAATTTTTTCCCCTTGCAGGTCATACTGTTAATAAGGCCTCACATTTTATCTAAAATAGCATCTTCTTGTTTTAACTAAAAATCATACGCATTTTTGCTAGGGACTTTAGAAATTGCCGGACTGTGGGAATTCATGAGATCGTACCAATTATTAACATACATTATCATTATAGACTGTTATGCCTTTCAGCGTTCAGTCTGCAAGCCTCTGAGAATTTACTAAACGTCGCCACAATCCTCGATTTGTAACTAGTGTTGTGGCCACATTTAGTTCTATACCTCTTATCTTTAAATCTTTAGAAACAGAGTCTAACCATCGCTCGTCTTGGCCTCCCTCTACTTCTCTTACCCTTCATAGCAGAGTCCATTATTATCCTAGGTAACATATCCTCCTCCATTCGCCTCACATGACCCCACCACCGAAGCCGGTTTATGCGTACAGCTTCATCCATCGAGTTCATTCCTAAATTAGCCTTTATCTCCTCATTCCGAGTACCCTCCTACCATTGTTCCCACCTGTTTGTACCAGCAATCATTCTTGCTACTTTCATGTCTGTTACTTCTAACTTATGAATCAGATATCCTGAGTCCACCCAGCTTTCGCTCCCGTAAAGCAAAGTTGGTCTGAAAACAGACCGATGTAAAGATAGTTTCGTCTGGGAGCTGACTTCCTTCTTACAGAATACTGTTGATCGCAACTGCGAGCTCACTGCATTAGCTTTACTACAACTTCATTCAATCTCACTTACTGTATTACCATCCTGGGAAAACACACAACCTAAATACTTGAAATTATCGACCTGTTCTAGCTTTGTATCACCAATCTGACATTCAATTCTGTTGAATTTCTTACCTACTGACATCAATTTAGTCTTCGAGAGGCTAATTTTCATACCATACTCATTGCACCTATTTTCAAGTTCCAAGATATTAGACTGCAGGCTTTCGGCACAGTCTGTCATCACGGCCAAGTCATCAGCATAGGCCAAACTGCTTACTATATTTCCACCTAAGTGAACCCCTCCCTGACATTTTATACCTTTCAGCAGATGATCCATGTTAACTACGAACAGCAAAGGTAACCCCTGTAAGTAACCTGAACCAAGAACTCATTCTACCATCAATTCTCACTGAAGCCTAATTGTCAACATAAATGCCTTTGATTGATTTTAATAATCTACCTTTAATTCCATAGTCCCCCAGTATAGTGAACATCTTTTCCCTCGGTACCCTGTCTTATGCTTTCTCTAGATCTATGAAACATAAACACAACTGCCTATTCCTCTCGTAGCATTATTCAATTACCTGGCGCATACTGAAAATCTGATCCTGACAGCCTCTCTGTGGTCTGAAACCACACTGGTTTTCATCCAACTTCCTCTCAACGACTGATCGCACCATCCCTTCCAAGATGCCAGTGAATACTTTGCCTGGTATACTAATCAGTGAGATACCTCGATATTTGTTGCAATCCTTCCTGTCCCCTTGCTTATATATATGTACAATTACTGCTTTTGTCCAATCTGAAGGTACCTTACCAACACTCCACGCTAATTTTACTACTCTATGAAGCCATTTCATCCCTGCCTTCCCACTGTAGTTCACCATTTCAGGTCTAATTTCATCTATACCTGCTGCCTTATGACAATGGAGTTTTGTTTTACCATTCTTTCTACTTCCTCAAGCATAATTTGACCAACATCATTTTCCTCCTCCCCATGAGCTTGGCTGTTTGCAACACCGCCAGAATGATTTCCTTTTACATTGAGAAGATGTTTGACGTAGCCTTTCCAGGTTATTACCAAAATCTTCCCATGACTTCTTTTTGGATTCAACAACTATTTCTTTCGCTGTCTGCCTCAGCCCTTGTTTGGAGCCATTTCTGATAAGCCTTCTTTTTACGTTTACAGGCTGCTCTCACTTCATTATTCCACCAAGATGTTCTCTTTTTCCCATCTTTACACACAGTTGTTCCTAGACATTCCCTTGCTGTTTCTACTACAGCATCCCTGTATGCCACCCATTCACTTTATATATCCTGAACCTGCTTACTGTCTACTGTTCGAAACTTCTCACTAATCATATCCATGTACTTCTGCCTAATTTCCTCGTCCTGGAGATTTTCTACCCTTATTCGTTTGCAGACAGATTTCTCTTTCTCTACCCTAGGCCTAGAGATACTTAGTTTACTACAGATCAAATAGTGGTCTGTATCATCGAAAAATACGCGAAAAACTCGTACATTCCTAACAGATTTCCCGAATTCAAAGTATGTTAAGATATAGTCTATTATGAATCTGGTACCCCTAGCCTTGCGTGTGTAGCGGTGAATAGCCTTATGCATGGGCGCCCGCAGGATCTTTTCCAAGGGGGGCACATTAACAATTTTCTTGAATATAAATACCAATATAACATCAGCAACATTAAATTTTGTACAGAAATTTGCGAATATAACAGATGCTAGATGACTGTCAGTAAGTTCAGTTTATGAAATAATCTGGTATGATATTAAACAATTGAAACATCAACTTTTTAGAATTCCAGGGGGGGGCAAGCGCCCCCCCTTGCCCCCCCTTGCGGGCGCCCATGGCCTTATGCTTGAAGAATGTATTCGTAACAGCTAAACCCATAGTAGCACTGAAGTCCAGCAAACGCTTCCCATTCCCATTAGCTTCCATATCTTCCCCACATTTACCAATCACCCTTTCGTATCCTTCAGTTCTATTCCCAACTCTCGCATTGAAATTGCCCATTAGCACTATTCTATCCTTGGTGTTGACTCTGACCACGATGCCACTCAATGCTTCATAAAACTTGTCAACTTCATCCTCATCTGCACCCTCACATGGTGAATACACGGACACAATTCTTGTCCTAATTCCTCCAACTGACAAATCTACCCACATCATTCACTCATTTACGTGCCTAACAGAAACTATGTTGCATGCAGTGGTATTCCTGATAAAGAGCCCTACCCCAGACTCTGCCCGTCCCTTTCTAACACCCGTCAAATACACTTTATAATCTCCTATCTCTTCCTCATTATCTCCCCTTACCCGAATATCACTTACTCCTAGCACATCCAGATGCATCCTCTTTGCGGGCTCAGTCAGTTCTACCTTCTTTCTTCCATAAGCCCCATTAATATTGATAGATCCCCATCGAATTCCATTTCGTTCGCCAAGTTGTTTCCAAGGAGACCCTCGCCTGTCAAATGGGAGTGGGACTCCATTACTCCCATAGGTCCGAGGCTTGCTTAAAATGTTCTGAGCTCGGTAAATCCATGAAGTAGGATGCTACCCTACTTGCACATAGTCCAAGTGAGGATCTCTCCTCTAACGGGTTATGGACCACTGGTGAATTGTATAGTCCTAGCCGCCTGACGCCGAGATGCCCAGTCCCATTCCATAGCAACTGGTATCCCGACTCTCAGGACCACTTACTAGGCCACTCAGCCGTTGCCCATGGTTCACGAACTAGGACGTGACTGCAGTAACCCACAAATATTAACAGTTTTAATGAATTCACTCGTGCTTTCAGCAAAGAGTTGCATCATCTCCTAATTTGAAATGACGTAACGCTGTAGTTACACTGTGTGACATTAATTCTGTAGCTTTTCTTACGTTCATCCTTTCTGTGCCCCTACAGTTTAGATGATTGACATCGATTTTGTGGCATGCTTTAATTTCATGGCTGTCATTCTTCACCATAGCTTCCACAGGTTCCTTCCAGACAACTTGTAACGGTTCAAATCACGTTACAAGGTGATATCTGTATTTATTATTATTATTATTATTATTATTATTATTATGTCTGTACTATTATTGTGACTATTATTGTATTATTATTATTATTATTATTATTATTATTATTATTATTATTATTATTATTATTATTATTATTATTATTATTATTATTATTGTTCAATTCATTTCTGCAATGATTATCGCTTGCGTGACTGTAGTTAAATTGTGTATATATATGTGTATGAATATCAGCATTTAACCATGCAAAGTAAGACTTGCTGCATAATATCATACATGGATATGCTTTGTAATAAGTTTTGACATTGCAACGCACATGTTGCAATACTGCTAGCGAAACTGCCGAGTCATCGCTTTGTCATTGTGTACATTTAGCGGTGAGCTCATTTTTTGGAGAAACCTAGAGTGCCCCAGGCTATTTCACCATTGTATGTAACATTTGGAGCCGGGTGGGAGTAGATCATAGTTATTTCTGGAGATTGCGTAGGTGTGTCAGCTGAGGCCATATAAGCTGGACCAGTGTCTTATAGCAGGAGTCAAAGGGATGGAGATGCTTCAATCGGTCAGTTAGTGAGTGAAATGGATGGTGAACAGTTAGTGAGTCAATTGGAAAGAGAGCTCAGTCGGTCAGTTAGTTGAAGATATGGAAGGAGAGACTTGCCATGGAATCATAGGGAAGGAGAGACCTGCCATGAAGTCATTTGAACGGAGAGACTTTCCAAGATGTCATATGGATGGAGACACTTGCCAAGAAGTGTTGTACTGAGATGATAGCAGTCAGATCGTCAGTGAAACAAATTAGGATACTTCGCCAAATTAGGCTTGATACACCTACAGCAAAAAACAAACTCAAAGGAATACGTCGTAATTACACTCCAAGTGTTGAAGGTGCAGTCAAGTGAACCAGTGAGGGATAAATATCTTGTATAACTTTTAAATGACCGGTCAAGAGGAATTCAAATTAATGCCTAGTTTCTTTCAGTTGTAATGGCACATTTTTATATTCTCATCTGTTTTATCGCAGCAGTTCTTACTATTTCTTCTATAAAATTTAAAGAATATATTTTGTTCTGTCAAATTCATTTTTCGTTTTATTGCAATGGTAGAATTATATAACCTCAAATTTAATGGGGAAACCAAACAACAATCTCCTTTTCCTAGAACCTATATGGTATGTTGTCAAAAGTAAGCTTATTACCCCACACCCTAGAGCTATTCAAGATTCTCATTCTATTATTGTTGCACTAAGTTGTAGCTGGCACCCATCAAATACTGCATGTGTAAGTAACCAAGTAAGGACTAAGTGTGAGTACAAGGTCCAACGATTGAGTATTTTATTTGATGAATATTAATTTTCATATTTTTCAATTTAACTGCAGTTTTATATTTTTACAGTAAGTATTAGATAGCAGGAACATCTCGGTATTTACCATCAGAAAATTCGAAGCCGGTGTCGAGAAACCAATTCATAATTAGTTTCAACAGGTGAACGGTATCCGCAAAGAAGTACACTTTTTCTGACGTCCGTGGGTCCTAAAACCATGTTTTTGTTTCATTGATTCCATATGAATTCCACAAGTCTTGGTTTACTGGGTCCACGTCACAGACACATGACATTACTTTGTACCCTATTACCGAAATACGAGAAACCAAACTGTCCAGTGTGTCTTGAGGGCTAAAATTACTTGCTTCCAATTCTTGAACAGTCCTCTCAACATCCAAGCCTGCAATTGTGAACTGGGGCCAATAATTTCATCCTTCCACTTCCGTTTCGCTTGCGATTTGTTGAAGCTCATTTTACCAGCGTTGAAAGTCCAGGCAGAGGGTAATGTAGTTTTTGCCTCACATAAATGTAAGTTTTCTTCCCTAGATATCCTAAAGTGAAAGCCGTCGATATGCCTTTATCCGTCCAATTAACGCATTTTTGCGGGGTTTTGAGTATCTTTATTTGATTTTCAGTAAATTTCCTTTCAAACCGTTCGCACGTTCGTCTACATTTAATTAACTCCTTACTTATAGATATGCGGCTTTAATGTACATTTGCTTTCCGCTGTCTCTAATTTCAGTTTAAGGACATCGTTAGTTTTTCTTTCGTCATCTAACTGTTTTTTCAACGTTCCAGATCCTTCAATCCGCGCCATATTATTATCACAGAGCTGGGTAGATGGAGTCGCTGGAGGAGGTGGTGAACTTGCAATAGTCGTGTTATGTTCTGAATCTTTTAACAATTATCAGAATCAACCCCCTCGTACCGTTAATTCATCTCGTTTGGGGTCTGAGGTTTATGACGTATTCACCATTCATTTCATCCTCATTGAGTACCACCAAGCCTATACAGACTACATGCACTATTATTATTATTATTATTATTATTATTATTACACAATTCTTTCGAATTTCACAGCATTTCAGCTGTCGTACCCATCGTTCCCCGAATTATTAGCTTCCTCGGGAGATCAGCAGTGGTGTCCGACCCATGATCACGGGTTCGATTCTAACCAATAAAAGAGAACATTAAACGTGAAAGATTGTATTTCAGTTTAGCAGACCTCCTATAACACCAGCCCTGCAGTGTCTTCCTACAAGGATGTAGGTGAACGGAAGTGAAATGCCAGCACTCTGTTATCTGAATGATTAAGTCAGAAGTATATACGGTGAAATGAGGAACACGTGGTGGTTTATAGCAGTGGCGAGTTGACGAAGCGAAGCCCAGCACACCTATCCACCCGGTCCCCGCACCAATCAGACTTTCAGCAGCATGCCGCGCTGCAAGGTCAGCTTCCGATGTCTTGCTCTCTAACATTTGTGTGCGACGTTGTTTCTCGTTGCTCTCAAGTTGTGTAAGTGGACAATGTGTCCGATGCTTACATTATAATGTGCTTTAGACTTCCATCATTCTCATTTGAAGTCTGGGTTTCACGGATTGTCTTGGTACGCCATTGCAGGCAATATACAGAATAGGGAATCTTCCGCAATGATCTTTATGCACACAATGGTGCTGTTTGAAACTATCATATCACCTATAGTCAAATATGGTATACGAACGATATGGATAACACCGAAAAGAGTAAAAGCGTGTTTCCTGAAAGTAACACTCAGAGTAAAAAAAACAGTTCCCTCAAGTCTAATCTATTTTATACTGAGAACCTGCCCACCAAGTGGTCCATGTTCCGAACTCCTAAAATGATGAAGTGCAAAAGGATTCATGTAGACATGGAATTTTATAGCTCGAGTGCAATGTTAGAAAAAAGTGGACTGAGGAAAATCAGGTTCAAAGACATCTCGTTCCTAGATTATACATGGTTTTATCGCTTCAAGATATGTGTATGTGAATTGTATGGCCAAACTATGGCAGATGGTATCATGTCACTGACAGTCCAAGGAGGTTAGAAGCACTGAATGACTATAGTAAATAATAATTCTGTTTAATTGTAGGCCCTTTCGGGGTAAACTTACTAAATGTGTCTATATGTATCCCCATTTATGCTAGATAATACCGTCGTGCGCTATTGTACGCGAGTGAAGAACTTAGATGTTCTGAAAATACATGCCAAAAATGCAGAATCCGCTTTTCCTCTCCAACGCTACTATAGTATATTTTCAAAACATGTTAAAATACAGCTGGTACAATACATAACCTTACTTGTTTTCTGCAACACTGTGTTTACGGACATATCTCAGACTTCAAACTCATATCAGATTTATATTTGGCATGCTGTATGATTGTCACATTGCAAAATTATAGGGAAATGTGAGGGCGTTGCAGTCTCCACAACTTGTGCGTGGAGTTCTAAATTTAAACCTCAATTACCTTTCCGCGTACGTCCCGCTGTGGATATGTGTGGTAGAAAAACGTACACGGTATCCCCTGCCTGTCGTTAGAGACGACTAAAAGGACTTCCAGGGTCTCTTAAGTTGGGAGTATGTGTTGTCGACCACGAGGCAACTAGATAGGTGTGGAATTGCTTCCATTTACTTGTGCCAGCCTCCTCGCATTCTATCCAAGCTCTTATTGTGATCCGGGTCCGACTGTATTGAGCTTTTATGCCCTTCGTGCCTCTTTCCTGTGTTCTGGCGATATCTTGTTTCCTCTAAGAGTGAGACTTCTTCTATGAGTGTTCTCTGTTTTGTATCTTTGCAGATCCACACGCTCCAGCAGTGGTGGTCAGCGGTGGCGACAGAAGTCTGACCGTTCAGTGGAACATCACTGGCTGTGTACCGGCCGATGTAACAGGGTATACAGTTTCTGTGATTCCCCAAGGACCCAAAGGAGGTGGCTGTGAACAGATTGATGGAATTGTCACAAAGAATGTCACTGCTGGAGAAGAAACTGAAGTCATCTTCTCTGATCTGCAACCTTATTACGACTATCAAGTGGATGTCACCGTGAACACGAAAAGTGGGGAAGAGGCGACTGGCACTGGTTACGCAACAACGGCTGAAGGCGGTGAGTGCTTCTGAATCTTGTTGTAACTCTTATTCTAGTTCCAGAAACTGAGTTTTGTAGCGATATGCACTTCTCCTCTTCTGACCATATTTCTCCAGGAACAGAGTATTTATTTAATGTGTATAAAGTAGTTTGACTCATCGTTCTCACAAGAGAACTGAAGGTGTATATTGGGGACCATGTGGAGTGGGGGTCAGTTTGCTTCACGTCATAGAACGTCACGACGAGCAGGCACCAAACTGTTTTTCACAAGTTCCGTATTGTGTCAACAGAGAGCAGTGGGGTCGCTTACCCTGATGGAAGACACTTTGGAGATCTTCTAATTCCTCGAGGAACTCTATTCCAATACACTTATTGCTCCTGAGATGCCTATATGCAGGACATTTTGAAAGAATTATTTCTGTTCGCGAATTGCGCTAGGAGATAATGTCTTTGTACATGAACTTGTTCAGTAATATTTAGAAACGTTTTGAACAATGTTGAACACATACTCATCATTCAGCTAAGTGTGCGGATTATCTTTGTAGAACCATGACCAATAGAAGAGAAAGTGTTAGCTCTTAAACTGTTCCCTGTTGGCTGGTATACGGGACTGTGATGAATCGCCCGCTAGGAGTGGCACCGTTAGTCTCTGAGGGTTGGTATCTGTAGTTGTAACGTGTTTATGTTCGGTAGAGTTGTTCTCTGAAGGCAAAAACTTATTATTGTTAAGTGAAAGAAGAGCATGTGATTTGGTGATGGTGTAAACATAGTGCTAAGCTTATAAGACTTACACAGGACAAATGTCTACTTGCTTCGTTCCAGGCTGAAAGTCTGGCTATAAAAATACGAAATGTATACTTCTTCAAACCACCTAAAAATGAAGCAGAACATTCAAAATGGGGAAAGGCGATTCCCAGAAAGGACAGAAACCTTTTTTTGAAGTGCACGATTCACATTTTTGTGATGATTCATAGTTAAATCAGATTCAAGTATAATACAAGGTGAAGAGGTAGAAATTCCTAGAGATAGGTAGGAACTGAAAACTGGCGCTTCCCTCATATATTCCCCAATTCGCCACAATATCTCACGAAACAATTAAAGAAAAAAAGAAACCTCCTAGAAGACAGCGTCCGAAGACGGAGGAAAATTCAAGAAACAAATCACACAGGCCTCACTGAGAATTAAATGTCGAAGCTTTTTTCTGAGAGTGGTAAAAGAACTGAAATAGGTTCAGACACAGCTAAAAACAGTAAGTTCACTTACAAACAAACTAAAGAGACAGGGACGTAATATAATGACTATCCGTAATAAATATTGAAAATAGCTAATGCTAAGGTTTTGTTGGTTGAAAAACAACCAAAGAACTAAGATATACCAAATTACACTCCAATTATTTAAGTGAGCCGACATTAAGCAGGAAGCAAAAGGTGATTATTGACACCATGCTAAAAACTTTCAGCTAAGAAATAAGCTAGGGATGAGATATTACAATGAATTCGTTTTACATAGTCTCTTATTTAAAATGAAATCTCCTGAGGGCTATAGACACAGTTTAAGGCATGTAATGCTACTCCCTTCCTTCGGAGGCTCATTTTTGAAAATTAGTTGAAGGTCTGCAGTGCCCTTACATGGTGAACACCCGTGCTATTAGTGCTATAGAGAACTATTTCTGCGATGAGAAGAGTGAAAACAATCGCACGGGAATTCTCGTATTTGACGAAGTAAAACAAGAGAAGAGGTTCGGTTTAATAACAGCTCATTAAAAGTTAATGGATTCGTAAATTTAGGAGAACATGCCTGAGAACACGGGAAAAATAAACTCTCAAATCATGCGTTAGTGTTCATGTTTGAGCCCCTATTGCTGTGTATGCAAGCCGAAATTTCACACCTGGTGATATTTTGTCACGAATTTTAATCTAAATGATCTTACAACTGGAACAACTTACAACTAGAATTATTGGTTTCACATCAGACTAATAAACATGTTTCGAAATAAATGGAAGAGACGGGAAGGTCAAGTGCTCTTCTGCGCGACTTTTCAGATGCTGTACATGTACCGTAATTAAGCGCATCACAAACAATTCCCACGACGAAGGGCAAGTCTATTACAATAACGAAGTTGTGGAGTTTAAATTCTATTGACAGGATTTTGAAATGGATAACTGTCATAAATTTGCAGGTTTGAAATTTTGCCACCTACTAACGTCTGCACTTCATTTCAGCGAATGAACGTGAGACTTTCTTTTCAGTTATTTAGTAATTCTGTTTCAAATGGCACAGATGAACTCAGAGGGATTTGAAGACAGTGAACCGACAGAAACGTTCACTAAGGAATTATATATCCTAATAGATTTAACTGATTACATGCTTCTACAACGACAGGATCTCTTTATAACGATTCAATATGGCATCAAACCTTAATAAACTGGAGAGATAAACTCAGTGGGAAGGATAATACTTTGCACAAGAATGAACTCTTTAATCCCTAAGAGTAACAATTGAGAGAACCATACAGATGGAATAACGGATTCAGATATGTGCTCACAGCCAAATTAAATCAAGATCCACTAGAACGGCACTTAAATATACCACGCTCATTAAGTTGTGACGACCACCCGTCAACAACAGATTTTTTGAATCTACACATGTTGCAGTCTATTTATAACTCAACAAAACTTGCCCTGTCATCGGGTAGTAATTGTGAACCCAAATTTTAACTGACACCTTTCACCTATAAAATGAGAACAATGGCTAAGAAGGTAGAAGAGACTGTAGTAGAAAAAGTACAAAATAAAATAAGGCAAGCACTAGACTTCACTGATAACAGGGATGACCTCTTACCGGACTGGAAGAACAATTTAGGCCTACTTAACAATGATAGCCACAGTCTTGCTAAGGCGTGCTTGATTTATTATGTAGGAAGATGTACAGTGCAGTACGCAACGTATCCAAAGTCACAAAATGTCCTAAATGTGTCAGCCTATTTCACGGAAAGCCTACAGAAGAAATACTTGCCACAGTCCTCACATTTATTGGGGACTATAGCAATAAATACAGCGTTGACAGCACTTTTCTCACCCATCCTTCAAGAGCAGTTTGTAATGTGTTCGTGTTAGTTGAAAGTGTAGTGGAACAAAATCTCTCCTGTGAACATAGTCTATTGGGCGATATATTTTACGAGTGGTTAGACAGTTTGCACAGTATTTTGTGATAATCATGTTGTGGGCATTATCCCTAAACTCGTGGTACTCATACATTAAAGAATGCGTCGATTTTATTTTATAAGAAGACAGATAAGAAAGGAACTGAAATCTTCTTAGAGCACAAAGTCTACCCGGAAGCTATCTAAAGTATCCGGGAACTGACTTCTCGAATGGTAAGCAAAAGCATAATGTTTTGCATGAATACTTGTCTTTTATTCGTATGCTGACTTGTAAAATCAAACTCACTTACTGCTAGAAGAGCGGCCAAGCGGAGAACCGATGAACTAGGGGAGAGATCACACTTTTACTTTCTACTCGCTATGGTAGAACCTTGTATCTCAGGGTAGTTACGGGCTCCTCGTCACTTGCTGACATGACTAACTACTCGAAATGAAAATCCACAGCCTGTTTCCAGACATTCGACCGGGTCAGGAAAGAAATGAATGAAGCCCCATCTACCGTCGACGATAGGAACTGTGCCGGCTGCAGAAGACTGTCGCACTCCTCTGGGGTAATGAATAATGACTAACAGATGAAATGAAATGATATTGGAGAGTGTTGCTGCAATGAGAGAGTACCCGGAGAAAAACCTA
The DNA here is from genome assembly GCF_040414725.1 of Anabrus simplex. Lineage (NCBI taxonomy): Eukaryota > Metazoa > Arthropoda > Insecta > Orthoptera > Tettigoniidae > Anabrus > Anabrus simplex. The sequence continues at coordinate 519,457,813 of NC_090267.1, forward strand.
TCCCGCCTCCGCTTTGTCCAGCACAAATCTCACATGGAATGACCGGGATTTGAACCACGCAACCCAGCGGTGAGAGGCCGACGCCCTGCCGTCTGAGCGACGGAGGCTTCTAACTACTCGAAATACACGGTTGTAATTTATTTAATTTAAAGGGGAAAATGTAATGGACGACGAAAATACAACAGTTAAACATAAAATAACATTAATTAACAAATTATTCAAAATTCGCACGGCTTCTCAATAACTTTACATTTAAGCGTGGGACGCTGCTAGCCATCATCATTACGGTGAAGCAACAACCTGAAAGTCTAAACCGTGCGTTGGTCCACTTGAATCTTGGAACCGAGCTTCAGACGTTTGCTATAATAACGACTGTCCACTAACGTAACACCAACGCAGGGTACCGTGTCCATCACCTGGAACCTTTAATCTCCAGCTGTATTGTATTTACTGATATTAAAATAGGTTTCTCGTCCTGATGATTTAGATCACGAAATAATCGTGTGCCTTAAAGTCACAAAGTCAAAATGATAAATATTAAACAAATGCTCAACAACGCATCTCCCACAAAGACCAAGTTCCAGATCTGACCAGCAACGTTTACTTTTAGTAGAAGAAGTTGATCTTCAACAAAGAGGAAGAAACATTGACTTTCAGGCTAATGCCCTTTTTATCACGTGAGCTTACCTGAATACCTTTTCTTAGACAATTAGCTTTATGCCACATTAACACAGATAGGTCTTGTGGCGAGATGGGATAGGAAGGGGCCAAGAGTTGGAAGGAAGCGACCGCGGCCTGATTTAAGATGCAGACCCTGGATTTGTCTCGTGTGGAAATGGGAAACGACGGAAACCGCCATCAGGGCTGCCGACAGTGGGGTTCGATCCCACTAACTGTCGAATGGAAGCTCACAGCGGCGCGCCCCTAACCGCACGTCCAACACGCTCAGTAATCGATTACGGTTCGAAATTGATTGTATACTGAACAAACTATGTGAAGTTATCATTAGAACGGTTACGTTAAAGAACAATTCGACGCCGAACACTGGTTTTGATTAAAATGGTTAACATTCACTCCGTTAACTTTTGCAATGTTTCATGAAATTGCTTTGATTTGTTTGTTTGCTTATTTATTTGTTTGATGGGGTCAGTTATGTGAACAATCGCACTTGATCTCGATAAGCCTGTAACAACTAAATTATTGCGCTATCGCTCCAGTACGTTATCAAAGGAACACTAAAATAAAACTATCCATCTTAAAAAATTGTGAGTAGGCCTGAATCTTAAATACAATCTGTCCATAAAAAGCGTCTACAATCCCAAACATCAATGTCAATATAATATCAGAACGCTAATGATGATTTAGAATCATGGACATGGAACTTTGAAATACCCATGGGCTGGTGGTGAAGTACTCGACTGATCTGGTGCAAGCTAGGTGACTCGACACTAAATCGGGATGAGTGTCTTAGCTGCATCAGTTAACCGGACTTGCCATGCCTGAAACATACTCTACGAACCCTATTGTTACGATTGCAAAGCGAAGACTATCCCATCTACCTGCTCTATGTCTACTAGAACCATCACCACCACCACCACCACCACCACCATGTACAAACATCACAAATATAATCTAAGATCTCGAAGTGCACCATCAATCCAACCCCAACTCGGAAAGAAAAATGTCAACCGTGAACTGTGTTCACCTAAATATCGAAATGGTAAAATACTAAAATATTGAACATCCGAAATCATACACATTACCTAACCTTTATAATATTGAGGATACAATCGACCTCCCTTCGATGTAATCGCAAAACACGAGGAGTCAATCGACCTCTGCTGTAGGTACGTTTCGATTGTCATTACCGGTACTTAATATCAACACAACAGCTGAACTGATCTACCTACCGTCTCCGCCATGTACGACCAGGCAAAGCTCTCTCTACCTAACACAGCACAATTACAATGTGTGTAAGTGTATGTGTGTATGTATGTTTAGTCCTCAGCCCGAAGGCTGGTTGGATCCTCAACAGCTCTGCCATCAGCTGTCATAGATGACCTAGGCATCACTGAAGAGGCGTACTAGGGAAATGAGGAGTGAGGTAGTTTCCCGTTGCTTTCCTCACCGAGCCAGAAGTTGCTATTACATATCAGTCTGCCAAGCCCACTGAAATGCATGACCAACCGACCCTATGAGCAATATTTTCACATCATTCATAGCAGGGACTGGCTGCAGAAGGAATGGCATTACTAGTATCACTCATACCTCAGTCACTTTCATTTTGTCAAAGCCAAGGATAAAGCTGAGACAGATCAATGAAAGTAACAAGACTAAACACTAGGTCCCGCCAGCAAAGGCACAATTACAATGTATCCGTTAAAAGATGAAGACATTTTTCACACAATTTCCGAGCGGAATCTTTACTGATTAACTTGAATTTCACACTAATGGTACTTGAGTAATTACTAGACATTCCATAAGCCTCAGTCGTTATGTTGGAAGATGCATCTGGATTTACTTCTGGACGTCGGTTCTACATAAAATCCGCCCCTCAGGATTACCATAAAGGTATCATGTCGCACCGTTCTAAGAAACTCATCGGGCATTTCTACAAATGCCGGCATTCTACTGAAACACGAGGACATTCCAGCCTGACTACAACACTGATCTCAGGGACTCGCAACTACCTGGACCTTAAACAACGTATCCTACACACGATAAACAAACAAACGGCGAGAGATGACATCAGTAAGGAAAGGCGTAATAGTTCTGAAAAGAAAAGAAACTTACAAACATAATAACACTCGGGTCTCAAAATATAACAACCGAAACCTCACACTATCACCTCTAATCGTACATTCGAAAACATCTGTTTAAAACCTAATTCTACCACAATTACGTTTACTTTAACACTGGACGTTACGCATTTATTATTATTATTATTATTATTATTATTATTATTATTATTATTATTATTATTATTGTTATTGTTGTTGTTACTGGGGTTTCGTGGATCAGAGAGAGGTGAAATAAGGCGTGGGCTTGAAAATCGAACTCAACAACATTATTCACTTAGTGAAAACAACAAAGTATCAGGTACAATGACTATTTCGACATAATAATAGAAAACCCCAGAATACGGAATTTTACACATTTGGGCTTCAAGCCCCTAATTTATAAATTTACAATGTCACCAATGTAGCGTTTATATAGACAAGGAGAAAAATATCCCAAGACAGAGCGCCTTGCTCCACCCGATACAAATTTACAGCCTTCCAGAGGCACCCCTCAAAGTTACAGCAATCTCTTACATAACAACGAAAGAGCTTACAAGCTCTACCTTTAAGTTTACATAAAGGGTAGATTTACATTACTCGACCTCTCTAGGCCCAAACTAAAAGTAACAATTTTGGTACACAGAGGTATTTATTACCCAAACTACTGGGCCTTCGTGGAAAGAAGAACAGGCTAAATTACTGGCCCAAACACAAAATGTATGGAGGCGTACACTAGCGCTCCTTGAAAACCAAGTTTAAAACTCTACTGGGGCCCGTGACCCGATGATGCAGAGGCTAATTTCAAGCTACTGAGGTGACTAGAAAGAAGGTTAATTAATTCTTTACAGAAAGAGAAACAGTAACACAATCGTAGTCACGTCGAGATAAATTGAAGGGGAACTCAAGAGGGTAACGCACTCTCTATCCCCGATTTACAGTTAGATACTTTATGAAGTTTTACATTAGCAAGAAGTAATTTACATTTTAGAAATCACTCGGTTACATAGTTAAAGCTTAGAACCTTCCTCTCGGATAAGTTAGCGGAGATAGCTACAGAGATAGAAAACTGGTGGCCATTACCTGGGCTGATGTACTGCCTGTCGAAGAATGTGGCTCCCCGCGTCCTGTCTTAACACACACTCTCAGAAATTCCGCGATCTATAAGACAAGGTAGCTTGAAAAAGCCGCAGTTTATATACCCGAGGGGAGGTTTCGAGAAGGTTCTGGACTAAATCCGGACACACCCTCGCATTTTTATTGGCCGAATAAAATCTACAAGAAGCCTGTGATAGGCTGAAAAATAAATACAGAATTTCTAATTGGCAGATTCAAAAGCTGGCGGGATGAGAAGGAAGTGTTGCAAACCTTGAAATAACAAAATAAATGAACATTGATTTAGTTATGAAAGCCTAGAAACACAAAACTTTAAATTACAAATTCTTCCACCTTGCACCAGAGTGCATGACCTCAGTGTTTTAAGGACATCTATGGAGAAAGGTTCAGACTACTTGCTGTACACCAAAACAAAACAAATAAATCCAGTCAGTTTAGGAAACTTTAAAATAACACAACACTCTGTTATTCATGAGTGACATCTTCTGATTTGTGTCCCAAGTTCATTGAGTAGCTGTTTCACGATTTGTTTGATAGATAGAGTTCCTTAAGGCGCTTCTTTTAAATGTGCGGGGTTGAGGTGTACCTCCCGGTACAATTATTATTATTATTATTATTATTATTATTATTATTATTATTATTATTATTATTATTATTATTGTACTAAAATTAACTTCTAAACTTATAATAATTCTAAATTTCTGGAATATGACGAAGACCATACATTTAACCACAATTGTAACCGTAACTTCAGCAGTTACACCAAACACAGTAAAGGGAGGAAAGTAAGTGCAATTACACAGTACCAAAGACCACTGCACACTCAATAAAACATCACATGAACTACGCGGAACTCCACCGATAACAACACTGGTAAATATCAGTAGGGCCAACTTGATGATAATAAAACGGGAACGTGGAAAGGGGATGGGAACCTACCAAGGGCATGGAGATGGCTTTGGTTGCAGTTTCCGGAAAAATCAACCGTGATCCTTGATTTTCAAAAATATTATTTACCAATGGACTTTACAAATGAATTCCGAAACAAATTCAGTCATGCGGAAGGTGCCGATACACAACTTGTAAAATACAAATTACATGTTCTGTGAGACACACAACTTAGACGTTCCTTGATAAAAGCTTCCTACAAGTTCAAAGAGTCAAGCAAATACTATACATCTGATGATGATGATGATGATGCTTGTTGTTTAAAGGGGCCTAACATCGAAGTTCATCGGCCCTACTATACATCTAGTTACAAACCAAGCAGTACAATACAGTTTAGAAGGTAAGAAGAAACTTAATGTGCTATCACAATTTAGAGTGAAGTTAAACATACAGTACTTTTCAAA